>NC_091743.1:81620144-81923478 GCF_043380555.1 Nothobranchius furzeri
GTGCCTCGTCAGTGGGATTCAGCCGCATGGACAACAACGCGGCGGCGGTTAAAGCTCTAGAGCTCTATAAGGTCAACGCCAAACTATGTGACCCACATCCTTCAAAAAAAGGCACCGCGTCCGCCTACCTGGAGAGCAGCAACAGCAAGATGAACCACAAAGACGTCCACACTGTTAGAGATAACTTTAAAGGTGAGTTCACTCAAAGGTCAACGGTTTCTTAGTTTTTCCTGTTTTCACCGCGAGATGTTTGTTTTTCTGTAGAAGTAAACTACCTGACAGAGGAGAAGGTGTATGAGATCTTGGACATCTGTGGAGAGAAGGACGATTACTCCCCTCTGATCCGGGTAATAGGTCGGGTTTTCTCCAGCGCCGAGGGTCTGGTGCAGAGCTTTCGGAGGTCCAAACCTCACACCAAGGAGGAGCTGAAGTCTCTCCAAGGGAAGGACGAGGACAAAGATGAGGATGAGAAGGAGACGGCGGCGTGCTCTGTGACAGCCATGGACGAGGACTCCCCCACTTCTTCGTCGTCGAGGCTCGGGGAGGGATCCTCGGGTGAGAACGATGTGCAGAAGCTGGCCCCAGACGAAGTTTCTGTGGACATCGAAGCTGTGCGGCGGGTCTACGAGCGCCTGCTGTCTAACGAGAAGATCGAGGCAGCCTTCTTGAATGCACTCGTCTATCTCTCACCTAACGTAGAGTGCGACCTGACGTACCACAACGTGTACTCAAGAGACCCCAACTACCTGAACCTCTTTGTTATAGTGATGGAGAACAACAACCTCCACAGCCCCGAGTACCTGGAGATCGCTCTGCCTCAGTTCTGCAAGGCCATGAGCAAGCTCCCGTTGGCGGCTCAGGCCAAGCTGGCACGCCTGTGGTCTCACTACAGCGCCGAGCAGATCCGACGCATGATGGAGACCTTCCAGCAGCTCATCACGTTCAAGGTGATCAGTAACGAGTTCAACAGCAGGAACCTGGTCAACGACGACGACGCCGTCGTGGCGGCCACCAAGTGCTTGAAGATAGTTTACTATGCAAATGTTCTAGGAGGCGACCTGGACACCAAGAACAACGAAGAGGACGATGACGAGCCGATTCCAGAGTCCAGTGAGCTCACTCTCCAGGAACTGCTGGGTGAGGAGCGCCGGAACAAAAAAGGGCCCCGAGTGGACCCGCTGGAGACGGAGCTGGGAGTCCGCACCAACGACTGCCGACGGCCGCTCATTCCCTTTGAGGAGTTCATCAACGAGCCCCTGAACGAGGTGCTGGAAATGGACAAGGACTACACGTTCTTCAAGGTGGAGACAGAAAACAAGTTCTCCTTCATGACCTGCCCCTTCATCCTAAACGCCGTCACCAAGAACCTGGGGCTGTACTACGACAACCGCATCCGGATGTACAGCGAACGGCGCATCACAGTGCTCTACAGCCTGGTCCAGGGTCAGCAGCTCAACCCATACCTGAGGCTGAAGGTCCGGAGAGACCACATCATCGACGACGCTCTGGTCAGGGTACGTAGGACATGTTCACAGCCTCGTGGTCCTGTTTGGTTCTTCAGGTTTCTGAGCTGGTCTGACTTCTTTTGTTCTTGCAGCTGGAGATGATCGCCATGGAGAACCCTGCAGACCTGAAGAAGCAGCTGTACGTGGAGTTTGAAGGAGAGCAAGGCGTGGATGAAGGTGGTGTTTCCAAAGAGTTTTTTCAGCTGGTGGTGGAGGAGATCTTCAACCCTGACATTGGTAAGGACACACACCTGTTCTTAGCTGAAGCTCATCAGGCTGGGAAAAGATCTCAGTGGGAGGGGCTAGTGGGCTTGTCCCACTGCATTGTGGGACCTGTAGTTTATGTGTGTGTGAAGAACATCACAGGTCCTGCTGAGATGAGGGTATTTTAAAGCACTTTTCTCAGACTTACAAAGGTGCAGGTCATTTATCAGCAACGACCCTGACTGTTCTAGAACAGCACTCGTCACACATCTGGTCATCAGAAGTGGGCTTCAGGTAGAGAAACACCTGCTGTAGCCCTCCCTCTGATCGCCATGCCTGCATCTCTCAGGTATGTTCACGTACGACGAGCGGACGCGACTGTTTTGGTTCAACTCGTCGTCGTTCGAGAACGAAGGCCAGTACACTCTGATCGGCATCGTTCTGGGCCTGGCCATCTACAACAACTGCATCCTGGACGTGCACTTCCCCATGGTGGTCTACAGGAAGCTGATGGGCAAGAAAGGAACGTTCAGGGATCTGGCCGACGCTAACCCCGTAGGTATCGCCACGGCTGATGTTCTTGGAGCAGCAGGATGTAGTCTAATCCTCGGTTGTGTCTGAAGGTTTTGTGCCAGAGTCTGAAGGAGCTGCTGGAGTATGAGGGCAGCGTGGAGGATGACATGATGATCACCTTTCAGATATCCCAGACAGACCTGTTTGGAAATCCCCTGAGTTACGATTTAAGGGAAAACGGGGACAAGATTCCCGTCACGAATGAGAACAGAAAGGTAAGGCTGTGGCCCAGCTGGTTCCACTCTTCATAGGTCTGTAGCAGAACTCCGCTGTCCCTCTCCATCTGAGAGCCTGCAACTGTCCTCAGTTTTAAATATTTATAATGTTACCATCCGAGGCTGGTGAGGAAAAACGCCTATTATTAGAGCTGGACAGCATTAGGCCCTGCTATGATGATGATGATGATGGAGGAAAATGAGCTCAGCGTGTTCACCTAGCCTTTCCACTGGATGCGTTAGCAGCGCGTGAAGTAATAGTGTTTTAGCCACTTGTTCCCTTCCCACCGAGAGTGTTTCAACTGTAAAATGGCAGCAAAAGCGTCACAGCTGGTCCCGTGAGGTCACAGAATCATTGGATAACTGCAACACCACGCCTGATCTCAGCAGTTCGTGTGATAACAAGCAAAGGGAAAGATTGCAGCATGTATCCCTAAAGGTCTGGTTTATTCTCTGTTCTGTTTTCCTACGCTACAGAGGTTTCACAGGAAATTGCGTACTTTTGTTACTAGTTAAGCAGCTAGAAATCTGCATGTGAGTTTTATTTTGAAAGTTTCTGAATGTCTTACACTGTTTTCATGTCTGGCTCGATCAGAAATGAGGAGCCTGACACATTCCTGAAGCATAAACCATAAAAAATAAGCTTGAAGCATTATCAACGGGTACCGATGCAACAATGCAAACGCAACCATCCACTAAACAACGGCAAATTTCTGTGTACTACATTACACAGACGTTACGTGATGCTTACACCGGTGAAAGGACCCGGTGTCGAGTACCATGACACTCAGTGATCCACGATCACACAATTACCATTAAACAGTTTGCAAAAGCAAGCCATGAGTGGTTGGATTGTGTGATAAAAGCCTCACTGCGTCACACTTGTGAGGATAGAGGCTGGCACACCTGATCTTTGGGTTAATGGGTTGCAGCCTTTTGCTCAGCACAGAGAAACCCCTCACCCGTTAGATCAGGTAAGATGTTGGTCAAACGTTAACATGTCAGGGTCGGTGCTGGACAGGTTTAAAGCTAATATGAAGATGCTAACGGAGGTTACGATCAAAACTTTGAGATTAATCTGAAGAAAATTTCAACGGCTTTCCGCAGACCTGTTGTGGACCAGCTGTTTTATTGGAGGACATTAATTGGACCCATGAGGGTACAAAGACATTTGTGGTAGAGATGATTCTGTTCTGCTAATAATGAGGCTCGAAACAGTGAGTTGGGAACCATTTAGATTTCCGAGTCCTTTACAAAAGCGTGTGTTTTGTTGTTCGTGCTACATGAACTGATTTAACCCAGAAGAACGTGATGGACCGCCAAAGAGTTCTCTGTGATCAGATGCAGCAGAACTCGATACGTCAATATCGCAGGGTTAGAAATAAATCACAGAACAGGTTTTTTTTTGCCTTCGTGTTGCCCTAATATTCAGATAGACTTTGATTTGGTGTGTGTGTGTGTGCGCGCGCGTGTGTGTGTTCACAGGAGTTTGTTGCACAGTATTCAGAGTATGTTTTAAACAAAAGTGCGGAGAAACAGTTCAAAGCGTTCAGGAGAGGCTTCCACATGGTCACCAACGAGTCGCCGCTCAAGTACCTGTTCAGACCCGAGGAGATCGAGCTGCTGATCTGTGGGAGCAGGGTGAGACCCGGACCTCTCAGGTCACCACTTGTCCTTGTTGACTTGTGGACTCTAAAGTCCAGATCTGGCTCTCTTCCAGAACCTGGACTTTTATGCACTTGAGGAGACGACGGAGTACGACGGCGGTTATAACAAAGATTCTAGAATCATCAAGTAAGAATGGGAATGTTCCTGAACAGCTGGCACATGTATGTAGGGAGTGGGCTTGTGACGATTAACCTTTGACCCCACAGGGAGTTCTGGGAGACGTTGCACTCATTCAGTGAGGAGCAGAAGCGCCTCTTCCTGCAGTTCACCACCGGCACCGACAGAGCGCCTGTGGGCGGCCTCGGCAAGCTGAAGATGATCATCGCCAAGAACGGTCCTGACACAGACAGGTGAGCTGAAAACTCCACAAGTTGGATGAGAACATTTTAAAAGTACGACAGTTTTTGGTCAAGTCCAGGGGCCTCGTTTATAAAACTTTGTGTAGATTCACTACTGATGTTCTCCTTAGTAGCGATAAAATATTAATGATGATAATAATAATAATGAAGCCAGTTGTCGGGGTCTCCAAAGTGTTTTACACTACACACTGATGGTGACCACTAGGGCTGCAGCTATTGAATATTTTGGTATTCTAATGGTATGCTGCTAAAAATATGAAAATAGAATAACACATTTGTAGGGATGTAAAAAAAATATCGATATGGCAATATATCGTGATATTTTTTCCAGCAATATTGTATCGATATTCAAAAGCCGTGTATCGGAAATATCGATATGGTAATATATCGTGATATTTTTTCCTGCGATTATTACATCGATATTCAAAAGCCGTGTACCTAATTCTTGAAAGAATTTACATGCAAACATTTGTGTATTTTCATTTCATTTTGTGCAATTCAGTCGCCACCCGCTAGTTGGCAGCAGTGTGCAACGGGTTTTGTTTCCACCATTGAAATGTAAATCCCTCCATCATAGTTCAGATACCTCATGTTAAACACGTTACGTATCACTTTGGACTGTTTATTGAACATTCTTACAATAAATTCAGTAAAAAAAAAATAGCTTGTAACGTCTGACTGAATGTATTGTGATATATCGTATCATCTCCCCTGTATCGTACAGCTCAGTAATATGTATTAAATAGGTGCTGTCTAGTTCCCTCTTTCCCATCTGATGTTAACCCTTTAAGCACCAAAGTCGCAATATTGCGACAAGCGTCATTACTGACTTTAACGAGCCACAGCTACAAAAATGATCCCTCATGAAGTTACTACTTTACGCCAGAAGATAGTGGAGATGTGTAACTTCAGCCTAAGAAACACTTAGGGTGTGTTTATATTGAAAATTTCGTAGTTTTTAGAGTTTGAAAACCGCCTCCCGCCGAGATGTTCCCGGTCGGGGAGAAGACGAGCGCAGCACGAAGAGGGCGAATATTAGAGGGATAAAACTTAAAGTTGTTTGACTCTCTGAAGAAGAAATTCACTCATCCAGCCGAAAAAATTGATGCTGCTGCAGCGCGCAGCATCAGACAGCTGGTGCTGCACGAGTAAGGTGTGTGTAGCTTACACACTCCAAACATTGGGTTTGAAGTGTGTTTCACCGTTTCTGGGGCATGGTGGATGTAGAAATAATGGTAAAAACACAGTTAATGTGACAGACGTAGCGGCAATGTAAAAAAAAGCTGTAAAAATCAGCAGATGTGTTATGTATGGACGTCAAAGTGTGCCACATAATCATAAAAATATTCTTTCCCTTGGATCAAATGATTGTTATATTCAAGGGAAGGGCATTCCTGAAGCTGTACAAGCCTAAATACACCTGTCAAATATGGCTTAAAAAGTCTTTTTCTGGAGTGAGACCAAAATAAATATCAAAAACTACAATAAATAAGGTAAACAATGTAAATAAATATTCTAAAGAGCTTTATATTTGTACATATCAAATAAAAATGTCAAAATATAGTAAAAATACCAAAATAACATGTAAAAATAAGAAGGGACACCATTACTTCATCCATTTCAGCACGACTACAAGGGAGGTCCATTGCTTCCTCCCCAATGGTCTCATTCCGCCGCAATCTCCGCAATCTGGCACCCAACTACTTCTCCTCTCTTGTTGCCTCCACTCTTCCATCTCCCAGCACATTCTCTGCTTATGAAGTGAATGAAGCCACCGAGTCACTCTGCTCCACACTCTGCTCTTGTCTTAATAACTTGTGCCCTTTAGCCACTAGACCTGCTAGATCCTCTCAGTCGCACCCTTGGCTAAATGATACCCTCCGGTCTCTACGCACCAATCTTAGAGCTGCGGAACGGAAATGGCGCAAAACAAAAGATCCTGGTGATCTATTGGAATTTCAGGAATTACTGTCCTAATTCTCTGCCAGCATCACTGATGCAAAGAAAGCTTTCTACACTGACAAAATTCTCAGCTCTACTGACTCTCAGAAACATTCACAGAATTCAACATTCAAATCTCTGCTCAGCCCTCCATCTCCACCTCCTACCAACAATCTATCAGCTGACACCTTTGCCTCATTCTTCACTGACAAAGTGGCAGCTATAAGCTCCTCTTCTCTTTGCCATATACACCACCTCACTGGGTGAGATCATTCGATCACATGGCTTCTCCTACCACTGCTATGCAGACGACACCCAGCTCTATCTGTCATTTCCACTGGACGACCACACTGTCTCTGCACGAATATCAAACTGTCTCTCTGACATATCAAAATGGATGAAATCCCACCATCTCCAACTCAACCTCTCTAAAACTGAACTACTTGTCATCCCAGCAAAACCATCAATACAGCACAGTATCTCAATCCAAAATGACTTCCTATCTCTGGCTCCTTCAAAGGCAGTTCGAAATCTGGGTGTTGTGATTGATGAACACCTGACCTTTAAAGATCACCTTTCTCAGTGGCCTAGTGGTAGAGTGTCCGCCCTGAGTCTGGGAGATCAGGGGTTCGATTCCTGGTCGGGTCATACCAAAGACTTTGAAAAAATGGGACCCAATGCCTCCCTGCTTGACACTCAGCATTAAGGGGTTGGATTGGGGGGTTAAACCCCACACCACTGCTGACATCCACAAATTGTTGGTGGGGATTTTTCTTCCTCTTTTAGAGTTTAGTCATTCACAACCGTCGTGTTTTTTCTGAACCCCACTTAATCGTGAGAGTGCTACACGCTAGCTTAGCATTAGCCAGTCTGCCCGTGGTTAAACTCTGGATCTTAAACTTTGGAGCATTTCTGCCTTTGCGGTCTGTTTGCTTGGTGTTATGGTTCTGAACGACTCATTAAAGGAAGTAAAATGCTGCGATGGACTCTTTATTCACTTCACACACACACACACACACACACACACACACACACACACACACACACACACACACACACACACACACACACACACACACACACACACACACACACACACTTCACTGTCATATTGAATTGTTGGTAATTGAAAAGGTAGCTTAAGATAGTTTTAGAGCAGACTGCTTCTAATTCACCATTAGCATTGTTAGCGCATTGTTAGCCTCTAGCCTGCTTCTCCTGAAATTTGAGTAAAACAAAAAGATGCTGTGGCTTCTTAGGGGTACAAGAAATGACTTCTGGGTTGCTCCTGTTTACAGGCTACTGTCCTTTAAACAACTTTTTGCCTGTTGGTTTTGAATTACAAATGCCTGAGCTGCTGAGTTAGCTCACTGCAGATTCGGCAACCTCACAAACTCTGAGTGTAAACGGTGACTACGTCCCACTTTTCTTCTTTTCAAAAAGAGAAACATTGACAGACTCTAAGCTGTGTGAGAAGGACATCGGTTCCAGTTTCACCTTTCTTCCAACCTGACAGACATTAGACCTTTTTGGGATTATTTCTCACAAATTGCACCTTTATGTGGGATGAAACTCTTGCATGGTTACAACAAATAAAATCTGACCAGTGTGGCGTGCATTTGTATACACCCACCCATAAAAAGTTTGATTTTGGTCTGGTCCCACCAGAGTACCTTCTTCCTCATATCTGCTACATGACTAAGGTTGGGCATTGTTTGATTTTGAACGATTCCAATTCCTCAGTTTGATTCCGGTTCCTATCGATTCCCGATTCCGGTTCTTTCAAGACATGGCATGTTTTACATGAGCCAGCTAACCACAGGTCCTGCTTGATGAAATAATCTTAACTTCAACATTAATTTTAACTCTATGAACAACAACATCACCTTCATTTAGACAGAAACATGTTTTGGAGGAAAAAAGAAAGACTTGCAGCACAACCAGTGTGTTTGTTTCTGACCACAACCAAAGTCTGGAAGCAGCCTCTGGGATGAGAGGCTTAATGTCTCCAACATATCCAGAAACGTCCAGCTGTTTTCAGCTAAAACTCTCAGGAAGATCATGTCCAGGATGACTGAGAACTACACCTCCATGCAGCAGCAGCATTCAGTTAGAACAGAAAGTGAAACTTAATTGTAGCTGCTGTCAGTAACAATCTAACAGACACGAGTGTTGGTGAGCGGCTGCATCTGACTGCTGATGCTCCGTGTGTGTTTTTATTTCAGCAGTGAGACAAACTCACCTCACACCGTCCAGAGTTCTTTAAAGCTTCTGTTAAATCCACCGTGTTGACGTATTTTAACACGTTTCCTCTACGCTGCAGGAGTAAAGTTTACGTTACGGAGTAAAAGTTCGGCAGACGTGTTTGTTTATATCTGGGTGGGGGGAGGGGGGACTCGGTGCTGCACACAGACAGCTGGTGTGATCAGCTCTGAAAAGCGTTGATCACAATTTGCAGATCACGTTTATTTTTCATGATCGGCCGCGGATTCCTCTTCCAGTCGGCATTCTAGGAATCGAAATAAAAAACTTTGAACGATTCTGGGGAAAACTAACGGTTTCAACCGGTTCCAATCGATGCTCGATGCCCAACCCTAAATGACTCCTGGAAAACAAAAGCCCCTGATGACTCGTGTGTAACCTGAGTGGGAGTGAGTGGTGACCCCAGCTGTGTTGTGTGTTTTGTCTCCAGGTTACCCACGTCCCACACTTGCTTCAACGTGCTGCTGCTGCCTGAGTACAGCAGCAAGGACAAGCTGAGAGAGAGACTGCTGAAAGCCATCACCTATGCCAAAGGGTTTGGCATGCTCTGAGCCCCCCGCCCCCTCCTGCTACTAACAGACTCCTACTCAGAAAGCCCATGAAGCCCCGCCCTTGTTTTACCAGTCCAAACGGTGACTGATCACCCCCCACGCCGGGGGGTGTGTGTCCAGAAGGAAACATCAGTGAAAATGAGAGGACCCGTGGTTGTACGCCAGCGCACTATTACATCTGCTGCTGTGCCTGCATCATCCTACATCCGTCAGTGAGAGCACAGAGACCTCCTGAAGCACCCCCTCCTTTATGTTCCATGTACAGAGAGGATCATTTTCCTTATTATTTATTTGAAGGTTAAAATGGGTTCATCCATGCCTGTCTGTTGTGGTAGCTTCCCTACTCTGGGAAAGGGGGAGGGTTCCTATTAATCCATGTACATTTGGGACAGTGTCAAGTCAATAAAACCAGTTTATTGAACAAAACCTTGCTAAAGTAACCCTGATCTATCCAATCTTATGATCTAGTTTAGAGTAGCCTTTACTACAGATCCTGTACTCCCCTCTGAAGAGAGCCTTCACTCACCATTCCACCCACTCCTGTTGCTTTCTGTGTCCACAGACACAAAAATGATTAAGGTAAGCATCTGAGGGAGGACTGTCCTTTGGTCCAAAACGGCACATTATCGTAAATCTGTAGCTTATTTTTTAGTGCTTGGGCTTTTTTCGTTTGTATTCTGGGGGGACTCTGTTGGTTAGATTCGATCTTGTCAGAGCTGTGTAAAGTGCACTTAGACATTTTCAGAATGTTTGTTTCTTTGGCCACAGGTTGCCATTATTGTTTGGAGCATTTCATTTCCTTGTCTTCCTGTGTTGACAATTCCAAATAAAAACAAAACCAGTGTTTATATATGAGTGCAGCTGGAACTGCAGCAGTGGATGGTGCCTACGCACCTGCATTTATTTATAAAGCGCCATCTAGAGTCCCAGAACCCCCAAGGCACTTACAACACACACACTAGTGGTGGTGTAGCCGCAGCTGCCCAGGGGCACACATTCAGCTCCATCAGACCCTTCAACCATCACCAGCAGGTGAGGAGAGTGGAGTTTCTTTCCAACAGACCAGGGGTCTCATTTATCAAACATTGCGTAGAATCCTTACTAAAACCCTACTTAAGCTCAGAAACAAAATGTACTTACGCCAAGTAGGTTTGTGATCCAGTGGAGTACGCACAGCTGCACGCAATCTCCGCTTCATAAATCGGAGACTAACGAGAATGTTTCTCAGCTGCTTTTTAGTCACATCCCGCCCTCACCACGCCCACTTACTGCCATAAATAGTCAATGCAAATTGCCTTGTGGATCTCATGCATATACATAAGCCGGCTGTTGCAGCACTCCGCCAATGACATGGCGATCGCAGATCAAGGAAGTGCTGTTTCACAGAAGCAGACATTGAGGTACTTGTGGGTGAGGTGGAGAAATGAAAGGAAGTACTTTTGCAAAACAAATAATGAAAATCCACGGAGTGGCACAGCGTTGCTGAAGTCGTCAATGCTGTGAATTCTTCAGAGAGACCTGTGGCGGATATAAATAAAATAGTCCAATTGGGATTTGGTCCCCAGATTCCCGGGTGAAAGTCACGTGCGCTAACCAGTCAGCCAAACAGACCTCCCTTGTTCAACTAGCCAGGGCGCATGATCAATCAGGTCACAGTGACAGGACACACACTGTCACAGACGCATGACAATCTGTCTTAATCTGTCCCCCTGCTGATATTCTGCATTCCGTATTCTGTGCTTCAGGCTGCGTGTTTGTGTGTGTGTGTGTGGGGGGGGGGGGGGGGGGAGCCAAATTGCAAGTCGTCTCGAGGCACTTTACAGAGCCAACATCATTAAACCTACGCTTCAGTGCAATGAGTTCAGTTCATTATGCCAATTAAGTTTCCTATGTAAGGAACCCAGCAGATTGCATGGAGGTCATTGCACTTTCCATCCGGCCCCCAACCCTTTGGGCCCTAATGTCCATCAATTAGGGGACTTTGAAGTTTAGCAGCGAAGTTTGTGTCCCAAATATCAAAAATTGTTTAATTTCTCCAAAGAATTCAAACTGCAATCAAAACTGTTTAGATGGGAAAAAAGCCATTTTAAATATTAATAAATTAAGATACAACAATACTATAACTTTATTTTAGAAAAACATCTGGCCCTCATGGTGTCTGCTGGAAAAAAAAACTCAACAAATTTGGTTGAAGACCCTTGCTTTAAGCAACCCCCACACTAAGCAAGCATGTAGTGACGGTGGAGAGGAAAACTCGCCTTCAACAGGAAGGGACCTCCAACAGAACCTGGCCATTTGCCACTGACAAACACAGTCAGAATAGACGAGCAAGTAGTAGCACATTGTATGTTAAAGAGTAGAGCAGGCAGAACTAATTATTAAACCCGAGTCCTGTTACCCGAGAGGTCCCGCTAACTCAGTGCTTTAGGTTGGTCAACACTGCATTTCCTCATAGGATTCCAGCAGAGACATTAACAGTGCAACAGTGTAAAGCAGGGCTAGCAAACAATTTAAAACATACATTTGTTTCAAAGAAGCTAGAAAATGACCCATTACTCACTTTATTTGCACATGTGTAATAGAAACAAAAACAATAAGCAGAATAATATCAAACGTATTGTGGAAAGAGAAAATTTTCTAAACGATTGATCCATCCTCCATTCTTTCCTCGATGCTTGAGCCATCTGCTGGTGACTCAAAAATTACAATCTAGCTCAATGAAAGGTTGTAGGTCAAAGAAACCCTGTCAAAGGAAGGAAATGCGGAGAATGCAGCTTATTCACTCATTCAACGTCCTGAGTTGGTTTTATACATTTTAGATTATGTAAAGTGTTCATTAGGACTCCACTAGATGGCAGCATTACATTACAGTGAAAACAACCGATCTAGGAGTAGATCCATCCATCTTTGACGCCCATGTGATTGTGCTAGCATCTAGTTTGTCTATATCTAGAGGTCAGCAGGAGGGTGGCGAGGGTCATCAGCGACACAGGTTGGGGTTGAGGTAGAACTTCCAGCCCTAACATCTGAGGAACGGGCTGTCAGGTGCATCGTTTTGGACAGTGGGAGGAAACTAGAGTCCTAAGGCTAAACTTCTGCTTCAGAAGCTTCATCCAGGCACTGTGCCTTCACCTTTAGAGACGTAGTTTGATTCTGGTAACCATTCTAAAAAAGCTGTCAAATAGACCGTCTTCTTTCAGATTAATCTCAAGGACAAAAGTATAAATGCAAGTATTTTATTTAGAAACTTTAAATGTATCTTATGGTAAATGACCTGTATTCATTTAGTGCCTTCTAGAGTCTTAAGACCCCCCAAGGTGCTCTACAACACATCAGTCATTAACCTATTTACACACACACACACACACACACACACACACACACACACACACACACACACACACACACACACACACCTTATACAATAATTTATTTTACTTTTTAAATAAAACAGCCCCAAATGTCGTATAGGTGATGTTGTTGGTCATTGATGCACATTGCCCTCATGAACTCATCACAACCTCTTTATGAAAATATTGGGGTGAAATAATAGACCATATACAAAGCAACCTTGTTATTTTATTGTGGGTCTGGGAACAAAAAGTGATGTTCAGCTCTGATCATGGTCCGTATAAGTAGAAAAGGTTTGCGGTCCGACCGATGAGGTAAACATCACTCATCAACTCTGAGGGAGCTGACCTCGTTTGATAGGTTGCAGAGCCGCTGTTTGAGTTTACGCTGAGAGGATTCGTACTGGTTTGCTAGCTTTTTAAATTTGGTGGACATCACCTCCACACTGTGTTCAATCTGAGAGACTTTGTTCTCCAGATCTTTAGCATCAACAGCAGCAACCAGTGACTCGTCTATCAGGTTGTCTTTCATCAGAATGGCTCTCCCCTTATCCTCCAGGGCAGTTTTGGCCTCAGGATACTCGACGAGTACCTCCATTAGGTCATCTTTGGATAGGGCGAACAAATCAGAGTAGCCGACACTTCGGATGTTGGCTGTCCTTCTGTTTCCTGCTTTACTACCCTTGATTCCGAGGATGCTGATTTCTCCAAAGTATGCACCATCACTGAGGACAACAAACTGGGTAATCCCATCATCTGCTACAACAGCCAGCTTTCCTTCTTTGATTATATACATCTCTCTTCCAATGTCCCCCTTCTTACAGATGTAGTCACCAGGGCTGAAGACCTGAGGCTGAAGCTTCAAGACTAACTCAACAAGTAAACCGGCTTCACAGTCCTGAAAGATGCGAACTTTTTGGAGGGTCTCCAGATGAACGTTAATGGCTATCTCAGCTTTCAGTTTGTCTGGAAGATTCTTCAACACCTGCTTCTCATCACAGTTTTTCCCTTCTGTCCACAAATAGTCGAACCACTTCACCACTCTCGCCTCCAGGTCTTTGGTAACCTTGCGAAACTGCATGTACTGCTTGATTGAGTCAATCTTTGCCTGAAATTCCACACGTTCAGCATTCATATTGGAAATCATGGCTCCAACATTGCCCACAATCGTAGCAAAGATCAGAACTCCAGTGAGAAAGTCGGCCACCACAAAAAAGTATTCTATGTCTCTGACTGGAGGGGGCGTCTCACCGATAGTGGTCAAGGTCAGAGTAGACCAGTAGAAACTGTAGATGTACTGTCTGGTGAGCTGAGCATTCACAGGATTCTTCATACCTGGGTACACCCATGTGTCTGAGCCAAAGCCAAGCACCTTGGAGATGGCAAAGTAAAGGCAGGCGTTCCAGTGTATGATGATGATGATGTAGAGTACGAGATTAGCAATACGGAAGATGTTTGGGAAGTTAGTTCGAGTTTCCGTCCGATCAAAGAACTCAAAGAGTCGGCCTAGCCTAAAGAGCCGGTTGAATCTCCACTCCGGGTTGTTGATTCCAATCTGAAGGAACACGATGTCTGTAGGAATGATGGATAAGATGTCTAGTTTGAACTGACGCGTCTTCGTGTACTTTTCTTTCAGGACCTTTGCATCCTTCACAAGTAGTCCTTGCTCCAGAAAACCTGTTGGCACATTACATCATTATTCTACATGAATTTCCTTTTAAACACTAAGTAATGAATGCTCAGTGTCTCTTACCCGTCCTGGCTCTTACAAAGATGTCAATGTAGTAGATGACGTCTGAAGTGTGGTCTAAGACCATCCATAATGTTGAATATGTAGACTGCAGTTCATTGAAACACGCTCTAAACAGAGGCAACACCACTAGGATTAGATTAGAACAAGACTAATGACTCATACTGAGTTTTTGGCCATGAATCCAGACCTGGCCACCAGTAACATCAGGTTGTAAAACACTGGGATAGCCATGGTGAATAGCCAGTAGTAGTACAGATCTGTGGCTGGGTCCATGATCCATACCTCCTTCCTAAAGGAGCGCAAAGAAAATATGAACTTAATACAAAATAGTTTATTATCTTGGCATCAAAAATGATTTACTGAAAATAATTTACTGGTCAGGATCATCAGAGTCCTTCATTTCATGCCCATATTATTATTACTACTTACGGTTCTTCCTTTTTATCATCCTTTTTCTTGTCATCTTTCTTCTCATCTTTCTTTTCGTCTTTCTTCTCATCTTTTTTCTCATCTTTCTTGCTGAAAATGTATAGAAAATGGAAGTAGGTGAATTCAATAAGCTTCATTAGGTTGTTATTTAGATTAGCATTGTTCTCTATTATTGCATTCCTTTTAAACTCAACATTGATGACCGCTGTCCCCTGGGGACTGATGCATCATCAGGCCATAATGATATGACTGATTATCAGTGTCTGTTAAAACACACATTTGGTTTTTGGTAAATGGTGTCTCAGGTAGGACAAAAAGCGTCGGAGTAGAATTCTCTTGAAACTCTTTCAAACATGCTCAAGTCTTTTTCTAATAATAATGTCATGAAGTGAGAATCTGAGATGGAGCTCTTGGGGTTTTGTTTCTCTTTGGGGTGACCTCTGACCTCACTCTCAACAGAACAGAAAATACTTTATTGATCCTACAGCGGGAACGGAACATCTTCCCGCTGGAAAGTCTACAGCTGCCATCGGGTGCAGGATCACACACACACACCGGAGCAGAACCTCCACGGGAGAGAGGAAAGGTGAGAGCCAATCATGCTCCTCACACAGGAATACACTGCAGGTTTTTCCAAACTGTGAATCATGCTAAATTTCTCTGGGATAAAAGCACTAAACCTAAAGGAATTGTTGGCAGACATTTAAACATTAGGAGCATTGTACCAAGGATGGATCAGATTCAACAATTGCTAATTAACTCTAATTAACTCTTAGACTTCCTGGCTCTGTGTGGATCTTGGTTGAATAACAATGTGCCGACTCACATAATTAGTGTCCCTGGATACGCTTGCCACAGACACGACAATCAGGAAAAGGTGGGGGAGTCCTCGTTTACATCAGAGATACCATCAGTTGCTCTAAAATCAATTTACATACCTATGGACTGGAATGTGTGGCTGTGAATGTTACTTTGTCACCTAAGATGAACTTTCCTATTGTTGTTCTGTATAACCCTCCATCCTGTAATGTGTCATTTTATCAAGACTTAGATGAAATTCTTAAACAGTTAAACTGGAAATGTGAAATAATAATCCTGGGTGATTTTAACAAAAACTGGCTGGATAGAGCCGGTAAACCGAAACAAAAACAACTACATCCAAATATTCTTTACAACAAGTGATAAAACTCCTACAAGAGTAACACAGAATAGCAGCACACTTATTGATCTGATCTTCACAAACAAACCTGGACGTCTGACAAAAACCTACAACCTTGTGACTGGACTATCTGACCATAATCTGACATTAATCACCAGAAAACTGACCAAAAAACGACAACAGAAAATCTTTTACAGATCAGACACTGGCTCTCAGCACACTGGAATCAGAAAGAGTGAGATGAAACAATTTGACAATGAAATACAGGACATAGACTGGAACTCAACTCTGCAAGAACATGACCCCCACACCTGGTCTAATGAGCTTTGAAAGAAAAGCGTCTGGACTTCTTTGAGTTGCTTGAAGACGTTTCACCTCTCATCCAAGAGGCTTCTTCAGTTCTAAGGTCAAATGGTGGAGAGTCCCAGATTTAAACCCAGTGGGATGTCTGTGAAGGTTCTAACCCAGTGGGAGTTTCCCCCCGAAGAGGGAACAAAAGACCCCCTGATGATCTTCTACATAAACACATGAGCCAAGGTGTGAGGGTGGGTGGGCGTCTGGACTCAAAGAAGTCCAGACGCTTTTCTTTCAAAGCTCATTAGACTACAATCACCTGGATGACTGAGAACTGAGAACCTTCACAGACAGACCCCAACACCTGTTGTAACAGCCTCACAGATTCCCTTAGAAACATTACTGAAAAATTTACTAAACCAATTAAAAATAACCACAAAAAGTCCTCACTGCCATGGATCAGCAGTGAAATACACCAGCTGATGAAAAAGAGATTTGGCATTAAAAAAAAGACAATTTAATTTTTAAAAGTCTCAGAAACAAAGTGGTCAGCTCTTTAAGAAAAGCAAAGGCAGCCTACTTCACTGAACTGATCGCCCAATCAGGAGGTAGCACCTCAGCTCTCTGGTCTCACATCAATAAACTCATGAAAAAAGACTCAAATCAGAAGAAAGGACTGACTCAGCTGAACATTAACGGACAAATAACAACTGACTCAGCTGCAATGGCAAATGCTCTAAACTCAAGAGTTAGCGTCTAATTTCAAACCGACAAACCTCATGGAGATCCCAGCCACTGAGTCAGCAGACCCTTTTAAGCTTGGTTTATGCTTGACGCATTCACTTTCCGCGCGGTGATGCGGCTCGCGGATGGAACGCGCTTCACAACTCGCAGCGTTTATGGTTTGTGCGGCTCGTCTCTGCGGTGAGTCAATATTCTCCCAAACTGAACGGGGCAGCATGGAGCTCTACGGCATGCATCCAACACTACATCATAGTAGAAGTAGAAATTACTGTTTACAACATGGCATTTCAGCATTTTTAACAGCGTCCTCATCTTTTCCGACAGTGCGAGCTTTCTCTCCAAGAATTATTAACAACATGTTGATCACGGTGATCTCTGAGAGCTGAAGCATACAAATGTTTGTATTTACGAACCTCTGCCATACTAGTTGTTGCCGGTCTGCCATGTTTTTCCGCGTCCGACCGTCCGCGTGGTTAGAAATTTTCTGAGGTGCGCGTTGCGGAGATCTTGGGCCGTGCGGAGACGCGGTGGAGGGGCGTGGTTGTTAAAATGACGCAAAATGACGCAACTTTTCCGCGCGGAGCCATGCGGACCTCGCGGACGCATGAAGCATAAACAAACCTTTACTCTCAACAGGATTGATGCGAGTGAAACCCAGGACATCATCAACCGATTAAAAAATTCTAAAGCAAAAGACATATTTGGTATGGATACAGAACTCATAAAAAAACACAATACTCTAGTAAACCCTATAACCCACATGATAAACATATCATTTAGAAAAGGGGAATTTCCAGACAACTTCAAAAAAGGACTCATAACTCTAATTCTGAAATCTGGTGACTCAGACCAAGTTAGTAACTACAGACCAATCACTATCCTACCGGCCATATCCAAAGTTATTGAAAAATCAGCAGTCAGCTAACCAGTTTCCTGGACAAAAATCAGCTACTGCATCCAGAACAGTTTGGGTTTCGCTCAGGTTACTCAACTGAACTGGCTACCACCTATCTCACTGAAAATACTGAAAGATCCTTAGACAACGGTAATGTAGTTGGAGCAGTTTTCTTAGATCTGAAAAAGGCCTTTGACACAGTGAATCATGTGATGCTCCTACATAAACTCAGCAAATTGAAATTTTCACAGACAGCTATTAACTGGTTTAGATCATATCTAAAACACAGGGAGCAGTGTTGTAAAGTTAATGGAACTAAAGGTTGGTTTATGCTTGACGCGTCCGCGAGGTCCGCATGGCTCCGCGCGGAAAAGTTGCGTCATTTTGCGTCATTTTAACAACCACGCCCCTCCACCGCGTCTCCGCACGGCCCAAGATCTCCGCAACGCGCACCTCAGAAAATTTCTAACCACGCGGACGGTCGGACACGGAAAAACATGGCGGACCGGCAACAACTAGTATGGCAGAGGTTCGTAAATACAAACATTTGTATGCTTCAGCTCTCAGAGATCACCGTGATCAACATGTTGTTAATAATTCTTGGAGAGAAATAGCTCGCACTGTCGGAAAAGATGAGGACGCTGTTAAAAATGCTGAAATGCCATGTTGTAAACAGTAATTTCTACTTCTACTATGGTGTAGTGTTGGATGCATGCCGTAGAGCTCCATGCTGCCCCGTTCAGTTTGGGAGAATATTGATTCACCGCAGAGACGAGCCGCACAAACCATAAACGCTGCGAGTTGTGAAGCGCGTTCCATCCGCGAGCCACATCACCGCGCGGAAAGTGAATGCGTCAAGCATAAACCAAGCTTAAGTCAAACATTAAAAACTGTACAATAGGAGTTCCACAAGGTTCAATCCTGGGTCCATTGCTGTTTTGTCTGTACATCAGTGACTTACCCAACAGTTGTAAAGGTGTCCAGTGCCAAATGTATGCTGATGATGCTGTCATCTATGTAAAAGCAAAGACCCCCCAACAGGCTGCAGAGTTACTGAATGAACAGATGGTGGGGGTGTCTCGCTGGTTCAAGAATAACCTGTTGACCCTGAACTACAGTAAAACCGTCTCCATTTGTTTTACGATCAAACGTAAGATTTCGGACAGCTTCACCGTTTTCATTGACCAGAAAGAAATCCAACAAGTGGATGAGTTTAAATATCTGGGTGTTGTTTTGGAGTCCCACATCAGAAAAGTGTCCAGAACCATTAAGATCAACCTCAACTGCTTCCGCCTGATAAGACCATGTTTACCTGTAAAAGCTGCCCAGCTGTACCTGCATGCCATGATTCTGTCTCACCTTTCTTACTGTGTAACTGTTTGCAGTCAAGCCACCCAGACTCTTTTAAAACCTGTCATGTGTCTGTACAATCAAGCCCTAAAAGCTCTGGACCAAAAACCAATGAAATGGCACCACTGTAAAATACAGGAGAAGTACAATCTGCTAAGTTTTGAAAACTTTATAAACCTAGCTTTCTGTCATAAAACTGACATTCAATTGTATAAATGGCCTTGTCCCAGAGCTGATGAGCAGACTGATTATAAAAGTCAGCAGCACAGGAGCTACAACCAGAGGAGTAGCCAACAGAGGCTGTAAACCACCAAAATACAAAACATCATTTGGTCAATCCTCGTTCTCATTTAAAGGACCTCAGATCTGGAACAATCTACCATCAACAATAAAACTGTTAACACACTTTACAACTTTTAACTCCCAGGTGAAAAAATGGCTGAAACAAAAACAAACTTGTGAACACTGATGCTTCTTAGTCAAACTAGTTTATCTACATTGATTTTGTGTGTGTGTGTGTGTGTGTGTGTGTGTGTGTGTGTGTGTGATGACAAATGTTATAAATGCTGTTATTTGATTAAATCTAAAAGTCCAACCAAGGACTAGGTTTGCAAATTAGCCTCTGGCTATAAAACCTCTGTACAAAACAATGGTTGCATTGCCCTTACATGTAACATTGTCTTTTGTGCTGTCCTTGTTCAATAAATAAAAAAATAAATAAAAATAAAATAAAATCACTTGTTAAAAGTTGACTATGGAACACGGACACTCTGGCGAACTCTGTTGTTCAGAGGTGGTATTGCAACAACAGGACTAATTTTCCAGCCGCTGAAATGTTTCATTGCTGACACGTTCCAGCACAATGTTCAGAGACCATGTTCAGAGACAAGTTGTACAGGATAAGGACTAATTTCTACTAATACATTTAATTTTACAACAGTATTTATTGCTAGAACATCTCCTGGGCTCAGAATCAGCAACTTGACTTGTCAAGTCCGCCATTTTCCACAGTCCCTCGCTTTGCTGAGTGGACTTTTTAGCGCAACGGTGCCCCCTAGTGGCTGGTAGATGTCATCAGAAACACAGTGTCATGCCCTATTATTTATCTTTTTAAATATACTGTAGCTTTTAAAGGAGAAACTACATTTATTCTGCACACATCCAAATGCCCCGTGGAGCTATTCTGTTTTTTAAAGTATAGCTTTTTATTTAAACGTTCCATATTCTATCTTTAAGGCAACACATACACGTAGAGAAATAGGAAAAAAAATTAGACAGGTAAACACCCAGGGAATTATGCTATTACCATAACCTACAGAACTAACAAAATGAATGAAAATAGCAATTTGAGTTTCCACAAGGAAACAGCATAGAGACACGGGCATGCATCCACGTATTGTGCAGGTATTAAATATAGCACTGATGTTAGCACGTGACAAGATAATGCCAGTACCAGCTAAACAGAGGTATGCTACAGTGGGAATTAATGACCTATGGTTGCGTTCTGTTTTACATCTTGGATATCTCAGTCTACCACTAAAGGAGCTGTCTATGGCCTCCACAGCGGAATACAGTGTGTGAGAGTGGTTTTCCAAGATGGTAGTCAGCTTCAGATCTGCTGAGACATCCACTCTACTCCAGAGAAGACCATCAGCTACCATAAATATCCTAATTTTCTCTCTGTAGAATTATGGACTCTATAATGTATGGAAATATGGGAATTGCCTTTCCTAGATTGATAATAAAAGTAATTTCTCTGAAGTCATCATTGATGTCTTTTGTTAACACACGTCTGTATGCTCCAGACCAGCAAACTTCTGAACACGAAACTCCTGCTTCTCTGGAAGAGTCTACCCTGATAATCAAACCATCTGATGCCCCTAGATCAGATGAACTCCTGGGTGATACTTCACATTTAAAATCTTGTGAAAGAAGTAATGTGGACTTTTGTGCAGGAGTTACTGAAAGAGGTTCTTCATCATTATTTGTGGCATAACTTACCCATCGTTGTTGTTGGAGTTGTTCATGTTCCGTTGACCCAAGAGACATTGACTCTCACTGCCAGAGGAACAAATAAACAAGCATAAGAATAGCTTTCCATCATTTATTGGTTTGCACCGTAATAATACAGAGAACTCTGTGTGTAACATCTGTATTTTTAGGTTTTACTGATCTAAGGATTTAACGTCAAACGTAAGTGAAACATCAGTAAAACAACTCACAACAGAACCACTGACTTGGGGCGGAACATGTCCCCCACTTTTTCCAAAATAAATTCTTGACCCCTGCACTTTTTACCTTCCAAAAACAATATTACGCTATATTAAATAGACACTGGCTGAGCACTAGGACCAAGTGGAAAACAACCGCTTGTGTTGAAGCCTGTTTCCCATCAGAACCGTCCGTAAGCTCATCTGTTGGCTCTGCTGATACTTGCTAATATGTGACTGGCTGTTTCTGCCACCTGTGTACTTGAAAACTCTGCATTCCTGACATTGTATAAAAGAGCCTCTAGGCTGTAGTGTTACACATCTTTTTTGCATACTTACTGTAAAGACCTGGGTTTGCTGGGTTTAATTGTATTGGTAATGATGGGAATATCAACTCACCGTGTATTATTGACATTAATTTTACAGGTATATATTTTTATAAACAGATTTAGTCAAATTTCTTATTATGTGATGCTCTTGTGGGAGCAGATATCCAGACGCGGTTAACTGTCTGTAAACCACAGCGCCTCTGTAGTGTTTTGTGTGAAACAGGCCCGGAGTTCTCTCAGACACCTCTAATGTCTCATGGACTTTCAGTGTAAACACCCAAAATGTGATGTGTGTGAAAACCCAAATGTTCTGATGGTTATGACTTTTGCCAAAACAACTTGTAGTTTTTTGTAGGTTTGTTTGATTGAGGAAAACGTTCAACTCTGCCAGTCTAAATGATGGTGGTTTCCCTAGCGACCTTGATGAGTAACAAGGCACTACCATTTTCACCTTAATAACCCACTGGTGGTTTTCATGGTGACATTATTGTGCCAACGAAGGTGACCATGGTGACCATGATGAGCCACCAGGGGTTAGCTTGGTGGCTGTGATGCACCATGATCACCCATTATTTCAGCATCGCATCAGTAAACAGACTTTTAGCAGTGCTGAAGCTGTTTAGTGCACCGCAGATCTCTGGAGACATTTACCGTCTGAATTCCTGTTTACTGAACTGGGATGTTCTGTATGTGTAGTGACCAAAAGAACAAGATCGAAGACACAAGCTGCTGAAATTAGTTTTCTCTGCAGGGTGGCTGGGTTCTCCCTTAGAGATGGGGTGAGAAACTCGGTCATTCGGGAGGGGCTCGGAGTAGATCCGCTGCTACTTCACATCAAGAGGAGCCAGCTGAGGTGGCTCGGGCATCTGGTTGCCTCCTTGACGCTGCCTTGGTGAGGTTTTTCAGACACGTGACACTGGGAGACTAGGAGGATGGATGGGTTGTTCTTCATGCTCAGCTTACCTGCATCTGACTTGTGACTCTGACTGGCCAACTCTGCGTCTCCCAGAGGGCATCATGTGGGACAACCTTTAATAAGAGGTCAAAATGACCTTCTGGTCAGGAGATGTGATAACATTTCAAATCACGACATCATGCATTTGTAAGTTTGTATTCGTTTCCTGAAGTCTTACCTGGACAGGAGTCCGGTTCTTACAGACACCTGATCCTGGGTGTCCATTCCTGTCAGACATGATGAGACCCATTTTTACAGACCAACTCATAATAATTTGTAATTATTTTCTCACAGTTAAAAGAAGATCCAAATAGATAAAAAGGACAAATACAATGCAAGGAGAGGCAAAAACATTATGAAAACAATGGCATTATTCATATTCCTGAGCAGAGAGCGGTAAGCATCAATACTACAGAGTAGAAACAAAAAGCAAACAAAGTAACTATACAGGCGCATACATATAACCATAAATTACAAGGAGTTTGTCAAACTTATTTAGTCTTTTGAGTATTAATAAATCTTTTAACTGAAGGACTTTTTTCTAACATGTGAAAAGTTACTCCATAACGTAACACCCTATATCTTATAGAAACGTGTCCTCTACCAGTTACACAGTTTAAGGGATGGAGATTTGTGGACTGCTCAGAAGAACGGGAATGAAACTGTGAATTTACCATAAAATCAACTTTCACATTTGAAATGGCATCTAATAAATAAAAAGCAGATTGGAAAAACATTAACATTGTTTACAACAAACATCTTCAGCTTTATAAATAAAGGAATGGATGGCCTGGCTACGACCCTGGCAACACGTCTCTGGAGATTCAGGGTTTTATAAAGAGTAGCAGCATCAGGACCAAGTTACAATGAGACAGATGAGGATGAATTAAAGCGTAATAAGGAATAAGATCAGAGTTTAGGGAGACTCGACAAATCTTCCTTATTATCCCAGTGGATTTATTTACTTTCTACTAACCCAAACTACATGTTTGCTCCAGTTTCATACGACTCCTGGGTGAAATTTGGGGCATGTCCGTGACTCAGTCATAATTGTAAGGGATTCCTACCCCCCCCCCCCCCTATAATCATAATGTTTGACTTTTTCCACATTCAAATGTAGTTCATTTAAACCACCTAGCATAGGCAGCTAGGCCAGTGTTCGTTTCTTTTATGGCACGTCTCTGATTATTGGATATTCTGGAAATAAACACAGTGTTTATACATCTGGAGACATCTGAGTTCACACAGTTTCATCAGGGGCCCTTTCAAGACGAGGGACAAAACTTCACAATAAGGGTCCCTTTATTAACATTACTTAGTGCATTATTAAGCATTAATAAACTATTAAATAAAGTATTAACAACTGCTTGATATTAATGTCAATATTAAGTAATGCATTACTAAGCAGAACCTCCCCCTAGCCCGTTGTCCTAACCTTTAGTTAACAACATTGCAACGTTAATAAAAGGATCCTTTTTTATTAATGCTTAATAACACACTAAGTAAAGTTAAGTGTTACCCTTAATTGTAATGAAAATGTTTGTGAGGAAGTTAAAGGGGTCACTCTCATTTTGCTTGTCTTCTAAAATCGCAGTTGTTTTTACATCCAATCAAAATTCATCTGCTTCTGTTGCTAGGGACATAATGAGCTGTTATCTGCTCTGAAGAGGAAGAAGAAGAAAAGATCTTTTCTAAAGCGCCTCTCAAGATAAAAATCACGAGGTGCTTCACAAAAACAAACATTTTAAATATAAAAAGAATTTCGAAAATGATTAAATATATTTTTAAAATGAGCAAAAAAAAAGACAACTGTGATTAAAATGTAAAGAAAGATAGAGAGAGTGAACAGGAAAGAGGGAAATCAGTGGATTCTGAGGAAGGTGGAATAGGTGGGGAGAGCAGAATAAGGAGAGGGTGGTGAAGAAGGTCATACAAAAGCCATCTTGAACAAGTGAGCCTTCAGCTGCTTTTTAAAGGAGACCACTGAGTCCACTGATCTCAGGCTCAGGGGGAGAGGTCCAGAGTCTGGGGGCCACAGCAGCAAATGATCTGAAACCTTTGGTCTTTAGCCTGGTGCTGCACAACCTGTAGGATTTGATCACTGGACCTCAGGGACCTGCTGGGGGTGTAGGGACTAAGAAGATCACCGATGTAAGATGGTGCTTGTCCATGTAAGGCCCTATAGACCAGAACCAGGATCTTGAAATTAACCCTGAAGTTGACTGGCAGCCAGTGAAGCTGGAAGAGAAGCGGGGTGATGTGGGTGTGTTTGGAGGACTTGGTCAGAAGCCGAGCACAGGCATTCTGGACCACCTGTAGACGGTTCAGGGAGGTTCTGCTCAGACACGTGAAAAGAGAGTTACAGTAGTCTAAGCGTGAGGAGATGAAGGAGTGGATAACTGTCTCAAGTTCAGAGCGGGACAGAATGGGACTCAGCTTAGCAATGTTCCTGAGATGGAAGAAGGAAGAGCGAACAAGAGAACTGACATGAGAATCCAGGGTGAGAGCTGGGTCAAAGGTCACACCAAGATTCCTGACAGAAGGTTTGGTGTGAGAAGCAAGCTGACCAAGAGAGTCTCTGACTTTGGGAACCAGCTTGTCTGGGGCACAGATGAGGATCTCAGTCTTATCTTCATTCAGCTGAAGAAAGCTCCCAGCATCCAGGTTTTGATAGAGTCTAAGCAGGTGTGTAACAGCTGCTGTCACGGTCTGAGGTATTTCCCTGCTGTCACTCCCTGTCTTTTGAGTTTCCCTCTGCAGGTGGATGTGTCTGGAGGTGACCAAGCTGCAGCAGATCTGCTCATCAGCTGGCCAGGGGTATTTAAGCAGCTGGGAGACTCCTACACTTCGCTGGATGATTACTCTACCTGGGTACCTTCTAACAGCCACTCGTGTGACTTATTCGAGCTCTTAACTTTTTGAGAACTAGATGTGTTTTTAGATATTGGATTTTTACCTTTTGACCTCCTGCTTTGTCTCCAGACAAAACCTCCACACTCATCTTCGACTGGCAGAACTCTGGAGCCCGCATCATCTGAAGCTCCAACCCCGCTCGTCTCTCAGCCTCTCCCCTGGCCAGAACCACCTCCAGCTGCCCACCTAACCCTCCTGGACCTCCCCAAGCTCAGCTCCCTCCACGTCTCACTCCTGGATCTCAGTCCCTGCTACCCAGACCGGACCACTCCTCCCTCAAACCAGTTCCCACCTCTCCAGACCTTTTCCCGCACCAGCCTCCCTGCGCAAGAACTCAGCTTCGTTACGCTGCTCCCTTGGTTTCCCTTCAATAAATCCTTATTTAAACCTTTTAAAACCGTCTCCGATCTGATTCTGTATGTCGTGGGTTAGATCACTTCACCACCTCATGACAGAATCATCCAGCCATTCCTCTAACCTCAATACAGAATCAGTTCCCTCCGTTTCCGCCACCCTGGCTCAGCACAGTAATTCGCTCCATTCTTTGTCCGATCAACTCTCCCACACTAACCAGACTTTGTTTGAATTAGGAACTATGATAAAGGAGTTAAGCCACCCACTCATCTCTCCGGAGCAAGCCTCATTCCCCGCTCCAAGTCAGCCCGGACCCGTTCTCCCTGCACCATCCGATCTACCCTGTTTCCGGGTCGCCACCTCTCCTCCACCGGAGATTTTCGATGGCAATCGGGAGGTTTGTCGAGGTTTTCTCCTCCAGTGCCAGCTGGCTTTCCAAAGATCACCGGAGTCCTTTTACACCGATGAAATTAAAATCTCCTACATCATCGGTCTTCTACGCGGCAAGGCACTCCGGTGGGCAGAGGCAAAGAGCCGAAACCCGAGCTTCCTCAAGAACTCGTTAGACGAGTTTCTGGCAGATTTTAAAATGACTTTTGACAAGCCTGAGTCAGCGGCCGATGTGGCCAGACAGATTTGGAGTTTACGTCAGGGGAGGCTCTCAATCGCTGAATTTTCCATAGAGTTTCGAACCCTGGCCGCCACCTCCACCCTCGATGAAGCCTCGCTTAAAGGGGCGTTCACCCAGGCTCTTAACGAGCAGCTTCAGGATCAACTCGCGTTCTGCCAAGAACCACCTGATCTCGAGAGTCTCATCGCACTGTGCAGTCGGATGGAAAAAAGACATAAGGCACGCCAAAGAGGTAACAACTTCCCATTACCATCTCGTCTTAACTGCCCGCAAAATGTGAATCCAGCAGCTCCAGCTCCGCCCCCCAGTGAGCCCATGCAGATTGGCCGAGCTAGATTAACCCAAGAGGAGAGAAACAAGCGCATGAGTTCAGGGGCGTGTTTGTATTGCGGCATGCCTGGGCATTTTGTGGCCAACTGCCCCAAGCAGTTAAAACTACAGGACCCATCAGTAGCCCCGAGAGTACTGGTGGGTGGTTCTCGGTCAGACTTAAACTCTTGGTGTGTATTGGACTGTTCTTTGTCACATAATCAAATAACTCTTCCCTCTCTGGCATTAATTGACTCAGGTTGCGAACTAAATCTCCTTGACCAACAGCTAGTGGAGCAACTCCGGGTCACCACCCTTCCTCTACAAACACCCTGCCGGGTGTCCTCCTTGGATGGGGGCTCCCTCACTTCGATCACCCACAAGACGACACCCATTCGCCTTATGACATCAGGTAACCACAGCGAGGAACTCACCTTTTTTGTGTTTCCATCCCCCCAGTCTCCTGTGGTTCTGGGTCATCCCTGGCTAAGGAACCATAACCCCCGCATTAACTGGGTCACAAACCAGGTGGAGATGTGGAGCAACAAGTGTCATTCAACCTGTCTGGGACCTGCCCGACCTAGTTCCGAGCCTCGAGCCCTGAAAATCACACCCCCCGACCTCACCGGGGTTCCTCCTGAATATCATGACCTCCAGCAGGTATTTTCTAAACACAAAGCATCCTCCCTACCGCCGCACCGCCCTTATGATTGTGCCATAGATCTTCTCCCCGCAGCACCTCTTCCCTCTAGCCGTCTCTACAGCATCTCCAAACCTGAACGGGAAAGTGTGGAACAGTACATCTCCGAGTCCCTGGCATCCGGCATAATTCGGCCTTCCACCTCTCCTCTGGGTGCCGGCTTCTTCTTCGTCTCCAAGAAGGACGGCACCCTGAGACCTTGCATAGACTACCGTGGCTTAAACCAAATCACCATAAGAAACAAGTATCCACTACCCTTACTGTCATCCACATTTGAACCCATACAAGACGCTACCATATTCACCAAGTTAGATCTCAGAAATGCTTACCATCTGGTTCGCATCAGAGAGGGAGATGAGTGGAAGACGGCTTTCAAAACACCAATAGGACATTTTGAGTATTTAGTCATGCCTTTTGGCCTCACGAACGCACCCGCCGTTTTTCAGAACCTGGTAAACACAGTTTTGAGCGACTACCTGAACAAATTCGTCACGGTATATCTTGACGACATTTTGATTTTTTCGAGGACCCCCGAGGAACACACTGGTCATGTCCGTGCCATTCTCCAACGCCTGCTCGAAAATCGGCTCTACGTTAAGGCGGAGAAATGCGAATTCCATGTCCCATCTGTTAAGTTCCTAGGTTTCGTACTGGAGAGTGGAAGGCTGGGACCCGACCCCGAAAAGGTACAGGCAGTAAAGGACTGGCCCACTCCTTCCACACGCAAACAGCTGCAGAGATTTTTGGGTTTCGCTAATTTTTATCGTCGGTTTATTAAGGGGTACAGCCAGATAGCCCCCCCTTTGACACAACTGACCTCGGTAAAGAGGCCTTTCTTTTGGAACGCTGAAGCCTCCAGAAGTTTTTGTGAGTTAAAGGAGAGATTCATTCAGGCACCTATTCTCACCCGTCCAGACCCTGCAAAGCAATTCACACTCGAGGTTGACGCCTCGGATACGGGAGTCGGGGCTGTTCTATCTCAAACCTCCCCCACAGATCACCGCCTCCATCCCTGCGCCTTCTTCTCGCGGCGCCTCTCACCCGCAGAGAGGAACTACGATGTGGGAGATCGTGAGCTCCTGGCCATAAAACTCGCCTTGGAGGAATGGAGGCACTGGCTGGAGGGAGCTGAGCACCCCATTGTGATATGGACGGATCACAAAAATCTCTCCTACCTCAAGGAAGCTAAGAGACTCAACCCACGTCAGTCCAGGTGGGCCTTGTTCTTCTCTCGTTTTCACTTTATCATTTCTTATAGACCTGGCAACAAGAACGTCAAGCCCGACGCCCTCTCACGACAGTTCTCGGTGAATTCAGATCCCGAGCCTACTACCATCATACCCCCCGATTGTGTCCTGGGAGCCGTTACCTGGGAGATACGGGATCAGGTGCTCGAGGCTCAAAGGAACTACCCCTGTCCCAATCAGGTACCCAACCGCACCCTGTTTGTTCCTCCTTCCGTCAGGCATAAGGTGATTACCTGGGGCCACACCGCCAAATTCTCTGCCCATCCTGGTGTCAGTCGTACCGTAGCCTTAATCCGGAGGACTTTCTGGTGGCCCACTATGTTTAAGGATGTCAAGGAGTACGTTTCCGCCTGCCAAACCTGTGCCCGCAATAAGGGAAGTAACCAACCCCCTTTTGGACTATTAAATCCGCTACCCATTCCCTCCAGGCCCTGGTCCCACATTGCACTAGACTTTGTCACCGGTCTTCCCCCTTCTCGAGGCTTTACTGTTATTTTGACCATTATCGATCGTTTTTCCAAGGCTTGCCACCTAGTGCCGCTAAAGGCTCTACCCTCTGCTGCTGACACTGCCACTCTGCTTGTTAAGCATGTTTTTAGGCTCCATGGCATCCCTGCGGAGATACTCTCAGATCGCGGCCCGCAGTTTGTCTCAAGGGTGTGGAGGGACTTTGCCACCTGCTTAGGAGCTAAGGTGGCGCTAACGTCTGGGTTTCATCCGCAGTCAAATGGCCAATGCGAGAGACTAAACCAGGAGGTAGAAGCCATGCTCCGTTGTCTGTGTTCCTCTAGCCCTTCCAGTTGGAGTACCCACCTTCCATGGATCGAATACGCCCATAACGCCCATGTCTCCTCCGCCACCGGACTATCCCCCTTCGAGGCCTCGACAGGTATTCAGCCCGGTTTGTTCCCTTCTGAATTTCCCTCCACAGTTTCCTCCGTTCCTCAGTTCCTGAAGGGGGCCCGGCGGGTTTGGGCGGCCACGCAACAGGCCCTACAGAGGACTGCAGAACGCAACCGGCGTCTGGCCGACCGGCACCGGCGTCCTGCCCCAGACTATGCGCCTGGACAGCGCGTCTGGCTCTCCACCAGGGACATCAGATTGAAGGACCACTGCAAAAAACTTTCCCCCACATTCATCGGTCCCTACACGATTTCAGCTGTCATCAACCCGTCCTCCGTCCGCTTGGATCTGCCGTCCCACATGAAGATACACCCCGTTTTTCATGTCTCCCTTCTTAAGCCTGTCATCTCCAGTTCCCTGTGCCCTCCTGTCGACCCTCCGCCTCCTGTGCGTCTCGCTGACGGGGGCCTCGGTTACCGTGTCCAGCGCCTTCTGGATGTGCGACCTCGTGGCCGGGGTTTCCAGTACCTGGTCGAGTGGGAGGGTTATGGCCCGGAACATCGACAGTGGGTCCCGCGGTCATGGATCGATGACCCCTCTCTCATCCGGGATTTCGAGTTGGCCCGCTCCTCCTCCTCCTCCTCCTCCTCCTCTGCTCGGCCGCCGGGTGGCGTCCCTTGAGGGGGGGGTACTGTCACGGTCTGAGGTATTTCCCTGCTGTCACTCCCTGTCTTTTGAGTTTCCCTCTGCAGGTGGGCGTGTCTGGAGGTGACCAAGCTGCAGCAGATCTGCTCATCAGCTGGCCAGGGGTATTTAAGCAGCTGGGAGACTCCTACACTTCGCTGGATGATTACTCTACCTGGGTACCTTCTAACAGCCACTCGTGTGACTTATTCGAGCTCTTAACTTTTTGAGAACTAGATGTGTTTTTAGATATTGGATTTTTACCTTTTGACCTCCTGCTTTGTCTCCAGACAAAACCTCCACACTCATCTTCGACTGGCAGAACTCTGGAGCCCGCATCATCTGAAGCTCCAACCCCGCTCGTCTCTCAGCCTCTCCCCTGGCCAGAACCACCTCCAGCTGCCCACCTAACCCTCCTGGACCTCCCCAAGCTCAGCTCCCTCCACGTCTCACTCCTGGATCTCAGTCCCTGCTACCCAGACCGGACCACTCCTCCCTCAAACCAGTTCCCACCTCTCCAGACCTTTTCCCGCACCAGCCTCCCTGCGCAAGAACTCAGCTTCGTTACGCTGCTCCCTTGGTTTCCCTTCAATAAATCCTTATTTAAACCTTTTAAAACCGTCTCCGATCTGATTCTGTATGTCGTGGGTTAGATCACTTCACCACCTCATGACAGCTGCAGCTTAGACATCTCATGGGGCTTAAAGGGGATGTACAGTTGGATGTCATCTGCATAAAGATGGTAGGAGATTCCTTTGAAGGAGCTCAGGATGTGCTGAAGAGGAAGCAGAATGAGGAGGAAGAGTAGGGCCCCCAGCACAGAGCCTTGTGGGACACCATGGTTAAGGGTGGTGGTGGAGGACCTAAACTTGGAGACGGTCACAGAGAAGGAGCGCTCAGAGAGATAAGAGGAAAACCACTCCAGAGCAGATCCTGATAGGCCTACCCAGTCTCTCAGCCTCTCCAGTAGAAGGGGATGGTCAACCATGTCAAGATAAGATGTGGGAGCTAGGAGAAGGACTTATTATGGCTCCCTTAATCAATCAATCAGATTTATTTATAAAGCGCTTTTCAAACAAAGTGCTTTACAAAATGACCCTAGATTCCCATAACAGGTTAACATTAACACACACACACACACACACACACACACACACACACACACACACACACACACACACACACACACACACACACACACACACACGTAAAAATTATATTTGGCTGAGTCCAGATGAGCCAAGTAAGGTAAGGCAAGGAAACGCCATCAGAAGAGCCGTCTGCCCCGGCAGCATCAGGTCTTCCACACTAAGTCAGGGCGCTCAGTGGAGGGGGAGCATCGACCCCCACCTATAGAGCGCCCAGGAAGCTACAGTCGACCACCGCTCCCGGGGCAGAGGGCCCCTACAGAGGAAACATTGGATTAAAATGAGTAAAAATATAATAAAAGAGCTAATATAAAGGACAAAAGTCAGAAAATAAGTAATAAATAAAATCATATAGACAGTAAAATAATAATATTAAATAAAGAAAACAATGCTAAAATATAATCATATAAAACGAGAAATAAAACTGTGGTAAATATTTAGATGAAAGCTAACCTAAATAGACGGGTCTTGGTCTTGAGCCTGGACTTAAAAACATGAACGTTCTCTGAGGTCCTCTGGCAACTCGTTCCAGAGGCGAGGGCCATAACACTGGAAGGACGCCTCGCCATGAGTGTGTGTCCTGACTTTAGGGATGACCAGGAGACGCCCGCCAGAGGAGCGCAGAGGCCGTGAGGGTTCATATGGTAAAAACAGTTCTGAGAGATAAGAAGGCCCAAGACCATTAAGACACTTAAAAACCATTAGAAGAACCTTAAAATGGATCCTGAAACATACGGGGAGCCAATGCAATGATTCTAAAACTGGTGTAATGTGCTCCCGCCTCCTGGTCTTCATCAGGACACGTGCTGCTGAATTTGTAAACCTGAGATGCTCTTTTTGGGAAGACCAGAAAGCAGGGCATTACAGCAATCTATTCTACTGGTGATTCTTATTCGGTAACAAGGTCGTTGAGCAGTGCTTTTCTGGTTTGGAGACCAGACAGATGTGATATGGCACACCAGTTTATCTCGTGTATTGGCACCACAGTGTCGGATTGACCCGTATGAAGAAGTAGCTAGGGCCTGCAAGTGAAAACTTAACTTTTGGTCATTTTGATGAAATACTTGGCCTTTTGGTATGCTGCAGCTTAATACTAGCATAATGTTTACTCCTGGGTAGAGGCACAACAGGAACTCAGTAGACAAACAAAATCAAACAATAACTAGCATAACTGGCTCATTCTGTGATTAGCTCACCCAAGAAAAGCACTCATTCATGCTAGAATATGAATGTTTTTAATCCCAGACTAATAATTAGTAATAATAATAATAAGTTCGGTAAGAAATAAATTATAGTTTTAAACGTAGAAATCGGTATTGGCTCACAAAACCAGAACCAGCGCATTTTGAGTTTTTGGATGTAGAGACTCCTGGACAGACCCATGTGAGGGGTTACGCTCAGAGGAACTAGATGATCAGGCTGCCCGCCTTCGCATTCATCCTTTTCCTGCTTTCCTTGTGTTTTCTGTCTTTTGACACATTACCCGATTTGACAGTAGTCCTCATACCAACCTCATGCGTTCATCGTTTAAAAATTCTAATCTACCAAATTCTTTTAATTTAGTCCCGTTTAAACATTAGTTTAAGTTTACAACATGTTCAATTTAGAGTGACAAATAACCACAGCCCGGGTTTGTGTTTGGGCCCATCAGCTCGTTGAGTTGCCTCTCCTGCACCGTTAACTCAAATCCTTTCTCCAGATTAGACCAGCTAAAATTAGACCTTGATCCCAACGTCACTCTCGCACCACGAGTCACTCCCAACACAAGTTACCTGAATATTTGTGATGATGATGAAGATGACGTTGATAATTATGCTGCTGATGATGTGGAGGAAATGTTCCTGACACAGAGGTCACAAGTCCTTCCTCCTTCACGGCCGCAGGAGGTGCTCATCAGAACCACAGGAGTCTCTCAACAACAATGAGACCCTGTAGGAGTCAGAATCCATCCACCAACCCTAGACATTCATGCTGTCCTGAGCTCATCCTCTGCTGCTGGAGGAGCAGCTTGTGTCCAATTACCAGCCTCAAGCAGGAGATAAAGGGGGGGGGGGGGGGGGGGGGGGAAGGAGAGGAGAACCTTTCTCCTCCCTGCTACCGGAGAAGACAACGAGGTTTACACAAACTGAATAACATTTTCAGAAAAACCAGCAGCAGCTACGTAAGAACAACATGATTTGACAAGAGACAAAAAAAATCTGTTTTTTTGACTTTTTACTCAGGAGAATGTCCCATCTGTTAACATTGAGTGGGCGGGGCTTAAAGCCTTTATCCCAGCCAGCCCAAGGAGGGTTTCTAGATTTCTTTTGGTTTTGTCTGGTGCTTTGTGTAATCATGTCTAGTTTCCATGTGTCCATTAAACAGAGCAGAAACAATATTCATAAAAAAGTTACATTTTAAACAAAACAAGCGCCTCCTAGTGGCTGGTTCCGGTATAGATCTTAAGCTCCACCCATTCAATGAAAACTAGTGGGACACCGAGAGTGTTACAAAGATAAAGTTCACCTCCAATATATTTATATTTATTTGTTGCTGCTCAGACTTCCTACGATTAGAACATGGCATGGCCGGTAAAATGTGTGCATTTGCCCAGAAACTGTTCTGTTGCCCAGAAGTTCTCTGATGACTCGACCGTTGTCGGCTGTGTGTCTGGGGGTGGGGAAATGACCTCCAAGTACAGGTCAGTCATCATGGACTTTGTGGACAGGTGTGAGCGTAACCACCTTCACTTAAACACCAGTAAAACAAAAGAAATGGTGACTGACTTCCAGAGAAACAGTCCTACTCTCTCACCAGTAAACATCCAGGGAGCCGACGCTGAGGTGGTGGATACCTTTCCTGGGTGTTCACCTCAACAGCAAACTGAACTGGTCCAACAACACAGATGCTCTATAAGAAGGGCCAAAGCCGCCTCCACCTCCTGGGGAGGCTGAGGTCCTTTGGAGGTAATTCCCAGCTGCTAAAATCATTTTATCACTCTGTTGTTGACTCTGTTATCCACTATGCTGTGGTCTGTTGGGGTGCAGGCAGCTCTGACCGAGACAGGAAGAGACTGAACAAGCTAGTTCACAAGGTTAGCTCGGTTCTGAGCTGCCCACTGGATACAGTTTTGGAGAAAGGAGGATGCTGGGGAAGATGGCCTCCATCTTAACACACCCCTCCCACCCACTGCATTCTACTGTGGAGACCATGGCCAGCTCCTTCAGAGGCACACTGAGACATCTCAAATTTGAAACAGAAACCGTAGGTCATTCATCCCCTCTGCAGTAATAACTCCTCAGTTTAACTGGTACTGGCATTATCTTGGTACATCAATATTCAGTGTGTGTTCAATACTCACGCAATACTGAATTTACATAGAATAGAAACACAAGTTTCTATTTTTTATTTGTTGTTTTTAGTGGTTGAATTGCTTACTGCCCGTGTGTGTTTAATCTTGTTATTATTTTACTTCTTCCTTTTCTCTAAGTGTATGTGCTGCTGTAGCAAGCAAATTCCCCCACGGTGGGATTAATAAAGTCTATTCAATTCTAACGCCACTAATATTTTCATGAGCATGCCATGCTTCTGAAAAGTTCAACTTAAAGTACACTTTTTTAAAAGCATCTTTTGGAAGATGAGCAGAGCTTTTTTATTTATACCGCTTCCACCCCGTCTGAGTAAATCCTCTTAGTGAGGGAAGCTAAAGTAAAACATTAGATTCCACCAGCAGCTCAGAGGGGGACAATCCTCCTGTAGTCTCGGCTAATCTCAGAGCTACAGCCGTCATTCCCCTGCAGGCTCTACTCTCAGTTTTCTATGCGAAAATCAAGGAGTCAGCGAGGTTAAAGAGCAAGTCACCCCCAAATAAACTTTTTTTGCTGATAAACTAAAACGAGTGTCTAATCGTGCTGCAGACACGTGTGGTCAATAATTTGGCACTTCAGTGCATCTTAGTTAAAATTTAAATATTCTGCCTAAAACTGGCAGTGTTGTGCCGTTGTCCGGTAAAAACTCTGCGCTGTATTTTAATTTAAATCTGCCACCGCTATTGGCTAAGAAGTATGCTATGATGTAAACTGGTACATTATGATGTCACAATGCTGTCGTGAGCCTGAGTGTGTGTGTATTTGTTAGCGGCTCCGCCCTCTCGGTCTGCCAGGCAACAGCATGTGTTGCATTTTTCAAACATGAAGTGGGAATGGAGTTAGACTCTGGTAGGGGTTGACTTGCTCTTTAAAAAAGATGCACCACAAGGTAAACAGTGTCATTTTGAACAAGTTTGTCAATAATTGTATTCACACATACTGTTTATTGGCCAATGTAAAGCTAGAAAAAAAACTGAGTCAGTACTGATTAGTTGCATCAATTCCTACAATCTAACCCAGTAGCGTAACATGACTAATCGTGTGTGCTTGTGTGTGTGTGTGTGTGTGTGTGTGTGTGTATTTCCTGTTAATAAGTGGACCAAATGTAAATGAGCGTATTTTTTAAGTAAGAATTTTACAGTGAAATTATCACACAACAGTTTGATGTATCAATCATGTTTAATGAAAAAACTCCTTAAAACAGATTTCTTTCTCCAACCGGCGAAGGTGGAGGCCAGTTTTTCTCCACTGGGTGTTTCTCGGTAGGCCAGGCGCCTTGCTTATAAGGACACTGTCCTTACTTGGTCAAAGAAAACGTTTAAATGGAACAGACTTGCATCACGTGACCGCTACTCCCGCAGTGGTCACATCACATGACACGTGAAGTAAAGTTATATTTTATATGTATAAGTTTCAGCATAAATGTATAACAAACCTTTAACTTTTCTAATTGTGTACATATTGGTTAAATTATAGATGTAAGCGAGTTTCTACCTGCTAGTCACCGAAGCTGTAACTACTATGCAAATAATCAACCATAGCTAACTTCTTTGGCTCCTAAAAAAACAATTTTAGAAATCAGACTGATAGCCATAATTAGCTGACTTACATTTAAACTGGAAATTTGCCCTGAAGTGGATCCTTTTGAAAGTAATGTGCTATTTTCTAGGAAGTTTTTGACCGAGAGAAGGCAACAAGACCCCTCCTATATATCCTTGGTCAAGACATCAAGGCGAGGTTCCTTGACCTTGAGGGTCTCAATACCAAGGTACCTTACCTGTCTTGGCCCTGCCCCAGTTGCCCAAGAGATACGTCATCAGGAACTGCCCAGACGTGTTCCAGTGTTCATGTTCTACCAAGGCGTGTGTTCTCCGTTTGTTAGCCGTTTAGCTAGCTGAGCAAGGATACACAGGAGGTGTCTTCTAGCCCAGCCTTGGTCAAAAAGTTCCCAGAATACACCGTGGTATTTTCAGAAGGATGGAGATCAGAAGCCGGCAGCTACTTCGGGGGCAAATTTCAAGTTTAAATGTAAGTCAACTAATTGAAAAGGGTTTTTTTTAGATCCAAAGGAGTTATGGTTGGTTAGTTGCTCATTAGTTGCAACTTCGGTGGCTAGCATGTAGTAACTTGCTTTTATATTTAATTTAACAAATATATACACAATTTAAAAAGTAAAAGAATACTTAGATGTGTGGCAAGGTGGAGAAACAAGGGCCCAGGCAGGATTCGATCCCCCGACTTCCAGGTGAGAGTCATGCATGCTTACCAGTCAGCCAAAGGGACATCCCCTTGGCCAAGTAGCGAGGGTGCATGATCAATCGGGACACTGTGACAGGACGCTCACACTGCCGCATCTGTATAAAATATAACATTACCTCATGTATCACGTGACGTTATGTGACCGCCACAGAAGCCGCAGTCATGTGATGCAAGTCTGTTCCATCAGAAAATGTAACTCCACCCCTAGTCAAGATTTGAAAAATGCCATGAAAGTTGGCGTTGCCAGGAGGCACAGAGTGGCATGGCCAAGTGTGTGAAATTTCCATCCTAGGAGGGAGGGGGAGTGGGAGGAGACTGTACCGATGACGTGGAATTGTACCAGCCCCAGCCAATCACAAGTTTAAAATGCAGTAGCCGCTGTTCTGCCACAGGGGGCGGCACTAAGATATTTTTAGACCTAGATTCTAGATTTAATCAAGTTTATACAAGCATGTCAAGAAATGCACAGAAACTGAAATATTTTATTTGTAAAGACCCAATTATACAGTTTATAAGCAAAAAAAAAGGTATTTTGGGGTTTAGTTACTCTTTAATCGTTTTCTTTGACCAAGGAAGGACAGTGTCCTTGCAAGACATCGCCTTGACATGGAGAAACACCCACTGTTTACCATCTGTCCCACCTCCATATTTCCTGATTCCAGAGCCGGCAAGGCACAAAGCATAAAAAGTGTGTGTGTGTGTGTGTGTGTGTGTGTGTGTGTGTGTGTGTGTGTGTGTATAAATAATCTACTTAATTTTGTGAGTATCACTGTAAATTCAGAGGGAAGCTTTTAAATCAGAATCATACCAAGTAACACCTGATTTATGAGCAGCAGGTCAATAAACCCACTCCTATTTGTGAAATTTTAAGTCGACGTTATTTCAAAACCCTTTAGATCCCCAGTTAATTCCACGTGTGTGCTGAAGAACATCACACAGAGCTGATGATTCTGGACAGTTGTCTCAGCTGATGAACACGGCCTTGCCTGGAGCTCCTGTGAGGCTGGGACTAGTTTCAACCCGTCCCCAGGATCGTTTTATGACCATGCAAGTCACCCAGTTCTAATCTCTGCTCCCTGGTGCATTTGTAATTACCAAGCTGTTTGTGTTTGCTGCTGCTTTACTGGGTCCCATCAGAGCCAGTGCTACCAGTAAGTGGCTCACCTGCACAAAGCAGTGAGCTCCAGGTGTGACTGAACAGCTTTCAGAAGAAAGTCAGGTTAGTTTAGGAACAGCTCGGGTCTTTTTTTGGGGGGGTGGGGGGTGGGGGGGTTGTTCTGTAGCACTCCAGGTCATATGAGCAACCTCACTTTGCAGAAATACAGCGTGATATGAACTAAACTAACCAACATAAGCAGATCAGTGAAATCCTGATGAATTCCCAGAGGTGTTGATGTTTAAGCAAAATGCTGACTGAGATGAACCAATTAAATTCACTGCAGCATCACATCCCCACACACCTGCTACCACACCTAATGATGTTACAGCAACAGGTGAGACAGGCAGGACTGATAGTAAACAGGTGAAAACTCCAGGTGGCAAACAGAAGTAGGATGTGAGGCATCCCAGCAGGAGTTCCTTCCTGTGGTTTACAAAGAGAGGAGATAAAAGGTTATCAAGGACAAAGCAGGAGAATTTACAGCATCCTCCGTGTTTCCACTCAACACCAACGTCAACAACAGCTTCACATTTCTGTGGCATGTGTGAGAAAACAACTCTAGATTTGACAGGTATGAGGGAGAGAGTTTCCTTTCATTTTCCATATTTGTCTGATTTGATAGTCTGGGGTACCGGGCCCCTTCAGTTTGGTGCCCTAAGGATCAGGGGCCTCATTTATCAAGCTTGCTTACGCACAAAATGGGGTCGGAAAACTGTGTAAGCAACTTTCCACGCAAACTTTGGGATTTATGAAAGAAAACTTAGTAGAAAAATGTGCGCAACTTTAAGTTGACTAAGGACCTGGCTTACGCACATGTTGGACATGGAGAGCACCTGCAGTGCTGCTGCTGAGAAGATACAATTATGAAATCCTGCAGCATTATCACTTGTACTGCTTCGTTTTCACACAGAACAAGACCCCCCAAACACACACACGCACACACACACACACACACACACGTGCGCGCACACACACACACATGCGCACACTCAGACACACACACACAAACATGCGCGCACACTCACAGACACACACACACACATGCGTGCACGCGCACACACACACATGCACGCACACTCACACACACACACACACACACACACACACACACACACACACACACAGCCTGAAGCGCAGAATAAAAAATTCAGAATATCAGCAGGGGGACAGATTGAGAAAGAACGTCATGCATCTGTGACCGTGTGTGTGTCCTGTCACTGTAATCTAATTGATCATGCGCCCTGGCTAGTTGGACAAGGGAGATCTCCATTTGGCTGACTGGTTAGCATGTGTGACTTTCACCTGGGAGTCCAGGGATCAAATCCTGACTGGATTATTTTTTTATATCCACCACAGATCTCTGTGAAGAACTCACAACATTGACGGCTTCAGCAACGCTGTGCCACTCCGTGGACTTTCTCTTATTTGTTTTGTAAAAGTGTAACACCCGCAGATCAGCCCCCAAGATGTTACATGACGTGAATCTGACCAACCAGCATTAATGTGGGCAATGAAGCACAGAATTGGATCGCTTCAAAAACAGATAATTTATTAAAAATAATTTTAATAGCAGCCCTCCCTGTGGAACTCTGAAGTGCCTTTTTTCCCCTCCACCTGACCTAATCCTCCTGTAAACCCCTCTGATCTCTATTAAGGTAGTGTGACTCTGGTTGCGAATGACCACAGTCACCAATTCTTGTCATGTGTCTTTGCCAGAACTGTGTGTACTGAAACTCTAATTTCTCTCTGGGATTAATAAAGTATCTTTGAATTTGAAAAGCTAAAAGTCCATATAAAAGCTAAGTCCGTGCAGGTTGTGCCTACAAAACAGGGCAGGGAGACCAGTTAAAATCCAGGGGGAAGCTGAATAGTCTTCACCAAACCAACATGTATGAAGCCAGGTAGTGACGATGACTTGAGCTTCCCCCAATCGGCCCAGTGCCGCCAGCCGTCCGACTCAGTGCTGGACAGGTGTTTGGTCCTTCTGATCAGTGACTCCTGGTCTCCCGTCTGGCACGCCTGTGAGCTTCTGCTAGGAGTTCTTCAAAGAGTGCAGCACAGCCGCAATAGATCAATAAAAGTCATTAAGTACATTAAAACAAACTAACAAGAGGCAGCAGTTAAGAGACAGCAAGGTTCACCCGTGAGTCTTTACCTGCAAAGAGTTCAGCACAGCCGCAATAGATGCAGAGCTATGTGTTCCTTCCCCTTACGTAGAGCAGTGCCTGATTTCTAATTGAAATCACCTGTGTTGCTGCACCCACACAGTTCATACACACACTAACACACACACACACACACACACAGAGTGTGATACAGCTCTACCAGGTTACATCAGCACTTCCTTTCATTTCTCCACCTCACCCACAGGTACCTCAATTTCTGCTTCTGTGAAATTGCGTGTCCTTGATCTGCGGTCGCCATGTGATTGGCGGAGCGCTGCAACAGCCAGCTTATGTACATGCATGAGATCCACAAGGCACTTTGCATTGACTATTTATGGCAGTAAGTGGGTGTGGTGAGGGCGGGATGTGACTAAAATGCAGCTGAGAACCTTTCTGGATAGTTTCTGATTTATGAAGCGGAGATTGCGTGCAGCTGTGCGTACTCCATGTTTGATAGATCACAAACCTACTTGGCGTAAGTACTTTTTTTTTGCTGAGCTTAAGTACGGTTTTAGTAAGGATTCTACACCATGTTTGATAAATGAGACCCCAGGTCTCTGCTTTTTGCAGATGATGCGGTTCTGTTGACTTAATCAGAACGTGATCTTTGGCTTTCGCTGAAGCGGTTCTCAGCCGAGTGTGAAGCAGCTGAGACAAGAATCAGCTCGTCTGAATCTGAGACCATGGTCTTGAGTCACAAAAGGGTAGAATGTCTTCTCCAGGTCAGGGACGAGGTCCAGACTCAAGTGGAGGAGTTTAAGCAGAGGTGGAAAGAGTACTAAAATGTTGTACTTAAGTACAAGTATGATTACTTTCATGAAATTTTACTCAATTACAAGTAAAATTACCTGCCTCAAAATGTACTCAAGTAAAAGTAAAAAGTAGCTTATTTCAAATGTAGTCAGAGTAAAAGTTACTTAGTTACTTTTTTGACTGTGCAAGGATGGGCTCTTCTGAATAGTTTAAAAAAAAGACAATGGGGTATAAATGTCAAAGTGGCCGTTTTTTTAATTAAATGAACAAATATGCATATTGAAGTACAAAGGCAGTTACACTGCAAACTAGTAACATAAATTAGGTTATAGTCACAAGCCCATGACTTTTCCCTGAATGGCCCCCTTAAAATTATTCTTTATTTTGAAAAAAAAAAATTCATTTTTAGATGCCATCAGTATGTGAGGTATCTCAATGTTCTCATGACAAAACTCTAACATGAGACTGTGCTCTAACCTGTCACATAACAAGCTAAATAAAAGTCAAACATTTCAGATGTACCGTATGACAGCTCCTAACGTTGGCCCTGCCCTACTTTACCTCTACATTACAGTTCCTTTAGCCATGTCCATCCTAGAGCTCCTCTCTGACCTTCATGCTTATTTAGAGCAGCTGATTTTTAAAGTTAGCAGAGTTCATCCTTGGTAGTGGGTTCTCTCACTCATTTAAAGATATCGGCCAGAGGCAAAATTTGTTTGAACAGCATGTGTAAATGTGTATTAAAACCTCAGATGAAAAAGGTTTTTGGATTTTGACGTCTGGAATTGTAAGAAAATCTGATGCTTGTGACCGGCGAGGGAAAAAAAGAAACTAACTTCCAGTCTAAGCCCTGGGCAGCAGTTGACGTTTCACATGGAGCTCTGCTGAAACAGCTGTAGTAAACAACGCCTGGCTCCGCTGTTTCTGCGTTAGCGTTATAGCAGAGAACAATGTGTCATCAATCAGATGTAGCTTCTGAAGCCTCTGCTAGTCGGTCAAATTTGTTTTTTCTCTGGGATACGGCGACGAGAATGGATATTGGATTACTGGAGAAGTTCAACCGAACTCAGACCTCGCCAGCTGGATATCACTACCAGAGGTGCAGACATGTTTTAGACCGTTTGACTCAGAAGACCTGCGACCTGATTTGGAAGAAGAGGAGGATTCTGTTCATCTTCAGAACCAAAATCGGTACAGTTTGTTTACTTTTCTTAAATATTTCATTTCTGTGCTCCACTGGGAGCTCTAAGCTGAAAAGTTCTCAGCTGGTCTTAGCTCCATCATGTGTCCCAATATAGTTCAGTAATCTACAGTTTTACTGCTGTGTGTATTTATTGATAAAACTCTGGAAAATATTTAACCGACAATTTACCAGAATAAATCTTCCTGATGCTGGAGTAACTCCTTAGCTCAATTCGTTGTCTGCACTAATCCAGGATGTCATGGAGGTTCTAATGTTGGAATTTAGAGATCATCTTTTAGATTATATCTCTGTGTGTGTGTGTGTGTGTGTGTGTGTGTGTGTGTGTGTGTGTGTGTGTGTGTGTGTGTGTGTAAGTGTGTGTGTGTGTGTGTGTGAGAGAGTGCGTGTGTGTGTGTGTGTGTGTGTGCCGTAGCTTTCCCAAAGGACTTGTTCTTTCCTTACCGGAGCTAACACGGTTAGCAATTTTGCTGCAGTCATGCTAACGGGACTTGTCTAGAGTGCAGTTCTAGATGGATTTATAGATGTAAGTTATTATTTTAGATCAGACCTGTTATTTAAAAATGCATGTAGGACACAGACACATGGCTCAGACCTTTTGCTGCAGCTATAAACACAATTTTACGTAATAATTAGGAGCATGAAAGTAAACAAATAACAGTGATTCACAATATTAGCATCAGCAGCTAGCTTGTTTTACGTGCTGGAGTGACGTATGCGAAACAGTTCTTCACTGTCTGGAGGAGAGGATTTGGATTTTCTGTAATGATTTATGACAAAAGTCCTTAACAGAATAAAAAACTGGACCCAGTACATATTTATATAGATAACAAAGTGTAGTTATTTGCATTTCTACAATTTTAATGCCGAGCCAATACCTTTAACCCTTCACCAATGAAATCAGTTTGTTCATTCCAATCCTCCTAAATAATCCTCCAATCATCCAACTGGAATCCTTAAGGGTCCCGTAACGTCCATCCTGTCAGAACAGGCCTTGGGAGCCCAGGTGTTACTAGAACTAATGGTGTCTCCTCACCAGCGTGAGCCTCCAAACTGTGAAGGTTGGTCTCCAAACATGAACTTCAAATTCATGCATTTATCTCCTCTTGTAACACTTTAACATGTTTTAAAAGGCTTGTATCATGATAAGTTACACCTCCCAGACCAAAGATAGGTCCAATATAAGATAAAACATTATCATAAACACTGCAGAGACATCATTGTTTATTAAATATAAGTTAATTTCCTGAGCCATTCAGCCAAGATATAGGATGCATGGATTTGATGAAGCCATGCTGTCTTATGCAGTCCTACACACACACACACGCACGCACGCACGCACGCACGCACGTGCACACACACACACACACACACACACACACACACCAAATATCAAATGGATTGCTCAACTGGTACGGCACCTGACATACATGCAGTGGACCCAAAATGCCAACATCCAGTGCGAGTCCTTAGGGAAGACCTTTGGTGCTACTTCCTACCTCATACCGTGATGTACAAACTACTGACTGTGGTATCGCCTGGCCAAACAAGCTTTAACACAAGAAAGGGTCTATTTATAACTGTCATGTTTGGGTGGAGGTGTTTGACCCAGGACATGAAGAATCAGTTTGCTTTAAGGACAATTGCAGGTGCACCACAACGTGTGGTGGTGGGTCTCAGGCTCGAGAGGCTCTGGAAAACAAAGGGGAGCTAACAGGCTGCCAGACGGGTTGAAGGTGCGAGGCAGGAGCTGAGGCTTACTGTTTGTGGGTGGCTGGGAGCTTGAGTGGAGAGGGGTGCAGAGGCAGATCTGAGGAGGCGGTGAACTCGAAGGTGAGGAGTGGGCTTGGTGACTCAAAAGGGCTGCTGCCAAGAGTTCCACGAGTGGTGAGCCGTGGGCAGGGCCACCTTAACCAGCTCACAGGCCCTAGGGCAGAGGGGCTCAGTAGGCCCCCCACGGGAGGAAATATGTGTGCATTGGTGGAGGAGGTGCTCTGGATAACTGTTTTTGTCAGGTGATTGGATTGTATTTGTGTCAGTGGTTGTCCTTGCCTTTCCTTTTCTGCCCATGAAACCCTTTTTCATGCATTTATCACGTCACAATTTCACTAATACAACAGTATCTTATATGGTATCCCATCCCAACCCCTAACCAAGCTTCAACACATCCAGAATCCCCTAACTCACACCTGCGCCAATGCCCACGTCTCTCTTGTCCAATCATTGGCTTCCTCTCAGAGCATCACAAGTCCTCCATAACCTGGACCCCACCTGCCTCCCAGATTTGCTCCACCACCGTGCCCCATCCCCCACCTATGACCAAGCTCTGAACCTGGGGAAACAGAACTTTCTCCATCCCCCACCTTCTGGAACTCAGTCCTACAGCCCCTCCACAACTGCTGACCTCCCCACCTTCTCAACTCTTCTCAAGACTCATTTTAAAACAGTTTTAAGTCTACTTTTGATTGTTGCATAATCTGCTCGTTTAATCTGGATTTTTACAGCATCTCTGAGAAAAGAAAAGCACTCGATGAATAAACTGTGTATTATTCTACATTGTGACCTTAAGACCTGTCCTAATGTGGTGTCCTACCTGAAGGCTGAACTTCTGCTGCTGCAGCTCTTATGTAACCTGCTCCACCTGTCTTATTGTAGACAGGTGGATTGTGTTCTGGACAACCCAAAGTGAGTAATCATCCGGCATCTTGGTGTCATCTGCCTGCTCCTGCTTGACCATATCATGTAGTGCATTAATAGGCAGACACCCCCTGGCACTCTGTACCAACCTTAAGGACATAATAGTTAACAGTAGAACATTAATAAAAGGACCCTTAATAATGCACTAAGTAATGTAAATAAAGGGACCTTGTTGTAAAGTTTTACCCAACAGTGGCGTGTCCAGATCTTGTAAAATGGGGTGGCCCAGGTGAGGCACAACTTTGTGCATGGGTGGCACCAATGGTTATGCTTTTTTTGTTTTACCCCCAAGCCTTTTGTGGACAACAAAAATCCTATTTAAAGGTAAATTAGTGTGTTGGCACCTGGGGTGGCCAATCAGATTCCAAGGGTGGCATGTGCTACCCCCAGGCCACTCCCTGAACACACCCCTGTTACCCAAGCAAGACATCTGTCCTCAGGGTGTCCAGAGTCACTGGTGGGTGACCGTGCCATCTTCTGTATATTTGTGGTGGAACGTGGTGCGGATCCCATGGGAATGAACCAAAAATGGAGCCATGATTTATGGAAGCAATACCCCACAAAGACTTGATGGTATGAGAGTGATTTGGTACCAGGTTGACCCGATGGGTGGATTAATACAAAAGAACAATGTTCTGATGTTCTAGACAGGCTCGATCTTTTAAACGTACCAGAAGATGTTTGTTCAAGAGGAAGGGTGCTGGTGACTGGCTGAAGCTGGAGGTCAGGAGGTTGGTTGATGGGATGGTTGGGACCAGAAAATCTTTTTTTATTTATTTCCATAACCCTCATTTCCTCTAGATCTTTCAATCTCCCCTTGGGCGTCTCTTATTTCTCTAGTGCAGCCTTCGTTTGTGAAGCTAGATGTTTCTTCAGTGACTTTATTTTCTCCTTCAGGTTGACATACTCTGCTGTAATGGGTCTGTTTATTTGACTGTCCTATTTTTGGACGTAGAACATTGTGATGGCCACATCCATGTCCACACAACGGTGAACGTTAAGAACACTCTTGCACTTTTATGATTTCAGTTTGTATGTTTATATTTCTTTGGATTTATTGTTTAGATGGCTTAAATGCATTAGTTCTAATTGTAAGCGCGCACATTTAGCTAACTGCTGTATTTTATGCCTTTCATTTGTTCAATTTAAGTTGATTTGTTTTCTCTTACCGGTGCTGAGGTTCTCCACTTCCTGCTTCCTGAGATGGGACAGGCAAACAGGGTTGAAGGGGTTCTGTCAGCTAAATACAGGAGGAGCTGATGGGACCAAACCAATAGCTCCCTGAAGAGGGGACTGAAGAATTTCCTTTAGTTTATTATTTTGTCATTTGTTAATTAATTTAAGTTTGAAGTTAAATAGTTAGGTTTATGGGTTAGGATGTTTAGGTTTATTAACAATCTGACTGTACTGATTTGTGGTTTTAGTTTTAGTTAGTAAATGTTTGTCTAGTAATCCCTATTGTTCATATGGTCTGATCAGCCAGTGTGTATATATACCCTTGTGTGTCTTTGTTTGTTAGGTCGGTTATGGTTTCAGTCAGTCAGTATGTTAAGTAAGAAGTTTATTGAGTTTCAGTTTGTTTGTTTGACCTCTTTTATGAGCTTGAGCATTTTTGTGAGGACATTTTAAAACAAAAAGGAAATTAAAGAGTCTATTTTTGGAAATTGCCTGTGTTCCTCCACTCATTTGGCTTGATCCCTCACAAACATCTAAAACCTGCAGGATAGTTGACCTCCAAGACCAGGATCAGACACACAGGTGTTCTTTCTAAAAAGCAGACAGGAACAGGAGTCTTCAGTAAGATCTTCCTCTCTGATAGACCTAATCCAGGTTAGGCTGATTAAAGGAAACAATGGTTCAGCTCTGATCTGTACACCTCCAGGTTTCTGCTGGGTTCCTGCATAGACATCTATGTATGTGTGGCAGCTAATAGAGCTCTGCTGCCCCCTTATGGCAGGATTGCAGTCAAACGTTCAGATTGCTGGTAACTGTCTCCACTGAAGACTGTCACCTAAACACCAAGCAACAAAACACTCTTTTTATGCAGGATTAGGCATAAACTCTGATGCGTGCTGGAAAGGGGAAAATGTTGCACAACGCTGCAGAAACTTCTCCTGACATTAAATCTTTAAAAGAACCAAACTAAGAGACAAACCTGTGGTAATCCCTTAGAACAAAAGGTTAATCCCACATCCTTCTGAATAATCTGTATGAATTCAGGAGGAAATCCGAGCCTTTGGATGAAGCTCATGCAGACGCAGCAAGAAGCAGCTGCTTTGACCTTCACACTGTGAGCAGCTGAGTGTCTGCACTCTGGCCGAGCTGAGCTGTCTGTCTCACACACAGAAACCCAAGCTGCTGCTGCTAAAGTTGACTTTAACCAGCTGCTGCAGGAACACCAGATGACCCAACAGAAGTGCTGGGATGCAGGAACCCTCTGACTCACATTGCCACGCCGCAGGAAACAAGAGTCTCACAGAGCACCATCGAGCAGAAGCTTCTGTGTGAAAGCTGGGCTCCCTCTTTGCTTCTGATGACTCAAATCAAATCAAATCACTTTTATTGTCACGTCATATGTGCAGGTACACTGGTACAGTACAGAGTGAAATTCTTGTGTGCGAGCTTCACAGCAACAGAGTTGTGCAAAAATACAGTAACGTAAAAACAAGCAAAATATAAAAATGGCTAATCTAAGTAATAATATGTATAATATGTAAGGTATATACATTATTAAATGTGTGTGCTAGTATTTTATTTATTTATTCTACATGTGTGCGTGTGTATAGTGTGTATATTCATATTTTACAAATGAATAAAGTAAACAATAAAATAAGAGATATAAAATATACAGTGGTTGGTATGTGCAAAACAGTGGCATTAATGTACTGTATGGAGTGTGTAATGTTGGAGTTTCAGTAGTGAGGGTGACAGTGGCGTGCCCAGATCTTTTAAAATGGGGTGGCACTTCTTTCTGCATGGGTGGCACCACTGGTTATGATTTTTTCTACCCCAAGCATTTTGTAGACAAGTCTATTTAATAGGAATTCAGTGGGGTGGCCAATCAGATTCCAAGGGTGGCATGTGCTACCCCAGGCCACCCCCTGGACACACCCCTGGAGGGTGAGGTGTCTGTGAAGTGTTCAGCAGTCTGATGGCCTGATGGAAAAAGCTGTCTCTCAGTCTGCTGGTTCTGGACCGGATGCTGCAGAACCTCCTTCCTGATGGAAGTAGTCTGAACAGTTTAAGGCTGGGGTGACTTGAGTCCTTGATGATCCTCCCCACTTTCCTCAGGCACCGCTTCCTGTAGATGTCTTGGAGGGAGGGAAGCTCACCTCCAATTATCCTTTCTGCAATTATACTCCTGCCAGCTATGGACGCAGACGCCGCCTGGTGTTTTATATCAGCAGGAATGTGATTTAATCAGCAGCTGGTGGGGCTCCTGGTAAATTAAAACTGGTCTGAAACAGCATCTCTGTGTTAGCTGCTGCATGGAGGCCACCTACTGTAATTACAGAGACCTACGCCTGCAACCCAATCCCACGGCCTTCCCCCCGCCTTAGCAGGCAGAGCAGAATGACTTCACAGTGAGAGAACCGCAGAGTCACTCCGGTCCTCTACAGTTCATCCAATCATCCGTGAGCTCAGGTGAGACAGCAGATCTGAGTTACAACCGTGCCTGGGATCAGGTGTTTCCTTTGGCCGGCTGAGATTCCTCTAAATTCTTTGAATTGTTGAAAGAAATTCAGGAGAAATGTGTAAATCCCTTTTAATCTTCCTTTGAGCAGCACGCTGGGTTCCTCCAGCGTGTGTGGGGGAATAAAAAGTCTGATCTCTATCGGTTTGTTTTAGCACAACATCTCATGAACTACTGAACGTGTACCGCTGAAACTCTCCTCTAGACAACCTCGTTAATTCTGGGGTCAACACGAATAAAGATGGCTGCTGATCTGACACAAACCTCTGGTACTAAGGCAGATGTTGGATGATTACCTACCATTTGGATTCAACACGTTTATTAAGATTTGACCAAACACATTTAACATCCTATATCAACATAAAAATGAGAAGAACGCCTTTAATCCAGCATAAGTGCTGCAGGTGATTCAGACCTCAGAGGAAAAGGAGAGTTTAAAGTGTCGTTTCTAGCGTTAATCTCTGGAAACATCTGTGGAAATGTGTTGAAAATGAATTAAATGATGCCCAGCTGTTGAAAAGTATTGGTGGCTTTGTAAGATACAACCTGTCGTCTCTGGGTGATGCCATATTTCCTTCTACGGGAACCCGTGAGGACAAACTGCATTTACTGATTTGTAACAAACGACCAGAAGAAGTGCAGTTTTCTACAGCGCTGTGTGACAAAGCCCCGTTAATTAGGTCTGTGAGGGAACTCTGCTGTTTTCCGGTGTTGGGAGATAGATTTTAAGCGTTATCTGTGCTTATTGTCCTTTGCTTCTATTCTGCTCCACCAGCAACTCTTCTAATTTCACCACTGATGGTTGCTTTGGACGTCTGCTGATGTCCTTTCCTGAGTTACAACCAATCAGCGTGAGTTAACCAGAGGTTCTGCTCAGCTACTCCATCGGGCCGTTTGGAGTAACCATCCCCCGGGCAGGCACTCAGAAAGCTCCCGAAAACAGCCTTCGGCCGGCCGGGTCAAGCAGAGGCATGTCGGGAAGTTCCTGAAACTCTACCCTGAATTTACGGTAATGGAAACACCTTTTTGTTACGTTGCCAGTGATGAAAGGGAGTCTGATGTACTTGTCTTTTGCTGGAGGTTGCGCTCTGAGACTTTTGACCCTAATGCCCATCCGTTGGACAAAAAAATACTGCTTGCTTGCAATGACAGACAAGCAAGGCCCCCTATCGCCAGGGAAAATACACACTGTTACTTTAAAGTACTTCACGTCCTCTAAAGCCTGTTTCACATGGGTTTCCAGACTACCATTCACACTGACTGGTTTGTGTGCTGAACATCTCTGGATGTCTGCTCCCAGAAGAGCGCCAAATGATTAGGAATTTGACGCTTAATTTGACGTGGAGGAGCAGCGGGTCTACTCTGAGCCCCTCCCAGATGACCAAGCTTCTCACCCTATCTCTAAGGGAGAACCCAGCGATCCTGCGGAGAAAACTCATTTCGGCCGCTTGTATCTGCGATCTGGTTCTTTCAGTCACCACCCAAAGCCCATGACCATAGGTGAGGGTAGGAACGTAGATCGATTGGTAAATTGAGAGCTTCCCCTTCATACTATGCTCTCTTCACGAGACCAGTACAACGCCCGCATCACTGCAGACACAGCTCCAATCCGCCTATCAGACTAGAGGAGCGATTCTCATCCCAGCTGCTTCACACTCGGTTGTAAAACCGCACCAGTAAGAGCCGGAGATCACGTTATGATAAAGCCAATAGGACCCCATCTGCAAAAAGCAGACACCTGATCCTCAGTCCACCAAATCAGATCCTCAACACCTTTGCTGCATCTAGAATTCCTTTGACCAGGACAAATTTCTGAGCGGCTGCAAAGCATCATGAGCCTTCCTCACTTCTTCAGAGCTCTACTTCTCTATCAGGATTGGCACCTTCTTCATAACTTGCTCCATCACAGGTTTCCTACCCTCTTGTGGCAGATCTGAGTACTACAGGTGAAGCGTTGTCAGCGATCTCCTACGCCAGCTTGCATTTCCTCATTAGTCTAGAGGTCTACAGCCGTTGGTGGATTAGTCAAATAAAAACACGAGAAAGGTTCACTATGACTTTATTTGTTTCCATCTTTGAAGAAATAAAGGTGGGTGAACTGGTGAAAGGCTTGCTCAAGTTAAGCGCATCGCCAACATGAGTTCCTATGGAATATTTAAGATACCAGTCATTTAAGGTCAGAGCTCAGCAAAAAGGTAGCTTTGTTCTGGAATTAATCTGTTACTTGTTCCGTCTACTTAGACATCGTTCATGGCCATAAACGCAGAACAAAAGGTTAACCACTGAAAGCCTGCAAGGCAAAAGGTGGACTTTAGCACTTAGCATGGTGACATTCTACAAATCAGCACTGCATCGCTTCTCCGACACGCTCCAGCTCATCACTTTGGTATTGCATTTATACATTAAAATATCTGTCAGGAAACAAAATGTACATCTGCATAAATATAAAATCCTTCCACCATGTTTAAATGGTTAAAACATTAAGTTACACCATGACGCTTCAATAAATCCAGCAAAAAAACAAAACAAAACAAAACAAAAAAAAAAACGAGAAGAAATGTTCAGTTAGCACCACTGCCCTGACAGCAGGCCAAGGTGTCTAACAGGCTGGACACACAAGTCTACATTCAAGGCAAAACAAAACAGATAAAGACATAAAACCAAGTAATAAAACCCCTTCACAAGTTAAATGACTCAACGACAGAAGTAAAAGACATTTCCTGGAGTGCAGCCTTCTCCTCCCGCAGATCAGAAGAGTGAATCGACTGTTTCAATCATTAAGTAAAGACAAGTGTGCGTTGATTCGGAGAGGGGGAGCACAGCCCCACTGCTAAAGCCTGCTGAAAGCCAGAAAGACAAGAGGAACGGCGAGATTTGGAGGCACCGGATGCTGAAACTACTGCTCTCTCCACAACTAGGGTCTACAGAGAAGGACGGACGGATGGGATTGGTCTTCAGTCGTCAGTGAACAGCATCCCTCGGCTTGTGAAGAAGTAATTTACAATGGAATAAATAGATTTATTGGCCCTAACGCTACTCGTCTTTATCTAAATTTGATTCTAGAGCTAGAAAGAGGCGTAGAAGCTAGCGATGAAAGCAGATTACACATCGTCCCCCAACAAGCACTTCCTCCTCGTCAGGACTAGTCATGACTGACTCAACAATCCTTACAGATAATTGCTATGTGGTGGGGGTCAACGGGGGGGGGGGGGTGTGGGATGAGGGACGGTGCTATGGTCCTGGTCTTGGTCACGAATCGTCCACCTGGATCTTGATTTCAAAGCGTCCCTGGTAGCGATCCTTTTCATTGTAGTCGATGTTATCTCCGTACACTTTACACTCAATACGCAGCTCAGTCTTCATGGTCAGGTTGGTGAACTGCAGCGCCACCAGTGGCTGGAGGTAGTGGGGGTGCAGCCGCTTGCCGTAGTAAGGGTAATACTGCAGAGGGAAACCGCCGCCGATCCCAAAATACTTGATCTCCCCGATTTTACCTGCGTCCTCCTCTTTCTGGATTAATTCATTTAGAAGAAAACAGGCAGGATTAAAGAAACCAGGTTCCTAACAAACACGTGGTGTCAAAGTATACAGAAACCTGGATAGGAGGATGCTTCATCGTTTAGATGATAACTAGATGGAGTACCTTGTGGGTGCAGTGCAGAGGGATCACGTTGGGCTGCACCTTGGGTTGTACCTCTTCAGGAATGGTATCGTTCGACATGGGAGGCTAAGCAGGAGGAGAACAGGGTTAGAAGGTGTTCCTCAGGGCTGGATGAACAACCAGCCTGTGCCTGCTTACAAACCCAAACTCTTTCTGTAATGCTATAAAGAATCACCCGAGGTCTGAAGTTGACGATCCTGTTGAGCTTGACGATCAAACAGGGTTTGCCTTCTTTGAAACCAAAGTCTCTGTCATCAAGGCCTGAGCAGGGACCCAGCAGGCTCCTGGAGAAACGACAGGCCTTCCTCTGGCCCATGTCGCTCTCCAAGTCCCCTCGGTTCTTGTACTTGTCAGGTTCCACTGCAGGTGCGATAGGACACAGGTTGGCATTCAACATCGAGCTTTCTACATTAAAAGAAACAAGTGGACAACAGACTTACATCCACAGTCCTCAAACTTCATCTGGTCCCTCTGCTTCTCCTCATCGTACTGACTCAGGAACTCCTTCAGAGCTTTGGTGTACGGCAGGTAGGTCTCAAAGTCCTTCGATCTGAACGACACCTCGGCCTTCTCTGTCCGTGGAGTGTGTGAAAGGCCTGCAAAGATGGTACGCTTTACATTTTAACCACCGTCAACAGCAAAGAAACAGGAAGGCTCGATGGACTTGGAAATGTACATTTTTTCAACCTTCAGCATATTCAGAGGAGGCCTGAGCCTTCAGGACACAGATAGGGTTACCCCCACTTTCACTTTTTATGCTAGGACCAGCTGAAAGTTCTGCTGAGCATCAAAAACATCTAAACACTCACCCGGAAGCCAATTTTAACCACTAATTGTGGATTTGAGCTCCACTAGCTTAGCTGCAGTCAGATTTCTTCTGATTAAAGGCGAGAATTCTACTGAACCTGTGCTGCAGGAGAACAGCCTGCTCCACCAAAGCCCAGATAGGCCCTGTCTGCCATGGAATCCAGGCTGAGCAGTGTGTTCTGCTGCCTCATACGAACGATCACACACACACACACACACACACACACACACACACACACACACACACACACACACACACACACACACACACACGGCAGTAGGCAAAGAACAGCCATGATGGATTCATTGCAGATAAAGTTTAAGAAGATGCTCTAACAGTCGAGCCTCGCTCTGGTTTAACCATCAAATAGCAAAGTGTCTGTCAGGTCCTGGACTAACCAAAGGAGGTGTGACCTTTGTTCAACTTGGAGCAGTACACCACGACCCCCCCACCCACACACACCATCCTGGTTTGGGGTGTTTATTCCCAAAACCCAATGAGTCTAACAATCAGATAATAACTTTCCCCATCAACATCCTGCTGGAGTGTCGCATCAGGAAAGCGAACAGAGAGCTGGCTTCCGCTCCACTGAGTATGCGCTTCGAGCAGATAAAGTTACAGGAACTCCGTAACTTCACCCAATCTGCCACTAAGCTTAGGATTTTCTTCATTACTCAGCAGTTTTCAGGCAGACAGGTGGGAGGGAGCTCTTCCTTACCAGGGGGGGCCACTCTGTCCTGCCAGGTGGGTTTGTACTCGCTCAGGGTAAAGAGCAGGGCCTGAATGGTGCCGACGAAGATCCCTGCCAGAAGGCCGTAGAAGACGACGTAGAACAGCGTGATCTTGACTGTGGAGGAGGGACAGAAACAGAACATTTACCTTATAAGCTGCTTTCTTTGGGCCGTTAACAGCAGATGATCCATAAACAGGCAGCAGAAGTACATTCCTACTGAGTAGGAAGACACCCTCTGTGTCTAAACATCCGTCTGAATATCCTGAGAGATCTGCAACTGAATCACAAATAATTTCCCCAAGTAGGGAAGTATCTCCTTATCTATGGATCCGGACCAGGCCATCCCAGAAGGGACAGACCCCAAGCTGCAACGCTACACTTAACACCAACAGTGCTCAGGTGGAACCACAGCTAAAGGAGCGGTGGAGATCCCGCACAACAAGCTGGAGAAGCAAAAAGTTCAAACTGTTGTTTACAATTTTAAAAAGACACAATTCACAAAGCCAGGATTATTATTAACGTCATGGGTAATTATTTTAAGAACCTGCACTATTGCTCAGGTAAATACTAGTTACATACATGCACCAGCAGGGGGTGCCAACTATGCGTGCTACCTTCTACATCACCATCTTATTGTGCCTCATAGAAAACATGCATAAAGTAGTCACTACAACTCTGCAAGGTAGAGTCGGTAGTGGTGCACCAATAGGTGGCGCTACTAGTCAGGTGGATGCATTTGAAGTACTGCACTGCTCTGGACATCTCCCATGGGTCAGGCTGCACAAGGAGTGTAACTAGGGCATAAAACACAATTATCGCAATTGCGTTACGCAGGTTTTTTGCTGCATGACGTCACGAGGTCACAACAACCTTATCTATCTTACAAATTAAAAGCATTTCCGACCAGACTGTCATTTTCAGCCCCAGTACCCCACTGCGCATGGCACATTCCCCTCACGCGCAATCAGGTGACCTCAGAAGGACAAATGTCACCTCAGAGGAGCGCGAGCCCAAGCCCTGGTTCCACTACTCAGGAGCAACCAAGTCCAGGTCGCGCCCAGGTGTTTATCCTGGAAGTGGCTCCCCTGCAGCGAGTGACATTGAAGTAGAACAGACATGCGCAGTAGGGCGCAGCTCGGGAAACCAGAGACGAAAGGTCGCAGGAGTTAATCAGTTGTATTATTGCTTATATTACAGGACACCGGATCAGAGGAACCATACACGGAACGATTGCTCGCGCCGTTTACGACCAGGCCCCGTCACCTTGACTCACCTTGGACTATGATGCATTTTAAACCCCATGTTTGTCTTCTAAGAGCTCGTGAAAGCACAGCTCGACGTGTCCCCAACAACAACCAGCATGTCCTCTACATGTCCCATCTACCGGCTGTGTGGTGCCCTGATACAGCACCGGTACCGGAGCTAGTGAGAAAACACACCTGACCAAACTGAACCAGAACTTCGGCGGAAGTCTAACAGTAAACGCAGAATGACATTAGTTCATGAATGCAGCAAAGTCAAATCAAACAGGTGGCATGAAGCACGAGGCGGACCGGCGCGCGCTCCCGCAGCCCCAGTAACCGTTCTCCCAGAGAGAAAATAACGCGGGGGGTTGGGTGGGGGGTATATACTCACACCAACTTCCTCCGGTCCGACCGAGCAGCTCTCCCGTTTCAGAGTTCCACAGGAACCTCTTCCAGCCGCCGTCGTCTTTTTTAGAGGCCATAGTGACTTATCTCCACGAGCTGCTAACGGTCGGTCTCCGGTGGACTCCCGCCGTCGGTTACTTTACTTTGACGCTTGTCGGAGAGGTACAGAAGCGCCGGGGTCACCTACTATATAACCCGTTTTCTTGTCAGCCCCGCCCCAAAACTCCGAACAAGTCACCTAGTGGTGGGGGCGGAGCGAAGCGGTCCAATCACAGAGAGGGAAATCCATGCGTAGCTCTGACGTCAAGAAGACGGGCAAAAAAGCTTCAAGAGGCATTTATTAGGATAAAAATGGAGTTTCTTAAGACAAATTCTTCCCGAGACGTCCTCAGGTGTGTGGTCTGGTTCCGAAACTCATTTATTTTTATTTGATCACGAACAGAATCAGTTCTGAGTTTTCCTAACAGAAACATGGAACAGGGACATCCCTCAGGAGAGGACACCTAACACCTGTCTCAGAATCAGGTTTATTTTAGCTCCAGTCTAACTGTGACTGATGAGAAAACTCCACAAAAACATGTTTATTTCCCTCAGTTATTTGTAATTCACTGGGATGGTTAAGGTGCACGTCGGAGCTCAAACCTACCATTCAGTAATGATGATTCCACTAAACAGTCATTACTGCATGCACAATACTTTCATTTCATCCCATCACGAGCTAAGTCGACTGTTTTTAACACGGTTGTTTTTCGACCCGTCTGACCTGTGAAGCCCGCTCTTTACATCCACCTTCATACTACAGTGAGAATCAGATATGAAACTCAGACATGCACAGCGACCACATTCACACATAGCACATCTGAATTAAGATGTTGCAGGGGGGAAATGACCTACAGCACCTGAGCCAAGCTCACCTGGCACTCACCTGCTGCCCTGCTCAGACTGTTGCAGTCGTGTCCTTGGGCAAGGCGCCTCACTCTCCTTGCCTGCTGGTGGTCGGAGGGACCGGTGGCGCCTGTGCTCGGCAGCCTCGCCCCTGTCAGTGTGCCCTACTGTGGCACAGTGTAGCTCATCATCATCAGTGTGTGAATGTGTGTGTGAATGGATGGAGAATGATGATACGCTGTAGTGTAAAACGCTTTGGAGTCCTCTGACTCTGAAAAGCACTATAAAGGTGCAGGTCATTTATCATTTATTTACCTGTCTAAGACTAATTCATGCAGAGATTACACATATCTGACTCTCTAGCCATGTTCTGTGGGTGGTATCATTTCATGCATGCACATGTATGATTGCCCAGCAGCGCACAGCCATGTGGGTTCTCACACGGTGTGTGTTTGTTTAAATGTAAACATGAGTGTGTAGGTGCAAATGGTCCGGATTCCACATATGGTGGCTTTACCTTTAAATATCACCTCAAGGACAAGAAAAGTCACATGGTTCACTGGAAAAATTAGAATATGGTGCAAACGTTTGTTTATTTCTGTAATTCAACTCAGAAGGTGAAACTAACACACAAGATAGACTCAAAGTTAAATCCAGATTATTTAAGCCTTTATTTGTAGGGCTGCACAATACATCGGAAAAGTATCGTCATCGCAATATCGGCTTGCGCAATAAGCATTTCGTGAAGAACAGAAAAAAAACCCCGCAATGAATCAGATGTTTGATACACACAATGCATTTTGTCCGTCAGACAGAAACATAAAGTTTTTGACAAATTAACCATTTGGCCAATCGGGTGGGTTGTTACAGGTTAGATGCCCGCCTGCTAGGCGGCCAGCAATTAACTTGGATGGCTAGCAAAGACCTGAGTTAGCTTTGTTCTGCCAGTTCTGCGTTTCCCAGGATCCACTGATTTCCTTTTCTTGTTCACTTCCTTTTTCCCTGTCTTTACATCTTTTGATCACAATTTTTACTTTTCCCATTTTTATAAATGTCTTAATTTCTACGTTTTTGATTTTTTAGTTCTTAAACATTTATTTATTTATTTCAAGTCATCGCGATATTAATTACCGTTATCGCGCATCGCAGGTTTTGCCTAATATCGTGCAGCCCTATTAATTTGTTGTAATTGTGATGATTGTGGCTTACAGTTGATACAAGACCCACATTCAAAATCTCAGACAATTAGACCATCGTTAACAGGTTCAACATAATTCTAGACTCTTATAATGAATCCAAAACACCTGCAAAAAGTTCCTGAGCCTTTAGATGGTCTCTCAGTCTAAGGTGAATCACTGAAATAATTGGATTTGTGCACGATATTCTAATTTTTCCAGTTACACCTCTCCAAGTCTTCGGTGCTAAACCACAAACTCAGTGAATGTAATCAAACCTGTTTCTACGATTTGTTTCTTCAGTGAGTCTGACTGCCACACATTAGAAGGGAAGATCTGAATTAATGTGTTATGACCTGAAGAGAAGCGACTGGGAGGAACTCAGAACTGAGATGAGAGTTGGAATAGGTTTTATTCAAGTCCCATTAGTTCATCGCCACATTTGACCCATCCCCGTGGGGAGCGGTGAGCTGCAGCAGTGGCTGCGCTCTGGAACCATTTGGTGGTGTAAGCCCCCCCCCCAATCAAACCACTTAAAGATGAGTGTCAAGCAGGGAGGTATTGGGTCCTATTGTTAAAGTCTTTGATATGACCCAACCGGGATTTGAACCTTATCTCCCAGGGTGGACACTCTGCCACAAGGCCACTGAGAAGGTATTCCTGTTGTAGATAAAAACGCAGCAGCTCTCATTAGCTGCGGTGCCTCTCACCTTTCCTCATCCCAACGTGATAGCACAAGCTCAGTTAATTGCTGAGAACCAGACTGTTTTTGTAAGCTGCTCCTGATCCAACGTCGGTGATAATTTGCACAACAACAGCTCTCATTTCCTGTGTTTTAGCTCAGCACATTCACGTGACAGTGACTTTCACCCTGTCATTAGGCTTTGTGGGGCGTCCAGATGGATTAAACCTGACGTTGTCCTAATGATAGAGCTCGTGTATCACCGTCACCACGCCCAGTCACAACCGCTACCTTTTGTCAGCTTGTGTACACCATCAACATGTGTAGTGTGTGATGATGTGAGCGGAGGGGCGGGATGAAGGTGAAAGGTGCTGCACGGGTCCCTTTAACAAGAACAGGCCAGTGTTGTGTGATTTGATGAGAGTGGTTTGACCCGATCACCATAAACATCCTGGACACGCCCACCAATCCGACCTCGGAGCCACAAGTGTGGAGTGTTTTTCCCCAAAACAGCTAAAAACTGGTTTAGTGACTGCAGCTCAAACCCAAGATCAAAATTCAAAATATTTATTATTATACAGCCCAAAGGTCTCCTAAATGTTTTCTTCACACATTAAAAAACTAAACCAGTTCACCAAGCCAGAGATCAGGAAGCCCAGGCCCCCGAACTTACAACAGCACCCAGCCTTCACACGATGTGGAGATAACTGACTGAAGGTGGACCAAAGCAGCCAAAGTTCAACCAGCAGTTGATCACGACGAACCCTGGCTTTAGTAAGGCCTCCCATTTACAGGCCAGGCAGCTGTTTAGTCGTGGTCCTCCTTCATCGTCTGACCCGTGAGGTCATTTGGTCATGAGAGGTCATATCAGGGAGCACCTGAGAGCCTCCAGGATTATAGGGTAACTCGTGGTTGGGATGCTTTCTCCGAGGTTGTCTTACTCACTAGTGATGCAAGGATGTTTGTTGTAATGAGAGCTTTGCTCCTTCTACCTGCAGATCCCAGATAGAAGGGGCTGAAATCATCTCCTTCTATTGGGCAGTCGGGCTCAGTCCTACAGATAAGGAGAGGAGATCAGAGTAGAGATGCTCCTCCTCATCAAAAGAAGTCAGCTGAGGTGGTTCCGACATTTGATGCCTCTTGGATGTGTTCCAGACACGCCTAACTCAAGGGCTGATCCTGAACATGACTCAAACCAGCTTCTCCTTCTCACAGCTCTTGTGTTGGAGGTGATGGACCAGAGACCCCCTGAATTCAACCAGGCCTGGTGCTAATGGACTGAGCTGGTGTTGCTTTCCTCACACCAGGAACAAGAAGTTGATAAAACATTGTTCAGAATTTTAGAAAGCCCACTTTTTCTCTCCCTGCCATTTTGACCTCTTGCCTCTGTTTTCCTCTCTTTCGACCTGGAAAATGTTCCAACCCTGACTCAACTTATCACAGTTTAGCAGCATAATGAAAAATGCTAAACGATTGTGTTTCAGAACTAAAGACAGTCAGTTCCATGTGTATCTGTACACAAATAAACAACTAGACCTTGAGCATGCACCTAATGACCCTGAATGTGTGCCGTGCTGCTGTTTACAGGTGAAACACTCGGAGGCTTATCATAATATGTTTTGTTGCAGGATATCAGTGTGCACCGTTTCGGCAGTAGTATCTACTGTACACCTTACCACTCAGCTATGATGGTTTTCATGAAATACGGAAAATATAGAAAAACATCGGTTGACAAACTCCTGGAAAGTTGGGAATGTAGCGGAGAAAGAGGCGTGGCTAGAGCTGTCAGTGAAAAGTTGAGGACATGTTTTTGGGGAGTTGTGTTTCACCTGACAACAAGAGCTGATGATGTCACCGACAACAAGAAGAGATCTCTCTGGGTGGATGGAAACGCAAAGCTAACAGTTTAAAGCTACAATGGTAAATCTGCAAGGCAAGCTAGCGTAAAACGTTTCTTCATACCTCCTAAGAATGTTCTAACTTATTATAGCTATAAATATATTGTGAAGATTTTTAAAAAACTGAAAAAACAAATGAATGAATAATTAAGCGGTTCTCTTGCATTTGTCTAAGAACCTCCGCTGATACCATGGCTGGGGCCGAAAGCAACCATTGGACCATCTGGTTAACCTTCTCACTGAAGCACTGCACTTCCGCACTTCCCTGGGTCCTCCCTTCATAGGGAGCCTAAGTCTCCTCCCTTTCCGGTCGGCTCATTGAGCCCTAGAAAAATGAATGCAAGTCAACGGGGCTCAACGCTATTTTCTAATCCGCTTTGCCTTAGGCCCTGGATCACACATATGTTGTACTGCAATTTAAATGAAAAGTAATGATGGTAAAAATGGCCTGCATTTGATATAGCGCCATCTAGAGTCCTGGAACACCCCAAGGCGCTTTACAACACAATCAGTCATTCACCCATTCACACACAAATTCACACACTGGTGGGGATGAGCTACAATGTAGCTACAGCTGCCCTGGGGTGCACTGGTGGAGGTGAGGCTGTCGAGCACAGGCGCCACCAGACCCTCTGACTACCACCAGAAGGCAAGGTGGGTTAAGTGTCTTGCCCAAGGACACAACGCCAACAACAAACTGAGCGGGGCTTGAACCAGCAGCCTTCCGGTTACAGGGCGAGCACTTAACTCCTGTGCCACTGTCACCCCATGATGGGTGTTTCGACCACGCCAGTCACGTACGTTGAGATTCATCAGCTTGTAAAAGTTCGTAATTAGCATGACTACAAACTAGAAATCGGCGCGTTGCATACGTGACATCACCACATAATCTCCTCTCCTCTAGCGTAGCTGCTACTTGCCGCATGACTAGATTTGTGGTGGTTCTTTCCTCCTGTGGGAAGTTTGCTGAACTTACAGCCCTTTTCCCTCAGTTTTCTTCATGTCTGGTTCGATGACATCACTTTCGTGAAGCGCATTTGTAGTCCTGGACTTATTTTCACACAAAAACTAAAACAGCATTTCCCCCTGTTTGAAAATAAGCACGTTCTTGGTATCAAAATGTGTCTTTAAAATTCACGGACATCATATGTGAAATCCATGGCACAAAACAAGCGGAATTAGAAAACAGCGTTTTTAGCCCCGTTGACTTGCATTCATGTTTTTGTTCTTCCGGGGACCCGTGATCCGGACATGACTTAGGCTCGGTATTACGCACTTGCGCAATTAGCAGCAGCAACACCACTGGTGTGAGAGGTTCAAGGCTCAATAATCCCAGAGAAGGAGAAACAGCCGGCTGCTACCACTTCAATTTTAGGAGAAACTACCAGAGTCTCAAACAGAAAAACACCATTTGAAGTTTCAGACAAAAAAGGACATTTGGATGTAGAAAACAGCGACTGGTGTTTAGTGCTCTCTCGTTTCCTCAGGCGATGTGTGATGATGGTGATAGCCGACGGTAGGAGGGAGAGTTCTGTGACCGTGTTTGTGTTTAAAAGCTAGCTTTTTGGCATATTTGCCATTGCAGTGTTGATATCAGTTCCAGTAAATTTTAGCCATTTTTGTCTGGTGCCTCACGGAATGTGGTGGTGCACACAGTTCACATAGTCACATGACTTTCCAGGCCACCCATCTGTCTGTCTGCCAGTTCGTCCGTCCCTCTATACGACCATCCCTGGAAGGTCTGAAGAACTAATTCTTAGTCCAGAGGGTACATGTCCTCATGTTTGGTTGATAACCACAGATACTAACAATAATATGAATACATTTTATTGTAATGCACTTTATATTCCACTGAAATCTCAAGGTGCTTCAGCAGAATTCAGGTCATCCACAAACCAAAGCAAACATTAATACGTACAATACTAAACAGGTTAAAACAGGTTAAACAGCAGCAGTATGAAATCATTTAAAAGGCCTGTTTGAATAAAAATGTATTTCAGCTGATTTTAAAACACTCCACGCTCCCGGTGATCCTGGGAGCACATTCCACAAACATGGAGCAGCAGCTTGACAGGTCCGATCTCCCGTGGTGTGAAGATATAGACCTGAGGAGCATTCCAGCCTCTTCACACTTGATCATTAGAACTGCCATTAGCTGCAAAAAGAGTTAGGACAGTCACTGAACTTCTGTCTTGACATGGACACCAAAAATAAGTGGAAACATGGTGGTTGTGAAGAGACTGAAGGCCCATTTCCACTATCAGACATTCTCAGCATTCGCGTGTCTCTGTTTCTTCAGATGGGCACAAACTGACCACTTTCTGGCCATTTCAGGTACCAACCGAGTACTCGACCTCATGGACGTCATTTTGAATTTAGAAGTGGGGGGTGGGGGGCACAATTGGCATGAGGACTGGGGGGGTGTCTTTACAGTAAGTATATAAAATATGTCTAAGACTACAGCCTAGAGGCTCTTTTATGCAATGTCGGGAAAGCAGAACTGTCAAGTACACGTGGCAAAGCGGCCAATCACACGTCAGCAAGTATAAGCAAAGCCAATAGATGAGCTTATGGACGGTTCTGATGGGAAACAAGCTTCAACACAAGCCCCCCTGTCCCCCGAACCAGAGTATGAACTCAGAAACGGTCAGTTTCAGTCACAGGGAGACTTTTAGTGGAGTCAGGCTGGTTGGCTGTAGCTCCGTAGGGAATGACGTCAGCACACGTCGCCACACAACCATTAGTTGTAAAACTGTAAGAATCCTGATGACTAAGCAGTGTAATGATTCGTTAGTTACTTCTTACATAAGGAACCCTAAAAGGTGAGATTCCATAGGAAATATGAAATCAATTTGATGTATCTTTGAACATTACTTTAAACAGAAGATCAGAACTTTTTATTGCAGGGATTAGGTAACATTTTGTATTAACCCAGTGTCAAAAGAGAGAGAGAGAGAGAGAGACAAGTTTTAAAGTTTGAGAAGATTTATTTCTAAACAATTTAAAATAAGGCTAACTAACTCTAAACACTCTGTGTGATGAATGGATCTAGGTGTGAAGGAGGCAAGATGGATGGTGTAATGTGGAATGTTGTTATCAGAACTCTTGTTTTCGGAGAAGCGTTAGTTCTGTGTGGGAGCGAAGGTTTTGCTCTAAACTACGGTCGGAGTTTCAAAAACCACATTCAGACACTATCTTGCCGCTCTACATACCCTTGACGGAGACCTCCGTTATAGATCCAGAATGCCAGGTCCTCAGACCCCCTTTGGTACCGGAGCCGATGAAGCAGCGTACGGTACGACAGACTAGTCTTGGAATGCCTCCAGGTAAGTGACAGGTGTTTGACAGTGTTCAGTGCCAACATAGTCTGTTGTTCAGACGTGCCCAGCTGACTCAAGACACGCCGTTGCTGCAGTACCTGCTTACGCAGTGCCGTATATTCTCTGTTAAGCTCATCAACGTGTCGACGAACTGTATAAATCTCAATCGAGTTGACTGAAGAGAATCCGAAATTTAAAGGATTGCCAATTGTATTAGCTACTGAGAAAAGTTCATCTAGGAAACGCTTCAGTCTAATGCTGGTACCGGAAAGGCCACTGTTCGAAACCGTGAATTTAAGCACCTGCACCAGTATGTGACGGATGTCAGCTTCTGCATGCTGTGTCAGGGTACTAGTCCAGCGGGCTCCCGTTTCCGAGAGGTTGCCGAAGGCATTCGTCATCTTATCAGTACACGCCATAACGGGGTCAAATTTGACGAAAATCTTTTGTGTGAACAGACGATAATTGGTCATCAATAGGCCTGGGCGGTCTCAGAGCGTGATACCCGAAGAGGGCCCAGGTTCGTACAGACACGTTGGAGGAGACTGAGAATGAATCTCAGCTGTGGTCGATATCAGATCGATACACGCGACTAACAAAACGTATTTTGTCAGACCTGAAATTGGAAACCAGGAACGTTTTAGACTGTAGACTGGTGCGGCCTTGCGAGGGTTCGGCGCAGGTGGGAGCTCTGGAGGGCCCTCGGTCGATGCGCAGGTGCAGTCAGAGAGATCAGGGTCAGCCAGCAGTGGTACAGGGCGCCATTCAACCCCCCCTTTGGTAGGTGAGTCAACAACCTCAGGGCTAGAGGTAATTAGCACCAGCTGTAGTGCAGTAGGGTCAGTGATGTCATCGGCCCGTCCTTCGGCAGGTGGGGTCCCCATTGTAAGGTTCTGGGCTTCAGCTGGAGTATCAGTGCCACTATCAATCCCCCCTTTGGCAGGTGGTGTTCCCACCGCAGGGTGCGGAGTTTCAGGTGGTGTGTCGCTGCAACCGCCACCTCACCCAAGAGTAGGTGGTTTTCCCACCACAGGGTGGCATGGTGCTGCCACAGTGACGACGCAGACACTTTGGATGTCACTGACTTCACTGGTAATGGATCGACTGGTCAGAATTGTGGCCTCGTTGTAGTTAACAACGCCTATAGAGGGAATGAGGTCCTCAAGAGACACCAAGGGGGCCGGTTGAGTCAGCCGAGTTTGGAGTGTCCAATCACCGAATGAAATGCCAGCTTCGAAGCATTGGATCAGGTCCACTCCCAACAGGAAAGGAAATGATTCAATGCTTGTTAAAACACTGGATGGCTCACAGACATGTCTCCCACTGTGAAGTTGATGGACACCATGTTTGACAAGGTCATTTGGCCTGAAGAGTAAAGCCTGGTTTATGCTTCTCCGTCAGCTCCGCAAGGGACAGACACGCACGGATTGACGGAAGTGTTTTGCTCTCATACTTCTCCGTCTCCTGGGGAGTGTTGCAAAGCAATTCCCCGGCAGGACAACAGAGGGCGTAGCGCTGTTCTGTGGTATCCTGTCATGTATCGGTCCAAGATCGTGTGTTTATATTGTGTTTTTTGTGTATAGAAGAGACTTTTAACACAGACATATTTGTCTCTCATTCTCCCACCACTTCATGCGCTCCCCACCTCTAAACCCATGTTTCCTGTCATTTCCGTCCACAAATAAAACGCTTGCTGCGCATCTTTTCACTCCTCCAGTCACGGGAGGATGAAACGTTCATATTTTTAGAGTTTTTTCGCGAGGTGTTCTTCAAGCTTCTCCGTGTCTGCCGCTAGTTAAACTCGGCTCTCTTTGCAATGGCGGCGCTGTAAACAACAGCGGCATCCTGACCAATCACAAGCTTGCGTAATCCGTCTCGTTCGACGGATGTTTAAAAAAGTGGGCTCGACTCCGTACGTACTTGCGTGCCTGCCGGAGCCCTACGCAAGGACGGATAATGGCGTTGCGTGTCTCCGCACTGACGCAGACGGAGAAGCATAAATCGGGCTTAAGGATGGATGCCCACAGCGCAGGGCGTGAGTCCTAAGACGCGACCCTGTGCAGCTGCAGCCATGCAGATCTGCTCCCAGAGAGAGCTGGACATGATGGTGAAATCTGAACCAGGGTCCAAGACACCCTCACAGTCCAGCCTCCAGGGTCACCGGAATGTGAGGTTTATCAGTAGGACCTTTACGGATGATACTGCAGAGAGCCCTTCGTGGAAGTCTGATCGGTGAGCTAGGCTGGCCAGGTCCGGTTGCAGGTTCTGTGGGTGCTAGAGGACTAGAAGCGACCACACCAGACCTCGCCAAGGTCTCAGGTGTCAGTGTATGCACCGTTGTGGCAGGCTCCGCTTCTGCAGGACCTACTTCCACAACCGAGCCACAGGCAGGTTGAGGAGATTCTACCGCAGAGATGCACAGAACCGACTCACGTTCTGTCAAATCTTTCAACAGTTCAAGAAGTGCGGCACCCAGAGCGTGAATTTTTCCAGGAGATTGGCTCTTAGAATCAGTTCTCGGCCTTGGGGCAGGACTGTAGTCCTTGCGAGCTCTACACGGTGAGTTTCGGCCAGAAGGCGCGCGGCTCTCGCCTGAGCGAGGCGACTCTCTCCTGGAGGAGTATGATGAACCCCCATTTTCTTTAAAAGAAACACGATGTTTACCACAACCAAGTCGTCGTGGTGACTTAGGGTCCCCTCCACCAGCCAGTGGAAGGGTCCGAGGTCTGTTTGAATTTTGAGGCTTGTTATTTGGAAAGCATTTTGGCTTGGAGTTGTTATTGGATTTCTGGGCCTGTTGTTTACACCCATTGTTGCGGTTATTATTTTTACAAGTCCCTGATGCAGTCCCTTCGAGTTGCCCCCACCGTCAGAACCGAAGGAGCGTGTGAACTCTTACTTGAGTCTTTCAGCCACCTGAAGGCACAACTTGCCATTCTCCTGAGCTCATCCATGGGTGTGGTTTTAATGTCTACCGTACACATGTATGGGCTATACTGAGCCTATAGATTCTCAAGGAAAAGTTCCTTGAAACCATTTTCCTCTTCCATCCCATCCTTGCATTCCATACCAAAGTATGCGTCGAAGAGGCGTAGATAGAAGGCTTGTGGGTCTTCAGCACGACCCTGTTTGACTGACAAAGCTAACCGTACACCAGCCTCCTTAGCATCATAAGTGTACTCTTTCCGAATTGCGGTTTCCAGCCTGTCGTAATCATTTGCGATCGCATTCTGCTTGCGATCAATGAACGAACCCACAACATCAGAGGTTAGCCTTATTAAAAAGATTTTGTCCTCCAAGGTCATTCCTGGACATCGTTGAAAGTGATGCTGGAGGTCACTCAGGTAAGTGTCAACCGGGTATGAATTACCTGGTCGAGGGTTGAACTTCTTGACACTACGAGACATCCTGTAGGTGTCCGATATGGGCACAGGTGCGTTCGGTTGGACTGGCTGGAAAGCTGGCACAACCACCGCAGCAGCACCAGCAGGTGCAGCAGGAGGGTATTGTTGTGCAGCTGGAAAGTGTGGCTGGGCTGCAGGCACATATGGATGAGCTGCAGGCGCATTCAGATTAGCTGGAGGTGGAAATTGATAAGCTTGTGGTGGATATTGATGAGTTGGAGGTGGAGCAAACTGGCCTGGCTGAGAAGCCAGGTTTAGCTGAGGAGCTAGTCCCACCACAGCAGCAGGTGCAACCCCACTAGCAGCAATAGCAGCCGGTGGAGCAGAAGCTGGAGGTGGAGGAGGTGATGGAGTTGGAGCAGGTTGAGACCGGTGGAGTAAAGGGGTCCCCCTTTCTCCTTTGAGTGCAGAAATCTGTAATTTTAAATCCTCAATTTCCATTTCTCAGTTACGTACCCGAGCTGCAGAGTTAATGACATCAACCTTTAACACATTTCTCATTCTCCAAGGTAGGTTCATACTGCTAACTGCTACATTCGTACCCTAACCCTAAAAATGTGGCAACACCCCCCACCCCCCAAGCCACCCCCGTACTTTAACTGTCACCGCTTCAAGGCCTCATACAACGTGCTTTAAAAACCGCACTTCTTCAGCTTATCGAATGACACAGCCACTCTCCTCGCCCCAGAATCAGTTCAGTTACGGCACTCTTTGACAGAATAAACTCTTGTTATTGATGTCCACAGTCTCCTCATTGTTGATGTCACTCACTGCGAAAATGGTCACGATTTACAGACATCTTAGCAAAGTCCTGAAGGCCCCCCCCCCCCCGGTCCTTTGTACTCTGGCAGCACTCCCACCCAAAAACCCTGATGGGACACGGCCTTAGCCTTTTTCAGGTCCACACACACCTTTTTCAGGTCCGCACACACCTGTTTTAGGTCCACACACACCTTTTTCAGGTCCACACACACACATGGACTGTAACCATCTTTGAGCGTGAAGGTCTGGTTCACTGATCATGAAGGTTGGTGATGGTTCTGAACTTCCTATCCAAAGCCCTTAGACTTTCACAGAGAGGATCGCTACCTTTTGATGACTGGAAAACACTCGGCGGTACCACCTTACTACTAACACTGTACTAACACTGGGATCACCTCCCCTGTCTGTCACTCCACAAGCAGATCCATCTAAGTGAACCCACTGCAGTTTAGATGTGACCGTATGGTTGTTTTCAAACAGTGACAGGTATTCTAGAGTGTAGGGTGTGCGATCTACTGTCAGCACTAAGGAAAGGTCACCAGGTCAACCAAAGCCCTGGTGGTGGGGACAGAATAGCTGTTCTGGATGTCATTTATCTCTTGTTGTGACTCAACCTCATGTCTGTCACCTGTTTGCCTGAACAATTCATTAGAGCAGTGAATATTAAGAACATTAATGTTTACCAAAAACTAGAGCCACGAAGGAAGTACTGATGTACACTTGCCACACACTGTTTTTGTGTTTGTCATAAAATAGTTTCACCAAGAATAATGCTACTCATTTGTTTGTGTGCGTTTGATCTGTTGTGTGAAGGTTGTGAATCATACCAACTTCCTTATTTCATATCTTGACCGGAAGGCTTTTCCACCTTTCAGCTCATCTGAAAGTTGCATCGACCTGCCGATGGTTCAAGTGAATGCTTACCTGCTCAGGACACCTGATCCGCCGGGGCCGAAACGTGACATCACGACCAAGTGAAGGTGGGAACTAGATACGGGTGCTTCCATTTCACCTGTTCCTTTATGCATGCTTGGAAATAAGTGGAATGACTAGATTAAAGAGACTGTAGCAGTTCCAATTGTGCAGGAATGTGTAAGCTGCCCGGTACTGTTTAATGAGTCATCTCAAACTTTTGATGCTTTGGCTTTATTTGTGTTTGTGCCACAGCGAGGTGAAGCAGGTGTTTGTGACGGGTAACAAACCCTCTCCCTATCAAACTTTAATTGTTTTTCCCCATAGTATGGGTTGTCACCGGGCTCCGGTCCGGCCGATCCGGCCCTCTGATTGGCCTGTTTTCACGGTGCTATAAGGAGCGTTCTTGCAAAACCTGAAGCTGGTTACAAATTAATCCACACTTCACTTATATGTAGCTGCCACTCACCACGGTACAAAGTTTACCACTCGTTTCTTCCAATAATTCATGCAAGGGTTAATATTTGAGCCAGATAGATAACCTGGTATCCAGAATTAGACTCAGAATGGTGAAAATATTTATTACCACGCGGTCACACACGAAGGTTAAAACCTTTAGATCCTTGACCGATTCTCAGCCCAAGGACGAAGGAGAAGTCAGAGGGTGAGTGTTGTAGCTGTGGTAAATGGTCTGTATTTGTACAGCACCTTCTAGAGTCCTACAGCCCCCCAAGGTGCTTCACAAAACAATGAATCATTCACTCACACACATCCACATGCTGGTGATGAGGAGCTACATCGTAGCCACAGCTGCCCTGTGTCGCACCGACGGAGGCCGAACACTGGCGCCGTCAGTTCCTCCCACCAGCAGCAAGGAGGGTTAAGTGTCTTGCCCAAGGACACATCAGTAGCATTCTCTGCCGGGAGCCAGGGTTACTGGAGCATCTGCTGTCCACAAGACAGAGCTCATCAAGAACCACGGATGTTTTATAAGACACATAATGACATTATTTAGGTGCCAGCTCGCTGGAACTCAGATTCCAAGCTGTAGGAACTTCATGTTCTAGAAAGACCTTTCACGCACTGTTAGAAAATGTTACAGTTCATTAGATAAAGCTGTTGTTCCATTGTTTCTGCATTTCCTGTTTTCCCGGAGGAGCTTTTCTCAGCAGTGAGTAGGGATATGCATTTCACTTTGCCTTAGCCAAGCTGTGAGTGACCCCCTGCTGCTGCCACTGGCAGCCTGGTGCTGCTGGTCAAATGTGTGGAGTATACTGGTGTGTGTTAGATGTAATGAAGATCTTCCCAGGACTGGAAGTCCCAGAAGGTTCATCCAAAAATCAGAGGTCACCCTTTCCAAAAGCTCCAACATCAGACTCTGTCTGCAGGGTTCGTGAAGCAGCAGTTAGTAAAACAAACCTCTGGATTGTGTCAACACACACCTGTATGCTCCAGACTGGCAAGGACAGACTTTCACATCTTTGCTTTACTCTTGAAATCAGCAGAGCAGAAAGTTTTGTTATGTTCTGAAACACAAAAGCATTGAACCTAGATTTGTAGCAACTGGTCGGATTGCAACTGATGACGGTCCTTGTATTTGTTTCATTTAACACTTCCTAGAAACAAAGGCAGAGCAGTCTTTTAACTTCAGACTGTCTCTATTCTACACACTGATGTGTGAGGGTCAGTGTCAGCCCTCCGCGGACCACCTCTGTGGATCACGGGTCCTAACTGCCTTGATGACGTTACACACTGTTTCCTCTGCTGGTGTTTTTATTTATGAAAAAGTTTTTTACTTTATTTATTAAGTGAGTTGTGACAGATGGCAGCTCACACTGATCCAGATTCTGCTGGAGGTTTCTTCCTGTCAAAGGGGAGTTTTCCTCTCCACTATTGCTACATGCTTGCTTAGTGTGAGGATTGCTGACAAGTCAGTGACTTGAGACATTGACTAATTGAACACAATGTACTGATAAGTAGGTTCAATTAGAATATTTGCTTTGTAGAGAGCCCTGAGATGACTCTTGTTGTGATTTGGTGTTGTATAAATAAAAATGTTTTTATTTATTTAATCATTTCTCCGTGTGTAAAGCCCAGTGACCACACAGCTCAGCCGTAGGGGGTGGTTCTGCATCGGGGCAGTGTGTCCTCGTATTAACGCACGCTGAAAGAGGAACTAAAGTGAACCCGAGACAAAGGAAACTCTGTGAGTAGAGCCAAGATGTCCTTGAAGAGCAAGGTGAAAGTAGCACAACATACCTTGCTACAGCCGCTCTGACCCGCACTAGCAAAACATTAACACACTCCCTGGCTTCACCGAGAGCAAAGAGTCATCCCCTCTCGTGCTGCAGGTCCTGCACTTGCGACTCCTCGCTGATCTGTGAGGAGGACCAGAACTGTCCTGCCGTCAGTGTTAAATAACTTTTAATCACATTTCGTAGCAATGATTTCTGCAGGAGTTGTGAAATGAGTCTGAGCTTTATGTGTTTTAGCAACAACAGGTGACAGATGAATCAGAAAGGCATATGTCATAATCTTCTATTGTGACGACAACAAACCTACGGATCATCAGTTTGTTGCACACAGTGACAACAAGGTCGGTTTTCAGGAGTGGACCCTGGCTTGCCCTTCACCTGTCGACTCTCTCCTGTCTGGAATTGAAACGGCAGCAGTCCACTGGTTTCATCCCACCTATGATATGATGCACGCACAAGAATGAGAAATGACTGGGTCGGCGTGTACCAGAGCGAGAACAGCAGGGTGGGTTTTCCCAGGGACATCCACATCCGTGCACACACACAAACACCCATCTGTGCGTGCACGCATGTCTCTGAAGTTACGACAAAAATGAGATTCTGCATGAAAATATGCTGCCTTTAAGTGTTATACAACATTATTTCTGAGTAGATGTAAAACTACTACAGCGACACTCGTGCATAATGCTTAAATGAATGTCCTGGTAATCCTTGCAGATCACACCAATTGCAGGATCTGAATATGGAGAGTTTATAGAGACCACAAAGATTTCCTGGCCCATGATTATGACTGACTGTTCAGAGGATTTAGACTCCCTACAGCAGATCTACGTGCCCGGAGCTGGATCAACTGACGCGCCGTGCGCATGCAATCCTGGTGCACCTGCAGTTGCCGATCACTTCCTGCAACCGGCCTCTGGAAGCTGGAATTAGCCAATAGGTAGGCTCATATTTGTTTGATATGATGAACAACATGGGCTTCACAGTGGAGAAGTGGTTAGCATTGTTTCCTTGCAGCAAGAAGGTCCTGGGTTTGCATCCCAGCCTGGGGTCTTTCTGCATGGAGTTTGCATGTTCTCCCTGTGAACGCGTGGGTTCTCTCCAGCTACTCCGACTTCCTCCCACAATCAAATAACATGACTGTCGGGGTTTTGGTCTTCGATGTGTGTGTGCATGGTTGTGTGTCTCTGCGTTGCCCTGCGATGGACTGGCAACCTGTCCAGGTGTACCCCGCTTCCATGCCTGTAGACTGCTGGAGATGGGCACCAGCCCCCTGCGACCCTGCATGGACAAGCGGGTACAGATGATGGACTGATGATGAAGACTATACAGGTGGAACTGGAAAAATGAGAATGTGGTGGAAAGTTCCTTTATTTCAGTGATTCGTCTGTAACGTCCAAAAGGGTCACTTTTCACCATCTACATTGACCAACATACCTTTCATCTACGGAAATAAATCCACTTTCTATTTGGCCTTCCAAACCCAGAGGGTTCTGCAGTGCTTGTTTACATTCCATGAAGACAAAAATTCAAACAAACATTCTCACCCAAGGTTCTTGAACTCACTGTGTGGACGTCAGACGTCAACATTCTTCACTCTGAATAAATGGTAAATGGTCTGTGTTTGATATAACGCCTTCTAGAGTCCTGGAACCCCCCAAGGCGCTTTACAACACAATCAGTCATTCACCCATTCACACACACATTCACACACTGGTGGGGATGAGCTACGATGTAGCCACAGCTGCCCTGGGGCGCACTGACAGAGACGAGGCTGCCGAGCACTGGCGCCACCGGTCCCTCCGACCACCACCACCAGCAGGCAACGTGGGTTAAGTGTCTTGCCCAAGGACACAACGACAGCGACAGACTGAGCGGGGCTCGAACCTGCAACCTTCCGAATACGGGGCGAGCACTTAACTCCTGTGCCACCGTCGCCCACAATAAATAAGTGAATTAGTGAAGACTCCACGATGTTATAGTCATCAGTTAAATAATCGTATGTGATGAATGAACGAGATGTTTAAATGAAATGCATGATTTGATATTTGTCATCATTGTTTACCCTCATACACATTATAACAAGAAACATATTAAGGTTAAAACATTTTTGTATCTGAAGAAGGCGTGGCTTTCTGAGGAACGTTAGTAAATACTCAGAAATGTGTCAAATCCTGATTGGCCAAACTTGGCCAGAAGTCGTAACAAAGTAGTTTAATAAAACAAGACTTACGTCCCGATTAATTCGGTTTCTCGCTGACCCTCGAACCGGCCAATTCAGGAAAGAAGCATTTTTGAAACCATCTTCTCCTTTGACCTCCTGTCAAAGCCTCTCTGCAGCGCTGCGGCTGGTACCGGACAACCGGCCCTTCTACGAGCCAAGCAAACATCAGCCTTAGACGCAAATAAGCATTCCAGCTTCCTGCCCTCACCTCGAGGGATCTCAGACTGGACGGGTCCTATCGGAACTGGCTACGGGTTCCTGATATCAGAGTTTCACTCCACCGGCAGTGACCCGCATGACCCTCCGGCTCGAACGAGAACCTCCACACCAAGGGTGCGTAGACTTGGAACGACAGATGCTGTTTTTAATGAACAACTCTTGCAACAAATTCTTTTACACCCAGATTTCACATTTTCTCTCAGAAACAAAGAACGGTTGCTACAACATCTAGCTTCCACCTCACATCCACCACACCACATCTCATTATTCATATCTTGTCATGTATAAATTAGTTTATGAAAAATAATTAAATTCATTTTATAAACTACAAACTAACTCTGTCTGAATTAATGCGAAGTGTGTTTATGGTCCCTGAATAAGTAAAGAACCCTAGAATCTTTTGATTAAACATTCAAAATCAATCAGATTGATATTTCATATTTATTTGGAATCATCACATCTTATTGGTCATAATTAATATGTATTAATTGCTACACATCTAAGACTGAGAGACCATCTAAAGGCCCAGGAACCCTTTGCAGATGTTTTGGATTCATTAGCTAACAAATAAAGGTTTGAAATGTCTGGTTTTGCATGGAATGAGTCTATCTCTTAAATTAGTTTTTGTTAAGTTGAATTACTGACATAGATGAACTTTTATACCATATTCTAGTTTTTCTAGTTCCACCTGTATCGATTTCCTGGCTGAAACCTTTGGATAATATTAAATCCTGTTTTTTTTTGGATGGACCAGTGAGGTGGAGAGCCACCTTCCACACTGCCCCTGCCTTCTCACTCACTCGCAGCAGTCAGCGCTGCAACAGCTCTGTGCCACTTCACCGCCTTCCGTTTATTTGTGACGCCACAACTACGGTGTTACGCTCCAGGCTGTCTAGGGGGCCTGGGGTAACAATGAGGACGCATGTTCTCGTGGTAAAAGCAACAAAACAACATTTATTTACATAAATATAAACACAAAACACAGATTAACAAGACTCATCAGCAGCAACGCAAAACGAGTAACAACTAAACTCTCATATTAACCAAATTAATACAAAAACCACGAAAGACCATCACGATTTCCCTTTTACTGAGTGATGTCTTATAAAAGCAAGCGAAGGGGTAACGTGTCCTTTACCCCTAAAAGGCGAATGGTTAAACACAGAGAGTTAAGCTCTCAAAGTTGTTATATAAATCTTAAGTTAACAAAACACAAACAAAAGCTGCTGAGGAGACAACAGACCAGAGAGAACCTCCCTAACCTGCTGCTCCCTGAACTGACTGACTTTTATGCTGCTGGTCATCAGGATCAGCTGAGAGAATCTAACCGGGAGGCAATCTAGAGAGATTGAAGCCAGGTGCTGCATCTCCTCTCTCTCTCTCTCTCTCTCTCTCTCTCTCTCTCACACACACACACACACACACACACACACACACACACACACACACACACACACACACACACACACACACACCACACACACACACACACACACACACACACTCAGAACCAAATGGCTCTGAGCCGTAACATACGCCCCCCCCCCAGATAAAACATTTCACCAACTGCGCTTTCTAGACCTCTCAGTTGCCATGGTTACCCATGAATTGTCACACATCAGCTGGCTTATGTGAACGCAGAATATTCATCAGGCTCTTTGCATTGACCATTTATGGCAGAATGTGGTTGTGTAGGAGGCGGGGTGTGACCGGAACACATTTCTTGGAAGAGTGTGACTTGTGAAGCGGATGTTGGCTGCTGCTGTGCGTACGCAGTGTTTTATTAATCAGAATGTTTCTCTGCATAAGCCGTTTTCTCTGGGCTTGTTATCCTTTGTGTATAAGTAAACAAAAACAAGCATTACAGTCATGCCTCTGATGCAGGTTAAGGCAGTTTGAATGTTCCACGGCTGCAAATGAAACTACGTATTTAGATGCAGGACGGTTCCCTGTAGTTTGTTTATTTTTGCTCACTTATCCAAGGTGCTACCGAGCACACACGATCATGCAGCAGACGATCTCAGCATGTCCAAACACGGTGCAAACTAGTGAATTTGCAGGTGTTCTGCTTCAGGGCCTTCTCTTGCAGGATTCTGGCTGTGAAGGTAGTTTATGGTCAGTTATAGGTAACAAAAGTCAGTGTTTCTATGATGAACGTGGTAGAAAAGAAACGGTCATTCTCCTTAAAGCACACCCTCTGTGCAGACTTTGTTCAGCTTCGTCCTGCAGAGGAGTCACCTTGTCCCTGCAGAACTTCCTGTCTTCTTCCTCCTGCCTCCTTGTCCAGCCCTCTTACCCCTCCGACGTCCTCTTTGTATCTGCATGGCTCCGTCTAATAGACCTGCGCTTTGGTCTAATTTGGACCTCCACACTGACCTCAGGAGGTTCAAATTAGAACTTTATGTTGTAGTTTTTTTTTCTCCTGCCAGTCACTGCTCAAGGGACAAAGCTGTGACCCAACCCTCCCGAGTGATCGCCTAAGCACCAGAGCCGGAAATGAGGACTGCGACATGAGTGGTGTCCTTCAAGGGCTCACCTTCAGATTTAAGGCACAATAACCTGTTTGTTGTTCTCTTGCTGTTAGAACCACACAGTGGGGTTGGCTTATTGTCCGAGTACAGCGATGCTTGGTAAAAGATCAACCTAAAGGTAGATTTATGATCGGTTCACCGTACTCCGGGGTTAGTCGGGATCTTGCAGCTGCACAGGCATGTAGGTCTTTTAACCTGCACAAACCCTGTTTCTGGTAACAACAAAACATTTCCATGGATGAGACACGCTGTACCTACACACACACACACACACACACACACACACACACACACACACACACACACACACACACACACACACACACACACAAAGAACCAGGAACAGGGAGAGATGGGGAGTCAGATTGCGGTGCACGTCAGATGTCACCGACGATGGAAAATTACAGTCACACCCGCTGGAGCAGCTAGAGGCTTAAATCATTAACCTACTGTCACATTCAGCTCGTCCTTTTTTTTTTCTAACCTCCCCAGAAAATAAAGATGCTGACTGTGCGCTTCTTTCTGCTGCTGCCGAGGGAGAATGAGTTCACACAGCTAATTTTAGAGCTGGTGTTTCGTGATGCACGCTGGCTGCAGATTGCGTGTCTCATATACACGCAATGTGCTCCCTCTAAATGTTGCCTCATCATATAGAAATGAGAGCGCGTATATATATGATTCCCGTTCTCCACTGCAGAGGGAGGAGAAAAAAACAAACCAAAGATCAGCAGTCAGGACGTCCTGGGAAAAGTTAAAGAAGGTTCCTCACAGGGAGCTGCAGTCCCACGGGCACCTTATCGTGCTCATCTTAAGCTGCGTCTATAAGTTATCTTTTCATTGAGAGACACTGTGGAACTTTTTCATATTTTAAAATCATGTTCTTGGGTCAATATGTGCTAAAATTACCCTTTACATGGTTCCTGAAAGGCCACCCAGCCCCCATCGCCTCCTGTGGCCAGAATATCCCACTTGCAACTTCAGAGCGGTCTGCTGGGCCCGATGCTGCAGTCTGGTTCCAGCACGTTTTAGATCATGAACGCAGCTGATTTGTTTCAGTTAGCGGTGAATTACTTCAGACACTAAGGGAGGCTGGGGAGACATTTCAGTTGTTGGATTAAGGTGTTAAAGACACAGCGAGGAGATAGGTTTGGCTTTCGGTTCTGCAAACGGACACCAGGAGGTGCTAAAAGCAAGCCAGCCTCCTTTTAATGATGCCTGCAGCTAAGAATCCTACAGGATCCTTTGTGGAGAGGAAACATCAGTGTTGCAAGTCTGTGGTAGAGTCACATTACTGTTTTTCAATCCAAATATCAGGAAGTAAGACTCCAAAACCTGAAGCTCAGCTGTGATGTGGCTCACTTCTAGTTCCTGGAAATGGTGCACTAGTGTTTTCTTTTCATGGCGCTGCAAGCAAAAAGTGTGAGTCGGAGCAGTCGGTAGCGAGGAGTGCTGTCAAAAGACAGCTTTTCACTATCTCACCGCTGTGAATCTGACTTCTAAGGTTTTTGGGCATCTAGGGTCCCCTGGCACCACCCAACGACTCCACCAGGGGTCTCATTTATCAAACATTGCATAGAATCCTTACTAAAACCGCACTTAAGCTCAGCAAAAAAAAAGTACTTACACCAAGTAGGTTTGTGATCTATCAAACATGGAGTACGCACAGCTGCACGCAATCTCCGCTTCATAAATCAGAGACTAACAAGAAAGTTTCTCAGCTGCATTTTAGTCACATCCCGCCCTCACCACGCCCACTTACTGCCATAAATAGTCAATGCAAAGTGCCTTGTGGATCTCATGCATATACATAAGCTGGCTGTTGCAGCACTCCGCCAATGACGATGGCAACCGTAGATCAAGGCAGATCAAGGAAGCGCAATTTTACAGAAGCAGAAATGGAGGTACCTGTGCGTGAGGTGGAGAAATGAAAGGAAGTACTTTTGCAAAACAAACAAGGGAAAATCCACAGAGTGGCACAGTGTTGCTGAAGCCGTCAATGTTGTGAATTTTTCAGAGAGATCTGTGGCGGATATAAAAAAAAAGGTCCTATCAGGTCCTATTTGATCCCCAGGCTCCTAGGAGAAAGTCATGCGCACTAACCAGTCAGCCAAATGGAGATCTCCCTTGTTCAAGTAGCCAGGGCGCATGATCAATCGGGTCACAGTGACAGGACACACACACACTGTCACAGACGCATGACGTTCTGTCTCAATGTGTCCCCCTGCTGATATTCTGCATTCCGTATTCTGCGCTTCAGGCTGTGTGTGTGTGTGTGTGTGTGTGTGTGTGTGTGTGTGTGTGTGTGTGTGTGTGTGTGTGTGTGTGTGTGTGTGCGTACGTGCACGCATGTGTGTGTAAGTGTGTGCGCGCATGTGTGTGTGTGTGTGTGGGGGGGGGGGGTCATGTTCTGTGTGAAAACGAAGCAGTACAAGTGATAATGCTGCAGGATTGCATAATTGTATCTTCTCAGCAGCAGCACTGCAGGTGCTCTCCATGTCCAAAATGTGTGTAAGCCAGGTCCTTAGTCAACTTAAAGTTGCGCACATTTTTCCGTTGTTTTCTTTGACAAATCCCAAAGTTTGCGTGGAAAGTTGCGTACGCAGTTTTCCGACCCCGTTTTGTGCGTAAGCAAGCTTGATAAATGAGGCCCCAGGTAATTTATGAGTACAAATGCCAATGCAGCAACTCAGCTGGTCCATGAAATGGCCTAGAAATTGATCCTTTCAGGCACATCACGAAGGTCAGCTTAAATCCTGCACGTTCTCATAGTAGAAAACAGGTCTGTTGTTTTGTTTGCATTTGTTTTTTAATGAGAGGTTTTGCAACCCTAAAACATGCTAATGGGATGTAGGAGAAGTAACTGAGATGTTATTTAAATCATAGGGCCTTCCTAATTTTACCTTTAATTAGTCTTTATACCTTCAAGGGTTGGAATGTAGTGGATGGGACAGCTTCTTCTAGCATTTAAATGTACTAATATGATTCAGATAATTAAAACCATACAGATGTTATCTAGTGTGATCTGACTGAAGAACGTCCTGTCCTCTCCTGTCTCGTGGAGGTGCAGTCAGTCTGCCATCTAGTGAGCAACAAACCTCATGTCACAAGTCAGCCATAACATTAGGACCTGCATTTCTCTGAAGGTCTGATGAGGTGTCTGATACCAAACCATCAGCACCAGGACTTCTTTATCTGGAAACATTCTAAAATACACTTAACAAAGTTCAGAGGTCAACTTAAAGAGCAAGTCACCCCCAAACCAACTATTTTTTTCTGATAAACTATATAAATGCGTGTCTAATCGTGCTGCAGATACGTGTAGTCAATAGTTTTGCACTTTAGTGCATTTTAGTTAAAATTGTAATTTTCTGCCTGAAACTGTCAGTGTTGTGCCGTTGTCAGGTAAAACCTCTTCACTGCATTTGAATTTAAATCTGCCACCGCTATTGGCTAAGAGGTATGCTATGATGTAAACTGGTACATTATGATGTCACAATGTTGTGAGTGTGTGTATGTGTTAGTGGCTCCACCCTCTCGGTCTGCTAGGCAACAGCATTTGTTGCATTTTTGAAACATGAAGTGGGAGTGAGGTACGCTTCTTGTAAGGGGTGACTTGCTCTTTAAAGGTCAGAAATCACCACAGCCCCTGAGAAGAAGCAGCTCCCCCTCATTTTGTTGGTTGTGTTTTTTATGCAGCACCTTTCAAGATCAAATCACTGATCTCAGGCTCAGAGAGAGGTCCAGAGTCTGGGGGCCACAGCAGCAGATAGATGATCTTTGGTCTTTATCCTGGCGCCGCTGCACAACCAGTAGAATCCAGGGGTCTCATTTATCAAACACTGCGTAGAATCCTTACTAAAACCGTACTTAAGCTCAGCAAAAAAAATGTACTTACGCCAAGTAGGTTTGTGATCTATCAAACATGGAGTACGCACAGCTGCACGCAATCTCTGCTTTATAAATCGGAGACTAACAAGAAAGTTTCTCAGCTGCATTTTAGTCACATCCCGCCCTCACCACGCCCACTTACTGCCATAAATAGTCAATGCAAAGTGCCTTGTGGATCTCATGCATATACTTAAGCCAGCTGTTGCAGCGCTCCGCCAATGACGATGGCAACCGCAGATCAAGGCAGATCAAGGAAGCAATTTCACAGAAGCAGAAATTGAGGTACTTGTGGGTGAGGTGGAAAACCGAAAGGAAGTGCTTTTTGGAGGTCACAGCAGCGGCATAACAAATAAGAGAAAAACATCAGAGTGGCACAGCGTTGCTGAAGCCGTCAATGCTGTGACTTCGTCAGAGAGATCTGTGGTGGATATTAAAAAGAAGTGGTCTGATCTGAAGGTGGAGGCAAAAAAAATGTCTTGCCACCGCCAGTGTGTCTGCCACTGGCAGAGGCGCTGGCACCTCTGTTCTCCCACAGCTCGCCGTTAGGATGTCAGCAGTCCTCGGACTGGTGAGTGTGTGTGGCATTGTGCCAGAGAAGGAGGGAGATACTGACCATGCAGAGGAGACTGGTAACGTTTAAGCCTTTTATTATTACATATCGCATGTGTTTGTCATTAAAATATAAAACAAAACCATATCTCATTCCCCCCTGTGACTCTGGACGAAGCATCCAACAAGGCATCCCAGGCGGCGACCAAAGATGTGGCTGCAGGGTCGACCTGTCTCTCCAGTGCACCTCAGGCGCAGGGCACACCTGGAAATGGCCTGGCGCTAACTGACGCTGTCCTGCAGGCACAGAGGGACATGATTAGTGCGGTGAACGAAGTGAGGGAAGAACTGCACAGAATATGTGATGTCCTGACTGAAATTTCAGGAACACTTATGGGCCATTCCCATCTGTACCGGGTCGGCCCGGGCCGGGTAGCCCCAGTCGGCCCCAGCCTGGCCCGGTTGATTCCACACATCCTTGTCTTAAGCCCATGTGGGCTGATTCTACCCACCAATCAGAGGCTTGCTCTAATGGAAGGTGTGAATTTGCTGTCAGCAGTGGGTGTGTTGGCCCTGGTCGGCCTGAAGCAGACCCCCTCGAGAAGAGGGCTGAGAATGAGCCTTGGTTGGCCCGGAAAAATACCAGGCCACCCAGATATGTAAACAACCTACGCTACCCGGCCCGGGCCGACCCGGTACAGATGGGAATGGCCCATTGGTTGGCCCGGAAAAATACCAGGCCACCCAGATATGTAAACAACCTACACTACTCGGCCCGGGCCGACCCGGTACAGATGGGAATGGCCCATTAAGGAATTAGTGAAAAAAAATATGGAAATCACGCCTTGTGTGTTGGTTCTATAAACAACGCATGACATCCTGTCTCAATCTGGCCCCCTGCTGATATTCCACATGTTGGGGCGGGGGCTGCACTTCAGGCTGGTCAAGGTGAGGAGGGGGAGGTAGCCCCGGTGGGAGAAGAATGTTGTTCCTCAGTGCGATATTGTGCAGGACACCACAGTTCAGAATTGGAAATGGATCTTTTTTCGGGCTTCCGGCAATTTGAATTTTTAAGAAACGCATCTTGATTCTGGGTTAAAAAATCCATTTTAATTACCACGTTACAGACAAATGTACCTAGTAAATATTACCATTTTGTTTCCCTGTAATGCCTTACATTACCACATTACAGCAAAAATCTATGCATTACAGTAATTAATTACTTTTGTACCACATTACTCCCAACACTGAATACTAATGAAATATTTTGAATAATTTGTGCCTATGTTAATAAGGTTGAAATCAATTTTTATTATTAGAATGAAACATTTTGATGTTAATGTTTGGTTTAACAAGTGAATCATTATCTACACTCATACACAATTTTCATCAAATATAAGTTAGAGTAACGTCACCGCACGTAAATTTTCTTAGCCACAAATCAGAGCATCCTGTATCTGAAAGAAGGTGTGATGTTCTGAGGGTTTGTTGTTAACACCTCTCAACATGGCACATCCCGATTGGCAAGGCCGGATTATAACATGGGCAAACTGGGCACAGGCCCAGGGGCCCACAGCCACAAGGGGGCCCACGCAAGCAGCAGTCTTAACGTTGGAGAAAAATGTTGACGTAATTAAAAATTCGCCCACATTTTCTAAGTTAACACACATATCTTTTAACAACTGGTAGTTTTTGCATCTTTACTGTTCCTGCTTCAGCCCTCCCCACCCTCCCCCTGCGCAGCGGCCGTAAACTCACTGATGCGCCTGTAGCCTCTCAGAGTTCCTGCTGCTCTAAACATTAAAATAATCATTTAATTTTCTGTTCCTCACTTCTGATTACTTTTAATGGTGCCTGTTTGTTGCAACCACCAGGTACAAAAACGAACTTATTTTTTATTTGACTGTTTTTTCTGTCTTGTCTCTGTTTATCATCTTCCTGCATCACCTCTCAAAAGAAAAACTGCTACCTGGATTCATATATATTCACCTTATGAGTTACATTTGAACTGCAGTTAAAAAAGATCTACCGACCGCAAATATAGAGGAGTGCGCATTGTGCGCCTGCAGCACCGGTGAGGTGGAATCACCGGAGGACGAAACAGGTTATGCGCCGCTCCGCAGCAGTAGGAAACGCATCAGGCACAAATAAAAGACAGAAAACATAAAAGGATATGAGCCGACATAAACGATCGCGTGTTAAATTTGTTTTTGAGGTGGCAACACTTTGAGAATGTTACTGTGGCCGTGCTCAGGACGCATCTGTCTGGAACGTGTCAACCATCAGAGCTCTGCGCCTCTCAGCTCTAAATAATCCCCGGAGAGTCCACATGAATAATGTAAGATAAATAGAACCATGATCGTTTACGCGCCAAAAAAATAGTCTACAGTCCATCTTCCCTAATGTTTGTGGCCCTGCAGATTTTTCTAACTCTACCTGCACTTATTTGTACCTCTCAACGTAGGACTCTTTCATAAGGGTACCGCACCATCAGCTACGTCAGCCCAGACAAGAACAGAGTAAACAGAGTAAGAATAGAGGAGGCAAGATGAGGAAGGAAACAGGAGACAAGAGGAGGAAGGAAACAGGAGACAAGAGGAGGAAGGAGACAGAAGACAAGAAGAGGAAGGAGACAGGAGATCAGGGGCGGTGTTAGGCCCGGCTACTTGGGCTGAAGCCCCGGATCTTTCATGATATGCCCCGGATCTAAATCGCAGAAGTAACATGCAGTACCAAAGTCCAACAGAGAGGGCGCAGCTGGCAGTAGTCTGTATACAGCCTGCCTGAGCCTCCACCACTGAAGAAGAAGCTCTTCAGAAGCCGGCTTCTTCTACAGTCTCTGCCTGAAACGCATGAGTGAAGATGGACATAAGGACATTTTTTAGACCAAAAGAACAACGACAGAACCCCAGCTTTGATGAGACTGGTGTTGACTCAGGTTTGTGAGTCTTATTTGAAAATATTTGTTGTGCTGCTGGTTTGCCTAAAGTTAGCTTACTATCAGGTAAAGTTGTTGGAGAAAGAAAGGGAATATTTACTATCATCTCACACTAAACACTAACAGGAACTATACTCTGCCCTGAACATGCTGAATATGTAGCTTCATATTAAAAATTATGTGGTACAAGACATATATATATATATGATGTTGACTAGTGCATGTCACGTGTGCGCGCGTGTGTGTGCGCATGTGCGCGCGCATGTGTTAAGCCCCGGATCTTCTTCAGTCCTAAATCCGCCCCTGCAGGAGACAAGAGGAGGAAGGAGACAGAAGACAAGAGGAGGAAGGAGACAGGAGACAAGAGGAGGAAGAAGACAGGAGACAAGAGGAGGAAGGAGACAGGAGACAAGATTAGGAAGGAGACATGAGACAAGAGGAGGAAGGAGACAGGAGACAAATAAAAAACATGCAGACATTTAACCCTTGTAACAACATAAGTAAGCGAATTTTAATATTGACAATGTTATGAAATGTCTAAAAAGTGCTTCTGGGTGCCAGTAATGTTGGGGGAGGCCGGGTGGGTGGGGGTGGGGGCTAAGCACATTGAGCCCAGGGGCCCCTGCAATGAAAATCCGGCCCTGCCGATTGGCCAAGTAAATCATAATATGGGAATATTAAAACAGAATCACTGGGGAGTGATTCATCATTCCAGCATTCTGTGAGATTCAGCATTCTGTTAGTTGAGCTAACTCTGACTGGCCATCGGAGGAAAACTCTCTAGCCACCGCATCTCTTGACAAGCTGTCAAGAGCCTACATGCTACAGCTGACACAGCAAAATGGTTCCTTCAGCTATTCAGAAACAGCTGTTCTAGACGCAAATTATTTCATCTATGTGTTGTGATCTGGGAGACGACTCTCGACTGACCTGGTCGTACTGCAGTCTTTTCTACAAACTTCTGTACCTTGGGGTCACCCGACCCCCCCCCGACATCTCGGATCCAAAAGGGATTCTCCTCAGGGGTAGGTAGAACACAGCAAGATTGCGTCTGACGCCGTTTTGACCAGAACCAACTTCATAGTTTAATGCAAACCAAATTCTTTTTCTCACCCAGAACTCAGTTCTTCTAGATACAAGGTTCTGATAAACACACACCAATCAATCACCGTACATCACATCCCATCCACTTAGATTCATCCATCACAGTCGTCTTTGTGAACTTGTCTTGTTTTTATTGTTTTAGAAAATAAATTTCTTATCTTTTATAAACCTGACTCTGTCTGAATTGAGACAAAGTGTGGTCAATCCCTGAAAAAGCAAAGAATCCTAGAATCTTCTGATTAAACATCCAAAGACCAAGCAGGTTGATATTCTATATTTATATAGAGTGTCACATCTTACTGGTCATAAGTAAAGGTGATATATTAAGCTTAAAGCAACAATATTTACCCCTCTACAACAGAATCTAAGCAGGTGTGGAACAGCTGCAGCTTAGACATCTCGTTTGTTTTCCTCCATTAATCCAGGTCCGGGTCACGTGGGTAGCAGCATCTCAAGTAGGGCCTCCCAGACAGCCCGCTCCTCGGCCACCTCCACCAGCTCCTCTGGCAGGATCCCAAGGTGTTCCTGGGCCAGATTGGAGATGTACTTGCTCAAACATGTCCTGGGTTGACCCGGGGTCCTCCTGCCAGCAGGACATGCCCAAAACACCCCCGCAGGAAGGTATCCAGGCGCCATCCTGACTAGTTGCCTAAACCACCTCAAATGGCTCCTCTTGATGTGGAGGAACAGCGGCTTTACTCCGTGTCCCTCCAGAATGTCCGAACTCCTTACCCTATCTCTACGGATGAGCCCGGCCACCCTCTGGAGGACACTCATTTTGGCCGCTTGTTCTTTTGGTCATTACCTAAATCTCACAATCATAGGTGAGGGTTGGGATGTGGATTGATCGGTAAATCAAGAGCCTTATCTCCTGGCTCAGCTCCTTCTTCACCACGACAGACCGGTTCAAAATCCACAACACTGCAGACACAGCCCCAATCTTCTTGTCAATCTCCCGCTCTCTTCTTCCCTCCCTTGTGAACAAGATCCCAAGATGCCTAAACTCCTCCACTTGAAGCAGGACCTCTCTCCAGACCCAGAGTTGGTAAGCCACCATTTTCCAGTCGAGAACCGTGGCTCAGAAATGGAGGTGTTGATCCTCATCCTAGCTGCTTCACACTTGGCCGTGAACTCACCCAGCGAGAGCTGGAGGCCAGAGCTTGATGAAGCTAGGAGGCTCACCTCACCTGCAAACAGCAGAGAAAAGATTCTCCTGCCACCAAACTCGACACCCTCCACACCACGGCTGCGCCTAAATGTTCTGTACATAAAGGTAATGAACAGAACCGGTGACAAAGGGCAGCCCTGGCGGAGTCCAACCCTCACTAGGAACAGGTCCAACTTACTGCTGGCTATGTGGACCAAGCTCACGCTCTTCTGGTGCAACGGCTGAATGGCCCTTAGCAAAAGACCATCCACCCCATTCTCCTGTAGCGCTTCCCTATGGGGTTCCCCTGGGGACATGGTCATGAACCTTCTCTGAATTCACAGAACGCATGTGGATTGGTTGTGCTAACTCCCATGCCCCCTCCATCACCCTAGCTTAGGTAAAGAGCTGCTCCACAGTTCCACGGCCAGGACGACCAACCAAACTGCTCCTCTTTTATCCAAGATACTATTGATCGCATCCTACTCTTCAGTGCCTTGGATTACATATTTCCAGAGAGGTTGAGGAGTGTGATCCCCTATATTTGGAGCACGCCCTCTGGTCCCCCTTCTTATGGGGATTACACGTAAGCACTGGCACAGTCGGGCTGGATGGTGTAGTGTTCACATATAAATCTGAGGGACTTCTCAGAAATGCGGAAATCCACGAGCCTGTGGGCGGCGTTTAATACGTGCGGGAAAGTCCTCGGTGTCCTCCATCATAAGGTAAACAAAGGCGGACATGAGCTGTGTTGCTTTTGGAGACTCGGAACCACATTATTTTATTAATTGTATGACACACACACACACACACACACACACACACACACACACACACACACACACACACACACACACACACACACACACACACACACACACACACACACACACACACACACACACAAACACACACACACACACTGATATCTCCCCTGAGCAGCTATCTGCTCGCCAGGGCAAGAGCTCAGAACAAAGGCAGGCGCGCGCGCGCACACACACACACACACACACACACACACACACACACACACACACACACAGAGAGAGAGAGAGAGGGAGAGAGAGAGAGCTATTCTCTTCTCTTCTCCTGTTCCCACACTGATCAGCAGCTCCAGAACAGCAGCTCCGTGCTACAGACAGCAGTTTTGCTCAACAGCATCCAGCATGAGAATGAACTGTGCATGCGAAAGCGATGTCCCTTTGGCCGACTGGTTAGTGTGTGTGACTTTCACCCGGGAGTCTGAGGATTGAATCCCACTTGGGCCCTCATTTCTCTGCCGCCCCGGCCTGCAACTCCACAGAAACTGCCCCGATTGCCACGCAATGTTACAGAGATGTGTCAACCACGACTGTCCTACAACATGGCCTTGAGATACCCATGATGGATCTCATCCACCCCCAGTGGGTGCTTCACAACAAAAAGAAAATGTTTTACAGTCTGGTTAAAAAAAAACATTTTAGGTTTAATACGCCAAGTTTACCATCATGACAACTCTGAGGTTGGGGGATTTATTTTGTTACTCATCGGTTTAGATGTAATTAAAGCTTGAAATGGTGAATAATTAGAGGTGTGTCCTTATGATCGACAGGTAGCAGAAGAGCCGTCAGCTCCAGGGAAGGTCTCAGCCTCTGCCTCATGTTAAAAGCGTTACAGCCTAGAAGGCAAGGGGTAGCAGAGTCCCTCAACCCTGGCTTTCTGGCAAAAAGTACCGTAAACCTCCGTTAGCTTTGATTAGCTCAGTTAGCTCGTACAGACATCGGCTCAGAGTATGTTAGGTGTCAGTCTTCTGCCCCCACCACCACAACCCTGCTCTCAGATCCATTTTTCCTTTGCTTTTTCACATCAAGTTGGAAAAATATGCAACCTTAACATTTTTGATTGCACAGTTAAAGGAGGTCAGAAGATCCTTTAGGTGCAGCAGATGGAAAAGAAAACCAGAACGAACTAAAGGTGGGGACGCAGAAACTGACAAATTTATAATGATGTGAACCGAAAGCATCCTCAGAACAAAGCCTGTGTTTATGGTTCAGACTCAGATTGACCTACACGGGTTTTACATGTGAGCTTGTGGTGCCTCAGAAAGTGTTGGTCCTAAAATACACGAAACATGGTTCAGTTTAGACTTTGGTCGACAAACAACTTCAATTTAGCCAATAAAGTTGTTTGTCCAGTCATTATTTCCTGTTAGCGCTTGGCTAAGGTGCACTGCTCAGACACGTGGTGACCTCTTGACCTTTTGCAGGTCTTTCAGGAAAAGGTTGAATGGAGATTATCCTAAAAGCAGGACTGGTGGGATTTTTTTTAGTCGTGTTTAGATTTTTCGGTCATTACCCAAAGCTCATGACCATAGGTGAGGATTGGGACGTAGATCGACCGGTAAATCGAGAGCCTGGCTTTCTGGCTCAGCTCCCTCTTCCCCACGACAGATCGGCTCAGCGTCCGCATCACTGCAGACGCCGAACCAATCCGCCTGTCGATCTCCCGATCCCTCCTACCCTCACTCGTGAACAAGTCCCCGAGATACTTAAACTCCTCCACTTGAGGTAGGACCTCTCCCCCGACCCGGAGGTGGCAAGCCACCCTTTTCCGGTCGAGAACCATGGTCTCAGATTTGGAGGTGCTGATCCTCATCCCAGCCGCTTCACATTCGGCCGCGAACCTACCCAGCAAGAGCTGAAGGTCAGAGCTGGATGAAGCTAGGAGGACCACATCATCCGCAAAAAGCAGAGACGAGATTCTCCTGCCACCAAACTCGACACACTCCACACCACGGCTGCGTCTAGAAATTCTGTCCATAAAAGTGATGAACAGAACCGGTGACAAAGGGCAGCCCTGGCGGAGTCCAACCCTCACTGGGAACAGGTCCGACTTACTACCGGCTATGCGGACCAAACTCACGCTCCTCTGGTAAAGAGACTGAATGGCCCTTAACAGAAAGCCACCCACCCCATACTCCTGGAGCGTCCCCCACAGGGTGCCCCTGGGGACACGGTCATAAGCCTTCTCCAAATCCACAAAGCACATGTGGATTGGTTGGGCAAACTCCCATGCCCCCTCCATCACCCTTGCAAGGGTATAGAGCTGGTCCACAGTTCCACGGCCAGGACGAAAACCACATTGCTCCTCCTCTATCTGAGATTCAACTATCGATCGGACCCTCCTCTCCAGTACCTTGGAGTAGACCTTTCCAGGGAGGCTGAGGAGTGTGATCCCCCTATAGTTGGAACACACCCTCAGGTCACCCTTCTTAAAGATGGGGACCACCACCCCGGTCTGCCACTCCCTAGGAACTGCCCCCGATGACCACGCAATGTTGTAGAGACGTGTCAACCATGACAGCCCTACAACATCCATAGCCTTGAGATACCCAGGACGAACCTCATCCGCCCCCGGGGCTCCGCCGCTGTGTAGTTGTTTGACTACCTCAGCAACTTCTGCCCCCGAGATCGGACAGTCCATCCCCAGGCCTCCCAGCTCTGGTTCCTCCTCGGAATGGGCATTGGTGGGATTGAGGAGCTCCTCAAAGTATTCCTTCCACCGTCCGACTATAGCCCCAGTTGACGTCAGCAGCTCCCCATCCCCACTGTAAACAGTGTGAGCGAGTTGCTGCCTTCCTCTCCTGAGGCGCCGGACAGTTTGCCAGAACCTCTTTGGAGCCGATCGATAGTCTTTCTCCATGGCCTCACCAAACTCCTCCCACGCCCGAGATTTTGCCTCGGCAACTGCCACTGCTGCACCCCGCTTGGCTATCCGGTACCTGTCTGCTGCCTCCGGAGACTCACAGACCAGCCACGCCCTGTAGGCCTCCTTCTTCAGCCTGACGGCTCCCCGAACCTCTGGTGTCCACCAGCGGGTACGGGGGTTGCCACCACGACTGGCACCGGCCACCTTACGACCACAGCTAGCAAAAGCCGCCTCGACAATCGCAGAGTGGAACAAGGCCCACTCGGACTCAATGTCCCCCACTGCTCTCGGGACGTGGTCAAAGCTCTGCCGGAGGTGGGAGTTGAAGACCGTCTTGACAGGTTCTTCTGCCAGGCGTTCCCAGCAGACCCTCACTATGAGTTTGGGTCTGCCAGGTCTACGCGGCATGTTCCCTTGCCATCTGATCCAACTCACCACCAGGTGGTGATCAGTTGACAGCTCCGCCCCTCTCTTCACTCGGGTGTCCAAAACATACGGCCGCAGGTCAGATGATACGACTACAAAATCTATCATCGACCTGTGACCTAGGCTGCCCTGGTACCAAGTGTACCGGTGGGCATCCTTATGTTCGAACATGGTGTTCGTTATGGCCAAACTGCGGCTTGCACAGAAGTCCAATAACAAAACACCGCTCGAGTTCAGATTAGGTGGGCCGTTCCTCCCAATCACACCCCTCCAGGTCAAGCTGTCATTGCCCACGTGAGCATTGAAGTCCCCCAGCAGGACCATGGAGTCCCCTGATGGAGCACTATCTAGCACTCGTCCCAGGGACTCCAAAAAGGGTGGGTACTCTGAACTGATATTTGGCCCATAAGCACAAACAACAGTCAGGACCCGTTCCCCGACCCGAAGGCGCAAGGAAGCTACCCTCTTGTCCCCCGGGGTAAACCCCAACACACAGGCAGAGAGTCTCGGGGCTAACAAAAAGCCAACCCCAGCCCTCCGCCTCTCACCCGGAGCAACTCCAGCAAAGTAGAGTGTCCAACCCCTCTCCAGGTCTCGGGTTCCAGAGCCAATGCAATGTGTCGAGGTGAGTCCGACTATATCTAGCCGGTACCGCTCAACCTCTGCCACAAGCTCCGGCTCCTTCCCCGCCAGCGAGGTGACGTTCCATGTCCCAAAAACTAGTTTTCTTGTCCGGGGATTGGACCGCCAAGGCTCCCGCCTTGGTCTGCCACCCGATTCGCATTGCACCGGACCCTTCATGCTCCTCCTGCGGGTGGTGGGTCCACAGTTGGACGAGCCCATGTATCCGGTTCGGGCTGGGCCCGGCCGGGCCCCATGGGCGAAAGCCCGGCCACCAGGCGCTCGCTCACGGGCCCCAACCCCAGGCCTGGCTCCAGGGTGGGACCCCGGTAACCCTCCGGGCCGGGTACTCCGACTCTTCGTTTTAACCGCCATGAAAGATCCTTCGAACCGTTCTTTGTCTCACCCTTCACCTAAGACCAATTTGTCATGGGAGACCCTACCAGGGGCACCAAGTGCCCCAGACAACATAGCTCCTAGGATCATTAGGGCACTCAAACTCCTCCACCACGATAAGGTGACGGTTCAAGGAGGAGGAGACGAGAGTGTTTAGATTTTTGTTGATGACAACTAAAGAACCAGAGAACTGGATCCACGTAAAAGACATCTGAAGAACTGTGAGACACCAGGACTCCTTGGTCCAGGTGCAGCAAAGCAGATCCAGAGCAGGATCGAGCCTCCTTCATGTTCCACAGTAGGTCAATTTTTAAGAAATGATGTGACTTAACCCTTTGATGCATAATGGTCACTACAGTGGACAGGTACTCAAAATTGTTATTTGTTTTTGCTATTAAGCACAGCTCCCTTCCATTTGGACTTCAGTAAGCCAAGCCATCATATTTCATGCTCAGAATGCACGCTGTCCAGTGTCCACCAAGGTGGACATGTAATAAATTATTTGTAAATTATAAAATTTAACAAAAAATATTTGAAATTTGTTTCATTCACACCGAAAGATGAATGAAGAAAAATGGTAAGAATAGCATGGTTGAAGATCTCATAATTCATGCATCCAAGGGTTAATGAAAAAGCTTGAACATTCTCTCTGGAGCTTTGTGGCTCGTCAGCAAGCATTTAGAAGAATTCCCGTCTGGTTTTTAGGGTTTAAGCCAAGGCCTCCTTGGTCACCAACAGAGATGGATGGTGTGATCTGACCACTCAATAGACCTTAAAGCAGCAATCCAGAGCTTTTCTCTTTTTAAGAATTAAGTATTTTTTTGTGAAATGAGTAAGAGTGACAGTCTTCCCCTGTACTGTGATCTAATGTAGGAAATGCATAATTTTTTGGTGATATCTGCTTTATACTTCTGAATAATACGTCCACCTGTCTTTACAGGAAGTCACCTGTTGGCTGTTCCCTTTATCATGCTGATCAATACCCATCTTCCTAATCTCCCGAGACACCCATGTCCTTGGCCATCTGTGGTCCGTGCTCAGTGTGGGACGCCGAACAGCACGTTGACTAACAGTCAGCCTTTTAACAGGCAGAGTAACCGACCACCATTCTGGAGACACCTGTGATGCTGGGGAAAGGACATACCCGAGTTAACACGTCCCTGTGGACACATTAGTTTCCAGGGGTCCGTTATTTGGTCCAGACCAGTTTCATCAGTAGTTTTTTTCTAATTCTAAAACTTCGTATCTGTGATGACTTTAGCTGGTTCCAGTAGAGGCTCACTGAGACCTTCACTCCCTTCAACAGGATCTAAACGAGTCTCTGGTGACACCTTTGTACCACCTGTTAGCTCATTTAAACCAATAAAATTCAACAGATGAATGTTAAACATTTATTTATTGATCATATGGATTTTACAGCATACCATAATATCATACATGACTGAGATACACAGTACAACATACCAAATACAGAATAAAAAAGTAGGATCACTGGGCATCAAGAAATCAGCATGGATGCCTGAAGTCAAACCTATTTTTTGTGTTTCTTGTGGATGCATTTTCAAGTCACCATGACAACAATTACAGTACAACGATCCATAGATTAGAACCGAGAAAAATTCATTTATTCAAACGTTATTAAAATTTTCTTATTTTAGGCCAGAAATGTTTTTTCATGACCTGATTTTTTTTTTAATCGTTAAGAATGAAATTCTCAGTCCTATGATCACTGATCACACACGAGCTGTGGTCGTTAGCGTGGTTCAGGAGCTAACCCGCTAACAGGTCAACACGGACAGCACAACCTTGTGTTTTCTCTAATCTATGGTCACACTGGCACTTGGATGGCTAATCACACGATCACTTAGAGGACACAAATAAGGCACCGGCACATAAACGCACACATGGACTGTTCAGAACTTATATCGTCTATATTTACTCATTTATCAGCTATTAAAACGGACTCTTTGCTTTTAGGGTCTTTGTGATATTTAAGATGGGTCTGAGAAACCAGTCTGCCTCAAGAGGACAGTTCTTGTGACAGGATTTACGTGGAAACATGTTGCGTGTCATCGACAGATCTTGGAAAAGCCTCGGTTTAGATGAACAGAGATTTGTTCCGACTGGATTGGTAAGCTAACTGCTAGTTTAACCATAAACACGATCACGCTGACAGATGAAATGCTGACCAGTTGCAGAGCTTCTGGCTATAACTGTAGAACTCTACGGGAATACGTGTGAATGACAGAACCGAGGAAAGCAAAAATATTTCTCTCCTTGTGTGTTGAACCCACCTAGCTCTATGCTTCCCAACAGATCAGGCTACGTTATCGTGCAAACCGGTTCCTGCAGCAGAAATATGAATAATAATTTCCTCTGGATGAACAGGAAGTGCTACATGTAGCTGCTGGTTAGCTTCACACAGACCTCCATTTTAATAAAGTGGGTTTGTCGATGAAACCAGCCATTTCACCATTTCTCCAAACAAAGGCCATTCAGGAAGTCAATTACAACAGTGTTTACACAGAAGTATCAAAATGGCTGAACTATCCCTTTAGGACACAACCGTTCAGCCCAACGAGTCAGAGCTAATAATGATCATGTTACTAACCACCATACTGGAGTCACCAGGTAATTACACACAGACCTCAGGAACCCTGTTTATTATTATTATTCTTTAATCGGACAGCCTGGAGAGCCACTGGTTTGTTTAAATCTGTCGGGTTCGCTGCATTTTCTCACAAACATCTACACACAACCATGAAGCGGGGCAGTCGCTGTGACTGTTAAACACAAATTACCCTTTCATCGCTTTCTTTTGGCTTTTAGCTTCCGAACAAACTAAATTTCATATTTTGGTGCTTTTCAGACAATATTTTAGCCAATATCGAAAAATTACAAGACAAATGTGGATTTCTGGCTAATGTTTTGGGGACAGATGACTACAGCAGGGATAATCATCATCAGGGTCACAAACTCATTTATGAAGCACACCTCGGATGCTTTGGATCAATGACAGAAAGTTAAAAAAATAAAACATTGGTGGTCCACAAGAAGAAGACGGAGATCCAGCTGAGGAGAGATTATTAATAGTAATAAATAAAAAGAATCAGTCCAACACGGTGCTGGATTAAGAAGCTCTAGTGTTAAATAGTGTAGTGACACGGATGTTGCTTAATGGTACCAAGTCAACCGTGGGTCTCAGCATCAGGTTAGCTCACCTGAGTCACAGGTGGGGACCAGTATGAGTCATGGTTCTGGTCTGTGGAGGGGCTTCTGTGGAAACGGCCTCAGCGTGGAGAACTAGAGATGAGTTACACAGACACGCTAACACTTTCACACATAACAACTCCGCTCTTACACGTTTCCTTATAGCTCCTGATGATCACACGTCACATTTCACGGTGATCCCTAAGTGCTACAATAGCTAACCCCTCAGCTCACTTCTGCCTCAAACAACTGAATCATTCTAATGAAACCACTCTAACGTGAAACTTTGTGTAAATGTTCTAAATTAACTTTGTAACTTATTAGCGTTGGCCCCACTCAGACTGGTCGTTAGCTCATCGATCCGATCATAACAGCCAGCGGAGTAAGTATCTACGAGTTAGTCGACTGCATTTGCTGTCTAGTCTAGTACTCGTAACCATTCCACACAAAGCCACTCCAAACAACACGACCTGAACTTTAAACACGGCGGTAAAACGAAACACCCAGCTCTGGCATCGGAGTCAGAACCATGGTACAACTTGGACCAGCTCCACTAGTGGCTGAATGTGAAGGCATCAAAACAAAAAAACATTGTGAGCTCAGCGAGGGATGGAACACAACCACTGAGGGTGGGGGGTTCCAGGTGGCAGCTGGTGGAGATAAAAACCAGTAAACAAAGACAAACACCGTCAGGTGTGAGGGAGCAGGGAGTCGGCTTTAAATGACCTATAGAAGAAGGTTTATGTGGTTTTAACAACCTCAGTTTGGAGAAAGACTGGATCGATATGCTAATGGTTAGTCACAAAGAAGCTAGTAGACAGATGTTCACCTGAAGGCTAACTTAAACTAACTAGAGGTCAGCACTAGAAACATGTTTTCTCACTTAAGGATTCTTCAGAAATGACCAAATATGGTGGGTAAAAGGTTAGCCAACAGCTAGCATAAACAGCTAGGATATGTCTGAGATGAGTGATCCACTATGTAACTGGATCCAGTTAAACTAGCAGTTAGCTCACTTTAATCCTTGTTTCTCCAAACTTAGGCTGTTCAAAGAGTGATTGAGGGAAGGTTAGGTTTTTGTTTCCCATAGAGACCTACTTCAAAGGATCCCACACAGGTCTACGATCAATGCTTTGGGAATCTGAAGAATCTGGTCTTCTACGCTCATGGAGACGAAGCTGGACCGGAAGACTGAAAACTGAGAGAACAGCAGAACTGGACCAGGACCACTGACACCATGAAGGTTTTCTGCTGATCCAATCTTCCGTCCAGATGGAATGGTTGAGTCAAAGGGATGGAATGGTCTAAGAGAGACACGACGTCTGTTTGACTCCAGTCAGACCAGCACTGCTTTGGGATCAGCACGCAGAACGACTGGACTCAGATTGTCCTCACAAGTTCAGTATCGACTCCTCCCTGAGTCTGTCACTAACCTCAAACTCCTCAGATTCATGCGGGGGGCACAGATAAAACAACTGGGAGGGGGTTGTACCATCGTGTGTCTACAGGACACGGGGCCAGAGATCTTCAGACGGACAGGAAGGTGTGATTATAGCTTTAATAACTAGAGGTAAAGTCAATAAGCGCTGCTTGTTGTGTGCTCTATGATGTTCCGATGGATCGTTGCCCTCAGGCCTGGAGTCACATGGAGACAGGAAGTAGCCCTCAAGCTGCAACGCCACAACACAAAAGGGAACTAAACAATGAGCCACTGGTCCGGGATGGGTCAGAATTGGTCCTAACTGGTGGGAACCACAGGTGGGGTTTGGGTTTAAATGCTGCAGAAGAGGGAGGTGTCTCAGGGCGTGGGGGGGGGGGGGGGGGGGGGGGGGGTGTGTGTGTGTGTGTGTTAGGTAAAGACAAGGTGATGCTGGTCAAGCAGGGCTCTGGTGAAGTTGTTGATTGGCCCTATAGCGCTGAGTGACATGGCATTGTCCCGCCCCCACAGCAGGTTGGGCCCAAACACTACAGCCAGGTTACTGTTGGTCATCTTGTTGACGTCGCTGTTGGCCGACACCTGTCAATACAAACATGGCTGGTGACTGAGCTGACCCTCACGGGTGAGCAGAGGGAAGTGACGTGCCATACCTGAGCCAGGAACGTAATCAGGTATCGCAGAGACGCGTAGTTCTCCTGTGGAAGAGACTCAACCAGCTCCTTCATCACCGCTGCCTGGTCCTCCTGTGAGACAGCTGAGGGACAGTAACAGAGCGGAGTTAGCCCCGACACCTACACCTCACTTCCTGTTCATGTTCATCTGAAAGGCCACACCCACTCCTGGGTGCATTTAAATGTAATGACAGACTCATTAAACTCACATGCAAAGTTAATGATGTCGTTGTAGAGCTGGTACGTGAGGAGAGGTTCTGGGAGTTCCCTCAGGAACGTCTTCAGGATCACAGCAGCCAGGTGGACATCTTCCATCTCTCTGAAACTCACCACCGCTCCTACAAAACAGACCCACCTATCCGTGTTAATCCAGAATATTCCCTCTGGAATAGGATCTAACCTGAAGATCTCAACAGTTCCTCGGGGGTGTAATCTAGAACCGAGGTCCCTGCCTTCTCAGAGCTTTATTAAACACCAAGTCCTTCACCTACTGGATCAGGTAGGAGGTTGACCACAACAGGGTTGGTGCCGTTAATCTAACTGCTGAGATGTCTCCCAGCCTCCCTAGTGTCTACAGGAGTGATTCATCACTAAATGGAACAAATCAGCTGTGATCAAAGCTCCTTCTTCTTGTCATTCACGTTCCTGCCAATATGGCGCCGTCACCTGGTCACGTGACGCCAGGAGCTCTATAGGCATGTTTCCATTACCAGATCTCCAGGGTAGCTCCTGGGGTGGGGAACTTGACCCGGAGATAGGATGTCCCAGCCTCTCAGCTGTTGTCTCCATTCAGATTCAGCCCTTTCAGAACTGACTGCTTTGGCAGTGAGTGATGTCACTGATCAGCCCCAAAAAGCACTCAAAGTAACATTAATAATATTAAAAGCATTTATTTTATAGAAGTATATCATAATTTAATCCATTCAGAGGACAAGAGCAGCTCTGAGTTTTGTGAGACAATCCCTGTTAATTAGGTCTGTGGGGGAATTCCAACGAGTTTTCCGGTGTTGGGAGTTAGATTTTAAATGCGATCAGTGCTTTTTTATTTGCTTCCATTCTGCTACTCACAGAATGAGTAGGAACTCAGAAGGTTCCTGAAAACGGCCGTTCGGACGGCCCGGTCAGGTGGAGACACGCACATGTTGGGAGGTTCCTGTAAATCTACCCTGAAGTTCTTGTAGTGGAAACACGTCTAATGTCTCTCACCTGGTTTGTGTTCCATTTGCAGGTTTCTCTGAAAAGAAACCAACTAGCAGGAGGAAAACCCTACAGAGGCACTAAGTTCTGAGTGGATTCAGACCCAAAAACCTAGACTACAGGAGAGGCAACGCCTGCACAGTCTCCAGTAATATTCCAACCTGGATATCGGATCAAATAAACGTCGTCGTCTTCCTCCGCTTATCCGGGTCCAGGTCGCAGGGGCAGCATCCCAACTAGGGAGCCCGGCCACCCTACGGAGGAAACTCATTTCAGCTGCTTGTATCCGCGATCTCGTTCTTTCGGTCATTACCCAAAGCTCATGACCATAGGTGAGGATTGGGACGTAGATGGACCAGAAGAGGATCTACGGTCGATCAAATAAACGTGTCTGATAATCTTATTATTAAACAAAGTTATTTTCACTTCAGACATGAAGGTGTTTCTAGTTACCTTTTACATGTTTCGACCATCGTCTGGTTGGTCGCGCCCCCTAGAAGAACAGCTGACAGACGCGTCACACAAACATCTGTGACATTTCTGATGAAGACCGCAGACGACGGTCGAAACATGTAAAGGTAACTCAAAACACCTCATGTCCGAAGTGAAAAGAACCTCATTTAAAATTAAAAAAGAGGACATAATGAACATTGTAAAGGGTGTCTGAAAATTAGAGCTGTCACATAATGCTGATGTGGATCACACCACTTGGCCCTCAGCTTCCTATCAGACCATGAGGACAATCTGTCCATTTTAATAAGGTTGGAACGGTTTGTTTACTCACATTCAGGTTAGTCGTAAACACCTGATGATATTCACGTTTCCATTAAGGATGGACTGGCAGACCACCTGCCTGACACATTTCATCACTGATCCAATAGGGAAAGGCCAGCTCACTAATACCCTTTTTTAAAGTGTAGCGAACCACCCTCCCCTAGGGACCACAGATCCGTACGAATGACAACTGGTGATGGACCGAACCCAACAGATGCAGAATGTTATAAATGAAAACAGTTAAGAGATTGGAGCTTTTTTAAGATAGAAGAATGGTTCAGACTAGCCATTAGCTTGTCAATCCTGAGCTCTCTCCATAGGTTGTTCATAATCTCATCACTAATAAAACAAACTGTTTATAATCTTCCCAAAGGAATGCCCTTCGTGTCTCTATGGGGACTTTTTTGGTTGAAGATCCCGGACAAGCCCCTAAACAGGATTAATTGATTTGTCATACCCGAGTTGTACCTAAGCTGGACCTCCTTCACTAGAGTCACGTTGGCCGAGCGTCTGAAGATTCCTTCGATCTCCAAACCTGACAAACACACACACACACACACACGTCAGACAATACCACAATAGTGAACAAACAGACCTGTGCTGGCCAGCTGGATTTTATTTATTTATTCTGTTACAGGTGTATGTGTGTGTGTGTGTGTGTGTGTGTGATCATGAATGAGCTCATCAGTGTGTTTTGTTTGTCTTACCATGTTCTGAAAGGAAGCTAATAGTGTCTCTCATCACTACTGGAATCAGATTTCCATCTGGATCCCTCTCTCTCAGCCTTAAACACACACACACACACACACACACACACACACACACACACACACACACACACACACACACACACACACACACACACACACACACACACACACACACACACACACACACACACAGTGAGACCAGGACGTTCCACCAGCAAGGGTCTGTGACAACTGAAGCAGACTTACAGAGTGAGAGGAACCCCGAACACCTGGTTAGGGAGGGGGGGGCTACGGGGAGGAGACGAGTCAGGCTGGGTGGTTGGTTTCAGAGACGCTCTCAGCTTGTTGTCGTACCTGTTGGACACACAGCGTCAGAAGGCAGCAGCAGCATCAAAGCCTGAATTGTGCTGCATCTGGTCTGCTCCTACTCTCTGACGCGGGCAGGAATCACCAGCTGATCACACTTCACCACATCCTCTAGCTCACTCAGGTAGCTCACGTAGTTGATCTTCCTGCCAAATTTAATACTGAAGACAGAGAGGGGTAGGCTGATCAGGACCACAGCTGCAGCTCTTACAAAACTTACAGAGTGAAGAGAATAAACATGCAAGGACAAAAACAGAAAGGTTATTAAAGGCGAGTTAAGAGTCTGGAGTGGAGCAGTAGTGTGTCTCCACCAGCAGAGGGCAGTGGACACAAACATCATCACGAGTTTAGATTCAACACTTAAAAGATGGTGGTGGTCCAGGGGGTGGGAGACTGTGTAAGGCAGAGTCACCTCTGTCAGTGAGCCCCAGGGCAGCTGTGGTTTTAACATCACCAGGGTGTCAATGTTAGTGTGAATGACTGATTGGGTTGTAATGCGCCTTAGGGGGTTCCAAAACTCTAGAAGGCATTAAGGCCATTTAAGATCAAACTTCGGCTGTACAGGGGTGCAGTGGTTAGCGCTGTTGCCTTGCAGCAAGAAGGTCCTGGGTTCAAATCCCAACCTGGGGTCTCCCTGTGCATGCGTGGGTTCTCTACGAATACTCCAGCTTCTTCCCAGTCCAAAAACACAAATGTCAAGTCTCTTGACTCAAAATTGTCCGTAGGTGTGTGCGTACACGGTCGTTTGTCCGGTGTGTCTCTGTGTGGCCCTGCGATAGACAACCTGTCCAAGGTGTATCCCGCATGTTGGCCCAGAGATTGCTGGAGATAGACACCAGCGGGTATAGACAATGGATGGATGGAAGATCTAACTTCATGTGGTTGACCTGGAGTGAACCTAGACAGCCTGCTGCCTTTATCATCTGACCTCCTGATGCACTTTGACCATGTGACTTAACTCAACAGACCTCAGAGCAGAACAGGACCAAGTGTATGAACGTGACCGGCCTCCAGTTCCAACTGTAAGAACAAACCTGGTGATTGGTTTCAAGAGGAACAGCAGAGTCTTGATGAACATGGTTGGATGGACGATATACAAGGCCTTGATGTTCTTCTTGTACCTGAAAACACAAACTGCTGATGAGAGCTCTGGTGTTGACCCAAAGGTTTCCTCAGCTCTTCTACTTAACGTACTTCCTGTCAAACTCTCTGTACGCATCTACGAACCAGCCGAGGGGAAGTTTGTTCTCACTGGTCAGCCCATGATGGAAATAAATCACAGTGTAGTCACTCTCCACGTACTGGTCCAGGGTTCCTTTGAGGTACCTGCAACACACCAGTCAGCAACATCCGGTAACACAGCAACATTCAATGGCTCCAATTCAAATGTCATAATTTAATCCATGTTTTATTTGTGTTAATTTAATAAAATTTTTATCACATCCAGCTCAGTCCAGTCCAGTTCATTTCACTTCAATCTGCTACAATTCGGTCAAATTAATTCAAACTGAATTTAATGTCAGTGTTGAACAGTTCAGGTCATTTCAATTTATTTCAACAGAATTCAGTAAAAGTTATCTCAGTTCAGTAAAGCCCACTTCAACATCACAAGTCACCTACTCTGAACAGGTCCAGTAAACTACTGATAACTCATTAACAGTAAATGCTGTTCAGAAACTAATGAGTGCAATTCATCTCGATTAAAGATAACATAATTCAATCCTGTTTAATTACAATTTTAAACTGTCCAAATGAATACATTTAATTTTAATCTCATTCATCGTAAATTGATCCAGCTCAATATAACCAAGAAAAATCAAATCAATTTAAATTCATAATAATTACTTTTCAGTTTAAACCAATTCAATATCACCCAAACGGAATGGTTAAACAGCCCTGTTAACTATTACATACTCCAATTCAAAACATTCAAATAGATTTCTGAATTCATTAAAACTGAATATTGCTATTTGATCTTGCTCAGCCCAATTTTCAGTTTAAAATAGTTCAATTTAATCCAACTATTTAGATTTATGTTGATAAAACATAATGATTTTGATCTGCTGGGGGACTTCAATGCTCACGTGGGCAATGACAGCTTGACCTGGAGGGGTGTGATTGGGAGGAACGGCCCACCTAATCTGAACTCGAGTGGTGTTTTGTTATTGGACTTCTGTGCAAGCCGCAGTTTGGCCATAACGAACACCATGTTCGAACATAAGGATGCCCACTGGTACACTTGGTACCAGGGCAGCCTAGGTCACAGGTCGATGATAGATTTTGTAGTCGTATCATCTGACCTGCGGCCGTATGTTTTGGACACCCGAGTGAAGAGAGGGGCGGAGCTGTCAACTGATCACCACCTGGTGGTGAGTTGGATCAGATGGCAAGGGAACATGCCGCGTAGACCTGGCAGACCCAAACGCATAGTGAGGGTCTGCTGGGAACGCCTGGCAGAAGAACCTGTCAAGACGGTCTTCAACTCCCACCTCCGGCAGAGCTTTGACCACGTCCCGAGAGCAGTGGGGGACATTGAGTCCGAGTGGGCCTTGTTCCACTCTGCGATTGTCGAGGCGGCTGTTGCTAGCTGTGGTCGTAAGGTGGCCGGTGCCAGTCGTGGTGGCAACCCCCGTACCCGCTGGTGGACACCAGAGGTTCGGGGAGCCGTCAGGCTGAAGAAGGAGGCCTACAGGGCGTGGCTGGTCTGTGGGTCTCCGGAGGCAGCAGACAGGTACCGGATAGCCAAGCGGGGTGCAGCAGTGGCAGTTGCCGAGGCAAAATCTCGGGCGTGGGAGGAGTTTGGTGAGGCCATGGAGAAAGACTATCGATCGGCTCCAAAGAGGTTCTGGCAAACTGTCCGGCGCCTCAGGAGAGGAAGGCAGCAACTCGCTCACACTGTTTACAGTGGGGATGGGGAGCTGCTGACGTCAACTGAGGCTATAGTCGGACGGTGGAAGGAATACTTTGAGGAGCTCCTCAATCCCACCAATGCGCATTCCGAGGAGGAACCAGAGCTGGGAGGCCTGGGGATGGACTGTCCGATCTCGGGGGCAGAAGTTGCTGAGGTAGTCAAACAACTACACAGCGGCGGAGCCCCGGGGGCGGATGAGGTTCGTCCTGGGTATCTCAAGGCTATGGATGTTGTAGGGCTGTCATGGTTGACACGTCTCTACAACATTGCGTGGTCATCGGGGGCAGTTCCTAGGGAGTGGCAGACCGGGGTGGTGGTCCCCATCTTTAAGAAGGGTGACCTGAGGGTGTGTTCCAACTATAGGGGGATCACACTCCTCAGCCTCCCTGGAAAGGTCTACGCCAAGGTACTGGAGAGGAGGGTCCGATCGATAGTTGAATCTCAGATAGAGGAGGAGCAATGTGGTTTTCGTCCTGGCCGTGGAACTGTGGACCAGCTCTATACCCTTGCAAGGGTGATGGAGGGGGCATGGGAGTTTGCCCAACCAATCCACATGTGCTTTGTGGATTTGGAGAAGGCTTATGACCGTGTCCCCAGGGGCACCCTGTGGGGGACGCTCCAGGAGTATGGGGTGGGTGGCTTTCTGTTAAGGGCCATTCAGTCCCTTTACCAGAGGAGCGTGAGTTTGGTCCGCATAGCCGGTAGTAAGTCGGACCTGTTCCCAGTGAGGGTTGGACTCCACCAGGGCTGCCCTTTGTCACCGGTTCTGTTCATTACCTTTATGGACAGAATTTCTAGACGCAGCCGTGGTGTGGAGTGTGTCGAGTTTGGTGGCAGGAGAATCTCGTCTCTGCTTTTTGCGGATGATGTGGTCCTCCTAGCTTCATCCAGCTCTGACCTTCAGCTCTTGCTGGGTAGGTTCGCGGCCGAATGTGAAGCGGCTGGGATGAGGATCAGCACCTCCAAATCTGAGACCATGGTTCTCGACCGGAAAAGGGTGGCTTGCCACCTCCGGGTCGGGGGAGAGGTCCTACCTCAAGTGGAGGAGTTTAAGTATCTCGGGGTCTTGTTCACGAGTGAGGGTAGGAGGGATCGGGAGATCGACAGGCGGATTGGTTCGGCGTCTGCAGTGATGCGGACGCTGAGCCGATCTGTCGTGGGGAAGAGGGAGCTGAGCCAGAAAGCCAGGCTCTCGATTTACCGGTCCATCTACGTCCCAATCCTCACCTATGGTCATGAGCTTTGGGTAATGACCGAAAGAACGAGATCGCGGATACAAGCGGCCAAAATGAGTTTCCTCCGTAGGGTGGCCGGGCTCAGCCTTAGAGATAGGGTGAGGAGCTCGGACATTCGGGAGGGACTCGGAGTAGAACCGCTGCTCCTCCGGATCGAAAGGAGCCAGTTGAGGTGGTTTGGGCATCTGGTCAGGATGCCTCCTGGACGCCTCCCCGGGGAGGTGTTTCGGGCATGTCCTGCCGGCAGAAGGCCCCCGGGTCGACCCAGGACACGTTGGAGAGGTTACATCTCCAATCTGGTCCGGGAACGCCTTGGGGTCCTGCCGGAGGAGCTGGTGGACAAGGCCGGGGAGAGGACGGCCTGGAGCTCCCTAATTGGGATGCTGCCCCCGCGACCCGGACCCGGATAAGCGGAGGAAGACGAAGATTTTGATCTGATCACATTTTATTTCAGTTCAAAACTATCTAGTTAAATAAAAAGTCTAATGAATATTTTTTGTTCATTTCAATTTAGTATTCAGTTACCACAATACATTTCCATTCAGTCAAGTTCAATCTGAGTTTAATATAAGTTACATTTTTTAAACTTGGATTAAACCTTAAGACTTATTTCAGTTAAACATAGTCCAATTCAATTGTAATTTATAAAAGCAAAACTTCTTCTAATTGAAGATACTAAATGTTTAGGAGCCAAATCAAATGAATCCCATTTCAGCCCGTTTCAACTGAATTCTGCCCAGTTCAGCCTAATTCAGTTTGTATCAATGTACAATAGTGTAAATTATTCCATTTGATTCTATATGAATAAATGTGCTTGCACATAAATAGGTCCAATTCAATGTAATTTACTCAGATTAAAACAAAAAATCAAATGGACCCAGTGCACGATAGCAAACGCTCGTTCTGGTTGATGAACTCCGGAGAGCGTGGTCCTTCCTGTCCCCTTCACAGTGACGGCAACATGGACGGTGCATGCAGTGAACTGTACTTTTCCAGATTCTTTGGGAATTTGCAGAAAATTTCAGACGATGACGTTCATCGTACTGTCGACACTTTTTCATCTGCTCCACAAAGCAAACGAGAAAAGGGATTCACATTGTACACATCCCAGTATGTGCACAACTACGAAGGTGAGTAGACAACGCGGCTGTGCTAACTTGACTAAAAGGGGCATGGCAAACATTTATATTAAACAGTAACTACAGTTCTCTGCATTTACTCACCCAGAGAACTTTGGTGCTATTTAGAGTCCGAGAAATATCCATCTGGGATCGTTGCATATCCATGACGGGAGTAGTTGTGGCTGCAGTGCAGCCTCTAAGTAAGACATTATCTGCCACTAAAGTCCTTCATTTCACCAGTGGCTCGGTATGAATCACCAGCACTATTCACCTGTTAGTTTGGAGCGTCTCAGACACGCTTCGTTGTCATCTGGGGGTCCTTTACAGACGTTTAGTGAAATTAATCAGCGGCTATTCCAGTGACGTCACGCCTGTTCGCCATCTTCACTGCTATTCACCAGTTTTCTAGCCGCTTAATTACTTTACCATTTCGATTGAGGGGGTTGGGAGTAGGTACACACACACACACACACACACGCACGCACGCACGCGTCTAGCATTCGTTGTGAGGATCGTCATTGACTTCCATTCATTTTAGTGCCTGGATTGTGCCTAACCCTAACCCCACCTCTAACCATAACCAGTCTACTCCTAACCCTAACCTTAACTAGAGCTTAATTCACACCAGACCTCTAAAAATAACCAGTAGAGCTCTGTAACATTGTCCCAAAGTGAGGGCCAGCAAAATGTCCTCACTTTACTACTAATGTCCTCAGTTTGCAGGTAAAAAAACTTGTTTTGGGCTTCACTTTGATGTATAGACCAGTACACACACACACACACACACACACACACACACACACACACACACACACACACACACACACACACACACACACACACACACACACACACACACACACACACACCAATTAAACAAACTTTTACAATTAAATATCTTCATTTATTCCATCATTAACCACATAATTCCATTAGCATAATACCAGCTAGAAGTAACTAACCTGTACTTCTGGTCGGAACCGAAAATGAGCCTTTTTTCGTGCACAAGGTCATTTCAGTTGATTTAAAACAGCTAAAACAACCTTAAAACATTTATTTGTTAATCAAACAAATTTATAACATAACTGAATCCAGAAGGACTTGGATGCATGTCTGATGAAAACAGCCCAGTTGAAACTGATGGGTCCCAATTCAACAGGAGGTAAAGATCAGCCCAACCGGTGTCAGACAAATATCCTGGTCTGGATAAATGAAGCAACAGGCAACTCTGTGTGAGAGTGTGTGTGTGTGTGTGTGTGTGTGTGTGTGTGTGTGTGTGTGTGTGTGTGTGTGTGTGTGTGTGTGTGTGTGTGTGCGTGCGTGACTTACAGCAGCAGCTTGTGGTGGTCCAGCTGGTGCTGGGGGGGCATCCTGCAGGCATTAAACACGATCACCTTCCTGCCAAAGTTATCATCACCTGGATACACAGTTTGAACAGATCACACAAACACGTTACCAAGGCAGCAGAATAGGAGGAGGGCTTAGAGCAGACCTGCCACTTCAATGATCTGATGCCTGGCGATGTCATAGAAGGGGTGGTCCCAGGGCAGGTGGGGGGAGCCAGCATCAAACCTCTGGGACACATCTGTCTCTGAAACAGACGCAGAGATCATAAACACAAATAAACCAGTTTGAAGGTAGCGTTCTCCTGAAAGACTGGATCTGTGTGTGTGGTGTGTGTGTGTGTGTGTGTGTGTCTGCTCACCTGACTTACTCAGGCCAGACTCATCAGGAGGCCACTGCTGGTCCTCTATGGTGGTCAGCTTCAGCTGGCCTAGCTGTGCAGCAGCAGGCTCCTCACCTAGATCTACCAGCAGCTCTGAAGACATCACACGCACGCTGCTGAGTGGCTCCACACACACTCTCAGACCAACGGGTCAGTGGTGGCTCTGATAGGATGTCACCTTAAAGAGACAGACACGTCGAGTCAGCTGGTTTAGTCATCAAAATGACCTCCCCCCAAATAATCAAGTCATATGTAACCAGCTTATTATGGTCTGCAGGATGAACACATGCTGCTGCCAGCATCAGGTCTGCTGTGTGTGATAGGCGACAGTTTTGAGGAAGAGTCCACAGCCACAGAAAGGAAGTCAGGGTGGAAGAGAGGAAGTAGGGTTCAGCTGAATTCACACTATATCTGCAGATTGAGCTAATTTATTGTTTAATGGTTTCTGTGGATGAAACAGAAACAGGTGACCTCTCAGACTGGTGGTTAGTGTTACCCCAACATTGAGGGAGGGAGGGGAGACAAAGACAGAGAGAGAGAGAGACACAGAGAGACAGAGAGAGACAGAGACAGAGAGAGAGAGAGAGAGAGAGAGAGAGAGAGAGAGAGAGAGAGAGAGAGAGAGAGAGAGAGAGAGAGAGAGAGAGAGAGAGAGAGATCTGTGATGTGGCTTTGACATCAGTAGTCACGAAGCCCTTTGAGCGCTTGGTGCTGTCCCGTCTTAAAAGCACCACAGGCCACCAGCTGGATCCCCTGCAGTTTGCCTATAGGGCAAACAGGTCAGTGGATGATGCAATTAACATGGGGCTGCACTTCACCCAGGAACATCTTGATCAACCAAGGACCTATGCAAGGATATTGTTTGTGGATTTTAGCTCTGCTTTTAACACCGTTATACCAGAAATCCTCACCACAAAGCCCTCTCAGCTCACCGTTTTCCCTGCCATGTGTCAGTGGATTTCCAGCTTCCTGACAAATAGGAGCCAGCATGTGCGGTTGAACAACGTTACGTCTGGCACAAGGTTGATCAGCACCGGTACACCACAGGGGTGCGTCCTTTCTCCACTGCTCTTTTCCTTGTACACCAATGATTGCACCTCTAAGGACACAGCTGTTAAAATCCTGAAATTTGCAGATGACACCACTGTCATTGGGCTCATCTGGGATGGTGATGAGTCTGCTTATCAACGAGAAGTTGAGAGGCTTGTCAATCAAATTTCAATCAAATTTTATTTGTATAGCACCTTCTACAACATTATCCGAAGCCCAAGGTGCTGAACAACATCATTAAAAGAAAAACATTCTCAATACATGGGCATAAAAGCACGATAAAAACATAAAATCATAAAATAGCAAGCAAACAGCATTACAGGTAAGAGATATTGGAATAAGACCAATCGATTAAAAAAAACAAATGTCAGACAAAATAAAATCAAGCATCCGGTATAAAAAGAAGAATAGTTAAAACCATAATGTTAGGGCAATTCAAGTGACCCTAGCGCTGAAACGCAATCAGATAAAAATGAGTCTTTAAACGAGACTTAAAAACTTGAAGGGATGGAGCCTGTCTAATGCTCAGTGGCAATTCGTTCCACAGAGTTGGAGCCAAAATAGAAAAAGCACGACTACCCCTCGATCGAAACTTCGACCGGGGGACCACCAGAAGTTCCTGCTCGGCTGAGCGAAGAGCCCGAGATGGAGCATACCTGTTCAAAAGCGCAATAATATACGAGGGGGCACTGCCCTGGAGGGCCTTATAAACGAGAGTTAAGATTTTAAACTGAGCTCGATATTTTACCGGGAGCCAGTGCAGAGCAGTCAGCACTGGGGTAATGTGCTCTCAACATCTAGTGCCTGTCAGGAACCTAGCCACAGAGTTCTGCACAAACTGGAGCCGTGCAACCGTGCACTGGGCCAGACCAGCATACAGAGCGTTGCAGTAGTCCAGCCGGGACAGGACGAAGGCATGCAACACAGACTCCAGATGAGCTCTGGACAGCAGAGGCCTGATCCTGGATAGTCTTTTCAGGTTAAAGAAACAGGACCTCACCACTGTATTTACATGAGTGTCAAGATTAAGTGCTGAGTCGATTTTAATCCCCAAATTACTGACCATTTTCTTTTCATAGGGTGTCAATGGGCCAAGGTCAGGTGAGCAGACATGGTCTGGTGTAGTCAACACAATATTGAGCTTAATACCCTTATGGTCGTGGATTTTAGGAAGCTTCCCACAATGCTGCCCCCCTCACAATATCCAACAGCCCAGTGATAATGGTGGCCTCATTCAAGTTCTTGGGAACTATCATTTCCAGGGATCTGAAGTGGGAAACAAACATCAACTCCATCCTCAAAAAGGCTCAGCAGAGGATGTATTTCTTACGGCAACTAAGGAAGTACGGCCTACCACATGAGCTGCTGACCATCTTCTATACTGCTGCAGTCGAATCCATACTTTGCTCATCCATCACTGTCTGGTTTGGGTCAGCCACAAAAATGGACAAATGCAGACTACAGCGTATTATTAAAACAGCAGGAAAAATCATTGGTGCCCAACTGCCCTCTGTCCAGGAACTGTACATCAGCAGGACCAGGAAAAAGGCAGTGAATATTGTCCAAGAATGCCACACATCCTGCATCTACTCTCTTCCATCTCCTCCCATCTGGCAGACGCGATAGATCGCTGTACACAAAAACTACCAGACACAAGAACAGTTTCTTTCCTTCAGCCATTTCTCTCCTGAATCTGTAGATTATTTTACCATCCTTTTATTATACTTTTTTTATTCTTATTCAGTATGCTTATGGATATGAGTGTGTGTGTGTATACATATGTATACGTGTGTGTATGTGTATGCATATATGTATATATGTGTGTGTATGTATGTGTGTGTATACATGTTCTTATGTGTTTTTATGTATTTTTATTCTCATTTATTGTAGTTGTTGTATGTTTTAGAGAGCTATCATCTACCGAAGCTAAATTCCTTGTAAATGTAATTTTACTACTAGAGAGCGAGAGCGAGAGAGAGAGAAGGCTGACTAACATACCAGCTGGATTACTCAGAGATTACACTCAGGTTCCTGGAAATGTAAAAGAAATGTTGCTGATCTTCTCCTGTGACACAGAAAAGGGTGAAACCAAAAGTCCCGATGTCTAAAGGCAAATGCAGCCATGACGCAGACGAGGCTAAGCCTCAACTCGACCTTTAGTCTGGTTAAAGAAACACCAGTAAATAAATCCGTCTCTGGTGGACAGGAAATGCATCCAACTACGTCCTGCTCAGAAAACACATGCCATGTTTTTAATGTTCTACATTGATCCACTGGGAAGCATGAGGTGGGCACAAAAGGTCCATGTCCAGTCAACATCACACACAGGAGAACCCTCTCAGTCTGGTTTTAAACACTGATCTTTAATCTGGAACCCACTTTGTAGCCATTTAAACACTGGAGATTAATAATTAATGCGTAGCGTGAAAACCACAAACCTGTCCAGAATTTAGACATCCTAGATGGAGTCGGTGTTCTTGGAGAAAGACATTCAAGCAACTTTAAGAAAAAAAAAACAACAGTTCAAAGATCCAACCGCCTTCCTCGGGCTCCCCGCTCGAGTCACAGAATCAGACAGATGCATGAAATGGTACAACACCTGCTTGTAACACAACATCACTGATGGCTGCCATTCAGGTCAAAACATCCAGAAGTGACTCCAAATGTCCTCCCAATCACTTCTGCCTGGTCGCGTCATGCATGCACGCACACACACACCTTTTCTACTAAGAGTATTATTTGTAAATCGATTCAGAATCTCGCCCAGGGAATTGGAATCAAATCGAATTGTGAGATTCATACCTCTACTGAAGAGCATTTCAAGAAATGCTCCAGAGAAAGCATTTTGGACAGCACTTGGTTTATTAATACCTGGTTTATTTCCATTACTTCCTCTATAATTGAACTAACTGTAATTTTGATACCCATGTCAGACGAAGGTTCCTGCTTGCTATGATTCATATTAAATATTAGGGATGTGTATTGGTGAAATTCTGGCGATACGATACACATCACGATACGTGATTATGGTATATTACAATACATTCAGTCAGGCGATATTAGCAATATTTTTAGACTGAAATTATTGTAGGAAAATTCAATAAACAGTCCAAACTGATACATAGCATGTTTAACACGAGGTGTCTGAACCATAGCAGAGGGATTTACATTTCAATGGTGGAAACAAAACCTGCCAATTAGTGGTCGGTGTTTAAATTACACAAAAAGAAAAGAAAATACACAAATGTTATCATGTAAATTCTTCCAAAAATTTGATACACAGCTTTTGAATATCGATATAATATTGCAGGAAAAAATATCACGATATATTGCCACATCAATATTTTCTTACATCCCAAATAAATATAAACACGGATATACCGTATTTTCTTGAGTATAAGTCGCTCCGGAGTATAAGTCGCACCAGCCATAAAAAGTATAATGAAGAAGAAAAAAACATATACACGTCGCACTCGACTATAAGTCACATTTTGGGGGGAAATTTTATTATTTTTCTTACAAAATCTGAGACCAAGCATTTCACATTGCAAGACAAGTACCGGTAATAATAACAGAATAAACAACCAGGGCGCAGCAGCGTGCCAGGGTCTCCAGCAGGTGATGGCGGGGCGGGGAAGCTCATTCCTGGTCCGGAGCCGGCCCGCAGCAGCGCGGTATACATAATTTGGTATATAAGTCACTTTGGTATATAAATCACAGGACCAGCCAGACTATGAAAAAAAAGTGCGACTTATAGTCCGGAAATTATGGTACTCGTATACGTTATGAACAATGCTCTAACCAATGGTCATGGTATTATGATTATTCTGTTCTGTGATCATCTAACGAGGACCAAGAAATATGGAAATGTGTGTGTCTGTGTGTGTTAAAAGAGAGAAATGGAGGAAGGAAAAAGTATTTTACACATTTTCTTACACATCGTCTACTTGTTTACAACTTTGGTTTAAGATGTTTTCTTGATTGGCCATCCTCTCCTGCTGCACCTATTGTTTCCCCTACCATCCTGTTTATAGAAATATCTAAACTCCACTGTGATGCTACAGCTTTGAGCTTCCAGCAGCTCTAACAACACACTTCAGTGAGTCTGCTACAGGAACTACAGCTAATTACACCCCCAGCCCCCATCTTCCTCCTCCCACATATCTACTCGCTCTGGTTTAATAAACCTACCCTTTTCTCCCATCCCCCCACTGCTCTTTTATTTTACCCCCCCCCCCCATCACACACACACACACACACACACACACACACACACACACACACACACACACACACACACACACACACACACACACACACACACACACACACACACACACACACACACACACACACACACACACACACACACACACACACAGCAGTTTGTGATGTTATGCTAGCTGACAGCATGTTGCTTTAAAGAAATATTGCTACTAACCCACTGATCAGACCCAGCGAGCCGATCCCTGCTTCCACTGTCAGGCTTAGACCTCCTGTTAGAGAAGGAGGACTGAGGATGATGTCAGACAGGAAGATAAATGATGCGGACACCAGCAGGTTCCTGTTTTCTGTCTTTGTATCCTCCTGAGTGCAAACTTGACTGACTGACACCTGGCTTCTACAGGTCAGGAACAGAACCAAGTGGACCGGACAAGTGTTGTTTCATCTCAGATGCTAAAACTGAATTAAAAACCTAATTTCCTGTGTGTGTGTGTACTTCCTAAAGACATTCTCCTAAATTATAAATATTGTTTAAATGATGTTCTGCTTAAACTTTGTGTTCTATGTTGTTAAAGCACACACACACACACACACACACACACACACACACACACACACACACACACACACACACACACACACACACACACACACACACACACACACACACGTAAAAGCCTACTTTCATTATTGTTCTTCCACGATAAAACAGAGCGTGATCATTTATATTGCGGCTCGCTGACATCTTGTGGGCTGGGCACACGGACAAACTGGGACCTCATCAAGAATAAAGAAGATGCAGCCTGGGGGTATGTGGTCTGAAGGAGTCAGTCTGACCTTCATCCAGGTAGACCAAGTTAGCGTTGAACGAACAGAATCAAAGACGTGGGATAGTGGGTGTTCCTGAAAACAAGCAGACTGACCATCAGTAGCATTAAAAATGTAAAAAATTGCTAGTTTTTGACTTTGCTCAAAGGCAGAGGAGAGCAGCTTTGGTCCAACTGTCACAACAAAGGAAATAAAGAAGAATAAAAGGGAAGCTTCTACACCCAGTGGCATGTTCTGGTTGGTGGAGCCCAATGTACGTTTAGATAAGCGACAAAAAATCTGTTTTCTCCACTTCAGATTATCTATTAGAATGTCTAATAGATATCTGAGAAGTAATAAACGGATGCTGTCGTAATCCTTCACAGGGAGGTTTCTAAAAGAGTTCTGATTGGCTGTTGGGAGTGAAGACAAAAACGCACCAAAATCAAGCATCAGAAACTCTGTTGAAGCAGCACCATAAGATAAGTTAACCAGACGAAGGGAACTCCGGCTCTTTTAAGAGAATCGGTTCTTACGGCTCTCAAACGGCTCCTCACATTTTTTTGTTTTTTAAATGTTTCATCACCAGAAATGATGCCAAACTGTGTGTAAACCGAATTACTAATCTACAATACAGTGTTTCCCCAACATAGGCTCAGGCGTGGCGCAGCGCCACGGCTACGAAATCCCCAACCTTACCCCCACGCACGCTAACGGGAGACGCACGGAGACTAAGAGGAGAAACGGTACGTGTGCACCCCCCACCCGCTGTGAGGGGATTTGCAGTAAAGAGTAACGTTCAGCTTATCTTTAACTGGCAACAGTCATTTGTTTGTTTGGAAAATGGGCCGCAGTACCTAAATGTGACCACAAGAAGTCGTTCTGACATATTGCACATTTAAGTAAAACTGCTGTGTGGTTCCACAACTACTCAAACAAGCCTCTGGTTATCACAAACACACATCATGACGGCACTGTAGCTGCTCGTCCAGCCTGTCAACATGCTGACACTGATGACAGCTCATCACCTAAAATAAAACCTCTGAAAGAATGAAGCAGCTCATGACTGAATTACTGAGGAAAACCAGTCTGTGAGCTCAGCAGCTGCCTAGTTCATTCATCTAAGAAATAGGCTTGGGCGGTATTACGGTATTACCGTATACACGGGGTATTACAAAATAGCGACGGTGTCAGTTCCAATACCGTCATGAAAAACAGCTGTGCGACTGACCAGTTCCTCTATCCTCCCCATACTCCAGCTCTGCAGGGAGAGCGTGTTGGCTGTGTCAGAAAACGACCTCCAGCTTACAAAGTCAATAAAAATCACAATTCTAAAAAAGCTGGAGGCCAAGTATGAATCTGATTCAGTGCGCAAATTAATGCGAAAATGCACTTTCCTCGATCCTCGTAACCGTGGCAGATATGAGCTTGATGACAACGCACTGGCTGAAATCAAAGCTGAATTACAGGCTGAGATTGTGAGCTTAGAGGGGCAAACAGCACCAGAAGCAGTGGCCATCCGAACCATAGAGGAACGATCACAACCTGAACCCCCACGCAAAAAGATGCCTCTGGGAGCTCTCCTGCAAAAATGAGCCGCTGCGCTGACGCTGCACCGGGGGGCCCCGTCAGCGCAGAGCAGCGAGCTGGAGCTGAAATAACAGCGTACTGTTTGGAACCTGTTATTCAAGGGGACGAAGACCCTCTTCTCTGGTGGAAATATGCTGGCAGTCGTTTTCCCCAGCTGTCACGACTGGCCCGGAGGTATCTATGTATTTGTGCCACCAGCTCACCATCGGAGCGGGTTTTCAGCACCGCAGGTAAAGTTGTTGGTCCACAACGTGCAAACTTGAACCCAGAAAAAGTAAACATTCTGGTTTTTCTGGTGAGAAATCTTAACTAGATTTGCTGCAACATGCCTAATGTTCACACTCCTGTGTGTGTGTGTGTGCGCGCGCGCGTGTGGTCGTGTGACGGAGTTTTCTTTTTATAATTTTAATGCAGTTGTTTTGGTTGCAATAATTTTTATAATTTCAATGTTTATGGTTATTCAACTCTTGTTGACTGTTACGGCCTATTTGCAGTGTTTCACGCTGCTCGTTGATAAATTGTTCACTTGATTTGCGCACAACAGCGGTTCTGGGTTTTTACATTGATTTATTGCTGTTGGACTGTTGACTCTTTGCACTTGTTTATAAGCTGCGTTTTTTGTGTTAATAAATGTTGTTAATAGTATGTGAGTTGCGTTGTTATTTTTTTAGTAATTGTTTGGTAATTGGATTCAGAAATGTGAAGGTCCACTTGAGGCTTACGTCATACTTTTTAAGTATTCACGGTAATACCGTATACCGGGGTAAAATTAAGTGGAAGTTAGACAGTATTCAAATTTGGATACCGCCCAAGCCTACTAAGAAAGATCATTTTCTGTTTAAGAGGATGTGACGGAAGCATTAATACTCACTAAAACCACGTCTTGGTGTTGTCCAATCTCTGCCCGGTTACACCAGTCTGCAGCTGGCAGCATACAAGCAGTAACCATGTCATCTTGGCTCTACTGCTGCACACAGCAGGGCAGTCATGTGACTGGGGGGTGGTTACCATCGCACAAACCACAGAGATCCAGACACTAGTCCAGGCCCAGATTAACCAGTAGCTTGTGTCAGGAAGGCATCTGTTGACCTTTAGCCAAATCAAATAGGCTCAGATCTGGTTGGGCGATGTTCTAACGACCACGAGGAAACATAACGTGGAAGTATCAGCATGGGAGCCCAGCTGTGGATTTCCTCTACTCAAAGTCTTAATGATGTATCAGTTCATTTTACTCTTGCGTTACCAAACCGAGCTAACACTAGTTCATGTTGCTATTCATTCTGACTCTCACAAACATCATTGTGAAGGATCCCTGATGACTCTTGGTCTACGGAGGTTTATGGTGACCTCAGTGATTGTAATGAGCCCAAACCTTCAGCCCTCCACCACCGTGCCGACAGCCGAGATCTGCTCTTTTCTTAACACAGCTGTGCATTATGGGAAAATGTTTAATCTGATGTCTTAATATTTCAAAAGGTAATTTTCATCCTAAATAGGCCTAGACATTTTTATGTGTTTTGTATGGGTCTTTAAGTTTTAATCCACTAAGCCACTAACCAACTCATCCACCTGCTGATGTACAGAAATGTCTACAGTCTTCTTAAAATGTAAACTCTGGGTTTTTCCCAATTCAATAACTGATTTTGCTTGAATCAGAAAAGAGTAGAATGCCTTCGCCAGCTCAGGGATGAGGTTCTACCTCAAGAGGAGGAGTTTAAGTATCTCAGGATCCTGTTCACTAGTGAGGGAAAGATAGAGCGTGAGATCAGTAGGTGGATTGGCGCCGTTGTACTGATCTGTCGTGGTGAAGAGAGAGCTGAGACAGAAGACGAAGCTCTCCATTTACCGGTCGATCTACGTTTCTACCCTCACCTATGGTCACGACCTTTGGGTTGTGACCAGAAGAATGAGATCACAGGTACAAGCGGCCGAAATGAGTTTTATCCGCAGGGCGGCTGGGCTCTCCCTTAGAGATAGGGTGAGAAGCTCGGTCATCTGGGAGGGGCTTGGAGTAGACCCGCTGCTCCTCCACATCGAGAGGAGACTGTTGGGGTGGCTCAGGAATCTGGTCAGGATGCCTCCTGGATGCCTCCCTGGTGAGATTTCCGGGCACATCCAATCGGGAGGAGACCTAAAGGAAGACCCAGGACACGCTGAAGGGACTATCATAGCTGGACAGGGAACGCCTTGGGATTCCCCTAGTGGAGCTGGGAAGTCTGGGCCTCTCAACTTAAGGCTGATTCATGCTTCTCCGTCTGCGTCAGTGCGGAGACACGCAACGCCATTATCCGTCCTTGCGTAGGGCTCCGACAGGCACGCAAGTACGTACGGAGTCGAGCTCACTTTTTTAAACATCCGTCGAACGAGACGGATTACGCAAGCTTGTGATTGGTCAGGACGCCGCTGTTTTTTACAGCGCCGCCATTGCAAAGACAGCCGAGGATAACTAGCGGCAGACACGAAGAAGCTTGAAGAATACCTCGCAAAAAAACTCTAAAAATATGAACGTTTAATTCCCCCATGACTGGAGGAGTGAAAAGATGTGCGTTTTATTTGTGGACGGAAATGACAGGAAACGTGGGTTTAGAGGAGGGGAGCGCATGAAAAGGTGGAGGAGAATGAGACAAAATTGTCTGTGTTAAAAAGTTTCTTAAACACACCATCTTGGACCGATACATGACAGGATACCACAGAACAGCACTACGCCCTCTGTTGTCCTGCCGGGCAATTGCTTTGCAACACTTTCCAGGAGACGGAGAAGTATGAGGGCAAAACGCTTCCGTCAATCCGTGCGAGTCTGTCCCTTGCGGAGCTGACGGAGAAGCATGAACCAGGCTTTAGGCTGTTACCCCCAAAACCAGACTCTGGATAAGCAGAAGAAAATGGATATGCATATGCTGGTGAAGGTTCTTAGTCATCCAGGTCATTGTAATCCAAAAGGGTTCAAATGAAGGCAACTGGACTTCTTTGAAGATGTTCAGTTGCCTTCATTTGAACCCCTTTGGAAGAAAATGGATGATTAGATGGATGGATTTTGCTAAATCATAATGATTATCTTTATTTCCACAATCAACCAAACAAGTCAGACTTGCTGGCTATGCCTAAATTCAGAGGCTGCATCCTGCCAAAGCCGCATTTGAAGACCAATTACATCACAGTGATGACAGAGGCTGTCCAACAGTAAGTGCTGGCCAAACTGGACATTCTTTTTGTTGTAATAATGGTGGACGAAGTGGGAGACGATTCATTTTTAACTACAAGTACGTGAATTATCTAGCTGTCCCAAAAATTAAAAGCCTAAAGCAGTTGTGTCGTTGAGCTTTTACTGTTTTCATAGTTTTAAAATATATTTCATGCTAAAAATACATGTAAAAACACACTAGCTTCCGTTTCCTATGTGTGGGAATAAATCCGAAATCGAGTCCACTCCCTTCTGGTCTACATGGTGTAACGTCCAGCAATGGTCAGTTTTTAGGTACTGTTTGACCATTCAACATCTGGTCAGAAAGGAGACACGAGACTGCATGTGTTCCCTTTAAATTGGCCTGCCTTCATCCCATCAGCTGGAGTTCAGAGCCTCTCTACAGCTCTGAACTCATGATAACGAATTATCAACAATACTGTTCGCTCCTCAAGGTCCATCCTCATCGTCCTACAGGATTCTTCATGCCTAACACTCGCAGCTCGGATCAGTTGGCAAATCAAAGAATGATTTCCTAAATTAAATATGAACTTCTAAATCTTATAAGCTAGATAATCATTAAATAAACGTTTGTTTACTGCTACTTCTAATAATTATAATGTAATGAACTGTTTCATTAATCTGTGCTCAATGATTGAAGTTGGAAATGAATGTTATGTTATGATTACAGTGATTGAAATATGTTTCAGCATGTTTATATAACAAGGTCATCACCATTTGAACTCACACAAGAACAAAGTAAGGTTAAGTTAAACTCGTGACACATTGATAGCCCTTTACCCCAGATCAGAGCCTCCGGTATCTAAGAAGGCGTGTGTTTCTGAGTCTCTTGGTAATATTCCTCAAACTTGTCAACCTCTGGTTGGCTACACAAATCATAACATGAGAACATTAAAACTGGATCACTCTGGTGATTCAGCAGTTCTAGAGGAAGCTTCAGACCGGCCATCTGAAGCAAAACCCTCTTTAACCCATCAAAGCTTTTGACACGTTAAAACCTTTTTGCACCTGCGAAGCTGATACCGTAACAGTTCCAGCAAAACAAGCTGATATTGTTTAGACTCCTTAAGAGTCCCAGACGTGTGGTTCCATCCATCTGTTGTGACCTAGAGACAACTCTAAGACCAGTTTAGTGGGGCCACAGTTTCTTCTACGGACCTCGGTGCCTGGAAGTCCAAGGACTTCGACATTCAGATATCTAGTAAAAAAATAATAATACATCACCTGTGAAATCTTCTTATAACAGAAGATAAAACAAAGCTTTTCAGATACATGCTGCTATCTTTCTCCTTACTTGTGATCATGTGAACTGCTGATGTCACCAGTGGTCGTGCAATTCTCTGGTCATTTTGTGACATCACGGCCCAGCTGCGTGGAAAGCGTTTGCTGCCGTTACGTGTCTATAATGCTCCCAGTGGGAAAAGAGCTTGTGGGTAAAACACATCTTTACGTGATGCTTCCGCATCCAATGGAAAGATGGGGTTTGTTTTCTTTTATCTAAAGTTCTCTCTGTAGAATGAAGAAATTGACCTTTAACCTTTCCCAGACAGATGAGCAGCAGTGGCTGCTGAAGCATTTCCTCTTTGGAACTGTTAACACACACCTGTATGCTCCAGACCTCACGCATATTGGTTTAGGTATAGTTAAACAGAGGTGTAGCGTGATGACTCATTTTGTTACCTGAAGAAATATTTACCCAACTCTGAAGGCAAGTTATGACCAGATCTTTTAATATCCTGGACCTTTAACTCTTAGAATTACAGGGTGTGTACTTTTTACGCCTGTACATAAAATGTTGCGCTGGACAAATTGGAAGTGGAGCATCAAAGACGAATCATTTCCTTCTCAGCGTAGAGCAGAAGACAGATAAAATCAGCCACCAGATCATTGGGTTCCTGCGGTAACGCAGCTGTAACAGAGCTAGCTTTAGCCACATTAGCAGCGATGCAGTGCAACAAACGGCGGGTAAAACCAGCAGACCTGACACACACGTTCTAATAAACACTCCTAACTGTTAGGGTTCATAGCTGCAGCTGAGAATGATTGCATTCACCGTAGTCCAACTGGACCGTGTTACTGATTTAACCAAAACACCACCCTTATCAGTCAACAAACGAGCACGAAGCAGCGCGCGCACGACTACAGCCGCCTCGCGCCCCCGTTTTGACGTTTCGGTTTGATAAAGCTGATTTAACGTCACGGCAGAGGACAAAACATCGTTGATTTACCGTTTTGTTTGTGCGTAGTTCTTCAGTAACCATTCACTGCGTTTCGCCCCAAGTCGTTTCTGGTCACAGCAACAAACCTGCCTGCGCCAACCCCTTATCCGATTTATTTTCATAATAAAAGGAGAAATTTCCGTTCACTCCCTTTCAAAATAACAGCCACCTGGAGCTGAGGCTACAGCCAATGGGATTGACCCACTCTGGAGGATTTAAGGGGGACTGCAGTTAAAAAATAAATCCCAACTAGCTGGTGCTTTTTACAGTTTTTTTCAGTTGCTAAAGCATTTGTCCAACCAGCTGTCACATTTTCAAAATTCTAAATACAAGTAGCACAGCATCAGTGTTTTGTGGCCACACAATTCACACATTCCATGTTGTTTTCACACAATATGCAGTCAATCAACAGATTTACATAATGCTTACATTGTCTTAACAGAGAAGCTATTGCTCCCAACGAAACTATGGATTGTTTTTGTAGTATTTGCGAATGTTAACACACAACATCCCACAATAGCAAAAACAAAACAGAAAGGACAAACACTGCAATGTCTGGAAAAGGACAAGGACGGGGCCAAGGGAACAGAGCAGGCCCAGTGAAAGGAGCAGGTCCAAGGAGAGGGCAAGGTAGAGGCATAAGAATGTGTGGTGGTGGAATTCCAAGGGTTGCAAGAACAGTAGTCAGTGATGAAATTTGTGCCACCATCATTGACCATGTAATCAACCATGGTCTTTCACTAAGAGAGGCTGGTGAAAGAGTGCAGCCCAATTTGAGGAGGTCAGTGGTTGCCTCCATTATACGCATCTTTCAACAAACCAACAGGTATGTATTGCATTTATAATGGATTGCTTCTATTGTAACTTGCAGTATAAATAAGACCATATAGTAATGCATTTTTCCCCTCTATAGAATGCAACGTCTTCCACCCTCTGGAGGAAGAGGAATGCTCCTCAGTAATGATCAAGAGCTAAATGTTTGTTGCAAATAATGCAATGAAAGTGCATGAAATTCAGACTAGAATAGTGGAGGACCATGAGATATTTGACAATATTGATGGCATCAGCTTCACAACCATTACACGGGCATTGTCCAAACACAGAGTGCGGATGAAGCAGCTCTACACTGTTCCTTTTGAGAGGAACAGTGACAGAATCAAGGAGTTAGGACGACTATAAGTCCAGGTATAGTGTATATTCAATTCAGTAATGATGTGACTTGATTGATTGATTGGTAGTCATGAAGGGATGGACATGGTCAGAAACAATGCTCAGCTAGCCCGTGGCATTTAAACCATGCCCAATTGGCATTAAGGGACCTAAAGTGTGCTGAGAAAACCTCCCCCACACCAATACACCACCACCACCAGCCTGCACAGTGGTAATAAGACATGATGGATCCATGTTCTCATTCTGTTTACGTCAAATTCTCACTCCACCATTTGAATGTCTCAACAGAAATCGACACTCATCAGATCAGGCAACATTTTTCCAGTCTTCAACTGTCCAAGTTTGGTGAGCTGGTGCAAATTTTAGCCTCTTTTTCCTATTTGAAGTGGAGATGAGTGGTACCCGGTGGGGTCTTCTGCTGTTGCGGCCCATCCGCCTCAAGGTTGTGCGTGTTGTGGCTTCACAAATGCTTTGCTGCATTCCTCAGTTGTAACGAGTGGTTATTTCAGTCAAAGTTGCTCTTCTATCAGCTTGAATCAGTCGGCCCCTTCTCCTCTGACCTCTAGCATCAACAAGGCATTTTCGCCCACAGAACTGCCGCATACTGGATGTTTTTCCCTTTTCACACCATTCTTTGTAAACCCTAGAAATGGTTGTGGGTGAAAATCCCAGTAATTGAGCAAATTGTGAAAAACTCACACCGGCCCGTCTGATACCAACAACCATGCCACGCTCAAAATTGCTTAAATCACCTTTCTTTCCCATTCTGACATTTGGTTTGGAGTTCAGGAGACTGTCTTGACGAGGACCACACCCCTAAATGCATAGAAACAACTGCCATGTGATTGGTTGATTAGATAATTGCAATAAGGAGAAGTTGAACAGGTGTTCCTAATAATCCTTTAGGTGAGTGTAGTACGTTTTGGTAAGGGTTACCACTGTTGCTTCAATCCATGAAGGTTTCTGGTTTGAATCCCAGTTGAAGGCATTTTTACATAGAATCTTACCAGCTACTCACTGTCCAAAATGCATGGCAGCAGAGGTCAGGTGGTTCAGGCATCTGCCTTTGAGGGACTGTCCCACATTGACGACGACTGTGGGTCAGAAACCTTTTCATCAGGGTTCAAATGTCTCTCAGTCACTGGATAAAAATGTAGATGGCACATTTAAGATTTGAATTAATTATTGAAATGTTTATTTGTGCCAATTTTGGCTCTCGATATGAGACTACCAGTCTCCTGAAACATGTGGTTTGACTGTTAAAATAAAGTTTATACAAATCATACACATCACAAAATAACAAGCAGCAATATAAACTGGTTCAAGGGTCATTTGACCCCATAGGACCAGCTTTTACAGGTGGATTTAAAGGAGGGGGAAATAACAACCAAAAGCTTTTACCAAACAGGAAAACAATAAAAAGTATGTTTTATTTAAAAAACTATCTGTTTCTGTCAGTAAAACTTGCTTAATAACTCCCCTTCACACTTTTTTATTCATTAATTATTAATACAATTATCAAACAACTTCACACATTAAAATCTCTGTAAATCTTTTAAAAGAGCAAGTCACCCCCAAATAAACATTTTTTTGCTGATAAACTAAATAAACAAGTGTCTAATCGTGCTGCAGACATGTGTAGTCAATAATTTGGCACTTCAGTGCATCTTAGTTAAAACTGGCAGTGTTGTGCCGTTGTCAGGTAAAAACTGCACTGTATTTGAATTTAAATCTGCCACCGCTATTGGCTAAGAGGTATGCTATGATGTAAACTGGTACATTATGATGTCACAATGCTGTCGTGAGCCTGTGGGTGTGTCCGAATCCACAGGCAGGATGCTTACGAATACGGGTCCTCGCCGGTCTAGCAAAGCCGGGTCCTTGCCAGACCGCTAAGACCGGAACCCAGCGGCTCTGAATTCGGACAGTCTAGCCTTCACCTCTACGGTGGCCCGTAGATCCCGTCACAGCCGTGGCGGCAGCTACACGCAAAGGAAAAATGCTAAAGCTAACGAAAATGGAGCAGGAATATTAAGGAACTACAGCAGCTTCACGTCCATCAGCAGCGTTTGTTCACAACCGTTTTCAGGTAAAGTAACTTTGTTTATTCTAGAAGCTTTCAGGACTTACATGTTAACTTTAGATGGTTTCATGTATGTTTTAAGCTACAGAATGAACTTGTTAAACGTACACAACACATTACTACAGAGTATTAACATGCAGGTAATTAATATAAACCAAATGCATTATAAATGTTGAATGCAGTAGGATGTTTTCTAATGTAAATTGGACCTTAGAACTTATTTTGCATCAAATGAGGGTAAAACGTTTTAAAAAAACAGTTTTTTAAAATAAAATAGCGTTGAGCTGTTTTCAATGTGCATTTGTTTATTCAACTTAAGCCTAATAATGATTAGATCTGTCTTAAAAATGTAAATTCTCTGTAGTTTTCCCTGCTGCTTTTCTTTAAACTGAACAGAACCAGTGTACTGCAGGTTATATGTTTTGTTTTACATTTTTCAATTAAAAAAACTATTTTTAATCTATTACAAGTCAGCATGCACTGTGCTGCACATCTGCCTCTGTGCTGGTGAAGTTGTGGGTCTGCAGGATGAGCGTGAGGAAGATGTGTGCGGAGGAGGTCAGTGCTGCTCTGTCCTGGAGGAGGTACCAGCAAACCACCACTATTGTTAACAGGCAAGTCATTCACAGAGATGTAACAGCCGTCGTCTGAGCCAGCCCAGCAGTCCCTGTAGATGGACGATGGAGTGGACAGTGAGAGGAAGCGTCCCAAAGCTCTCTCTGCAGACCGTCCTGTATGATGTTCCTCTGGCCAGAAACGTCCAGCCACGGGTCTGCTCCAGCCCTCCATCCACGTCTGGATCCTCCTGCAGCAGATCCAGCTGCACTGTTAAAGACTTCCTGCTCACTCAGTTTAAAAAAATGATCCAGGAAGAGTCACTCAGGTTAATCCTGCTTTAACCATACAAAACTGGTCCATACTGGTTTTGATCTGTAAATAAGTGTAACGTATTATAAATAATCTTGTCTCCTTACCATCTTTTCATTTTCTGTTCATGTAACATGTTCAAACACATCTAATAAAATTGGTGATAAAAATCAATGACCAGAAAGAGTTCTCAGTTAGTATTTGTTTTAATAAATGTGTTCAAATATCAAACAGCTAAATAACAATAACATGATGACAGTAGAAGGCCTCTCTCCCAGGAGGACCACCAGGTAAAGCCTCTCCTGACCCTGGACACCTGCAGTCCTACAGAGAAAATCAGAGACTACACACTGTTAGACTTTGCTGGCATTTGCTAGTATATTACTGTAAAATCAACAGTAAAATACCTCTAAAAGTGTTTGCAGTGTAGTACTGTAATTTCCATGCACTGTTAGACTGTGCTGTCATTCCTATAGTATATTACTGTAAAATCAAAAGGAAAATACAGCTAAAATCTTAGCAGTGTAGTACTGTATTTGGCATGTAATGGTGAGTAAATTAAACAACATCACATATTTTTCATGGTACGTCACTGTTTTAAAGAAAACAGGTAAAGTACAGCAAATATAAAAATTTGGTATACCTCTGACATTTTTCTGTCTGTGGTTTTTCAGTGGACATTTTAAAATACCTTGCTCAAATCTTCATTCAGAGTGCATTACCAAAACAATTCTTTGTGAGATCACCAATGAAAAAACACTATGCCCATAGTAAAGAGAAAATGCTCCAAGAATAAATGTTTTAATTGAGCTATTATAAAAGCATACAGTATGTAAACACTCACTAAAATCTCTTTAAAAATATTTTAATTATAATATAAAAAAAGATTGGATGCTTTAACCAAGCCTACATTGTAAATAAAAAAATCATCTCAGATTGATAAAATCATATTTAAGCTAATCTATTAGTCCTACTGCCTAAATGACAGTAATTGACATCTGCCTGGTGGGCGATTTAAACTGATAAATGTTTACAGAATTTTATCAAAAAACTGACATGATACCAGTTTACGACTTTATAATTGTAAGAAATTTAATGTAAAATATTCCATAAAATATTGATCATTTCAAAATTCCATCAGTTGTTTGTTTTTGTTTTTTTGCATGTTTTCATAGCAATATTTTAGGATAATTACAGCCACCAAAATTATGCTGTTGTCTATCTATTGTGTTCACTATAGATGTAACAAAAAATTCAGACAGCTATAGATGGAATCTTAAGGAAATGGGCCAAGGAAGAACTCATCAAAGGTATTTTCCACCCCTAGGTATGTTTTATGTTGGGTTTCCCAGAATTAGATAAGTGAAAAAGAATTCATCACTATCACCTGATACAACCTGGATATTTGCTTTCAAAACAACAACATTCGAAACACAATATATGATCGTTGTCTTGCACTTTGAGGAAAAGAAGAAATAAAAACATTTTCCAAACACGTATCCCGAATGTGACCCATTACAGGGGAGTTGGTCAGTCTGATAAGTATTTTACTGCATGTTTTGGCTTTTAAACTAGCTATTGCTGTGATCTTCATGCAAATTCTGCAAAATGGTCCCTGTCCATAAATGTGTAAACACCTTATTGAAGTTACCTGAATGTTTTAAAAACTGACAAACAAGGTGATTAATTTTCAGCTGCTACCCATGCAAAGTAATGTGATGCTTAAAACCAAATTTGTTAGGATCTACAAACAATGCATAATCTATTTTTCAATTGTCAGCATGTGATTGTATTTTGGACTGATAGCCAAAGCTAGATTTTACTTAAAATATCTGATGTTTTCTTTTTGTAAATATTCTATGTAAATAATTTATTTATTCATGTAATTGGAAATACAGTTCTCTGTTTATCATTTTCTTGAATAACTTTTCCTTATATTTTTAGTCACTCAAGCACATCTCAGATATGAATAAGAAAACTGCTTGTGCCAAAATGTTTCTGCTACTTATTGTTTTGCTCTTGATCATTTTTTCTTTTTCTTTTTTTCTTTTCAAAGGTAAAAGGATTTGCTTCACATTTTCTGTAATGGAGACTGCTATCAAAGTCTGTTTGTTTCCTTGACTTCTTTTGTGTATGACATTTGTTTTCAATAAAGTTAGGAGCAAAAAAAAAACAAATGCTAATTTGGCAGTAAGTGTTTGCAGGTGAAGGCTGCTGGCAGTGCATGCTGTGATATGCAGAACAGGTTGGAGAGGTTTAACTCCGATATTGAGGTCAAATAATTTTCCTTTTTGTGGCCAGTGTGAAAGCTATACTACTTTCCGTTTTTTTGAGGGGATGTTACATTTTAGGCATATTTGAGCCTTTTATGACTATTTAGCCTACTGTTAAGGTACTGTTTAGTTTTCTATGCATTTTTGTTGTATTGCTTAAAATATCCCTGGAAAAGAAACTATTGAAGATATAGGGTACTTAAAATGTTTCTCTGCAGGGGCGTGTCCAGGGAGTGGCCTGGGGTAGCACATGCCACCCTTGGAATCTGATTGGCCACCCCAGGTGCCAACACACTAATTTACCTTAAAATGGGCTTTTCATTATCCACAAAAGGCTTGAGGGTAAAACAAAAAAAAAGCATAACCATTGGTGCCACCCATGCACACAGTTGTGCCTCACCTGGGCCACCCCATTTTAAAAGACTTGGACACGCCACTGTTTCTCTGTAAATATTGTGGATTCCGTGCACACACATTTATATTGTTCAGTTCACATGTTAGAAGCCATAAACACAATGCAAATTATATGTTTTCTTGTGGAATTGAGAATTGTAAAGCCACTTTTAAAACATTCACTGCCTTTCGTTCCCATATGCGCAGAAATCATAGACGAGGGGAGAACACTGAGGAGGAGAGCTGGAAGTTCACTGGAAATCTTAGCTGACAAGTTCCTGGATGTGGGTATGTTGGACAAAATATTAAAACTCTTTGTGTCCATCTGATGTTCCATATTAAAGATGGAAAAAAAGTATTATGCCAGGGCAAATATTTCCACCTACAATTCAAATCATTGGAGAAGTGAATGATTATAGACATCATCTTTACAACTCTGCCACTCAGGATGCTGTGACAAAAGCAGATGTCTCTAATCATAACATGCTAGATGTGTCAGCAGTTGTCTACAAAGTTAACAAATATGTCAAAGGTCATGTTGTTGTAGTAGATCACACTAATGAGAGCACTGACTTTGGGAAGATAGTTGTGATACTTGTTAATGATTCTAAATGGTACTTTGTACTAGAATTGCATCAGTCAGTATGCCTTATTGACCTTGGACTTTATTGCCTACACTGCCCTACAGACAGAAGTTTGTGTGTAAATGCTGACAGTCTGATGGATTATTACCCAATACCCCTTTATAACATGACAGATCTTTTTGTTGTTTCCCTGCACCATTCAGTTTCTTCACGATTTTTCCCCTTATATTTCAGTGTTGGAAATTGAAGATGAAATCACATGCATCCTGCCGGAATTGGAGAGACAGAAAGTACTGTCCATTGCAGACCACCTGAAAGATGTCATTGGTGTCCAACAAAAAAGTGACCTTCTGTTAGTAGAGGCAGATGATCTCAAACATTTTCTTACACCAATTCAAATACGTACCTACTTGCATTTAAGAAAGGTTTGTAGACATTTTGTATACATCTGACTATTTATCAGCTGTAGGTCACACAGGTCACTGATTCATTTCTTTTTTACATTATGACCATCAGTTGCCAATTTCTTCTCACTATACCATTCTGGATGTTTAACTACAAAGCATTTTATTGAGGGGACTTTTACCGGCTATTGGTATGTTTTTCTGTTTTAATGGAAGCAATGAAATAAAAAAAGATAATCCAGTGCATTTTGTTTACATCTTGATCTTAATTATATCCAACTATTACACAAACAAGTGTGCAGGTGTGTGTGTGCACGCACAAGAATAAACCTTTTATTTTGGGAACCTTTATTGTATTACAGTATGTTACCGTTTACTCGTATCTTAGTAAAATATGACATGAAAAAGGTAAATTACTGCCCACAAAAACACAGTACCCTCTGACAGCGTTGACTATTTTCAGTAGCAAAAGTGTATGTTTACGGTAAATCACTGGAAAAGGTATTGCAGCATACCTTGAAATGAGCTTACGGTAACATACCATAAACATACAGCACAACACATATTTATTAATCACGGTATAATGTTGCGTTATTGATGTAATTTTCTTGTGAAATATATTACGGTATTTTACTGGCAACACTGTTGCCAGTATCTCACCGCCATGCAGTCAGAGGGTTTTTTACAGCAATAAAATATACGGTATAATTCTGGGATCAACACTAAGTGGTAAGTTACCGTTAACCACGCATCACGGTATCATGCTGGCAACAGTGTTGCCAGTTTATTACCGTAAAGTGGATAGGTACAGTCTAACAGTGCAGGTGACAAAAAGGCAATAAACACATTTTTACATTTATCCACATGAGAAGATAAAAATTATATTCTTCACACAAACTTTTGACTTCATTAAAACGTGTCAGGTGTAAATCCCTGAATGTAAAACTACTTTTCAAAGAAGAACTTCTGTGGTTGTGTGTGTAAACAGCTTCACTCTTCACCTCTAAGCTTAATAAAAACGCTTCTTTGCTCTGTTGTCCTTAAAACAAATGACAAGTTTAATTCGCCACACACACACACACATACACCCACCCACACACACACACACACACACATACACCCACCCACCCACCCACACACACACGGGAATAACTGGGACCTGCGAAACAAACTCATTCTGGGTGATTTCTGCCTAAAATGTAATTTAAAAAACAAATATACAAACGAAAAATGTCTATAAACTGAACCGTTTTAAGCTTTTTAGATTTCTACGGCTAGTTTTTAACAAACTTAAGTTTAAAACTTCGTAGCTCTCCCCATTTTCTCTTTCTGTTGAAAATCCACAGCCGGCATGCAAAGCATGCTGGGCTAGCCTTGTTCTGTGAGGATACAACAGACCCGTCCTCGAAATGTGGGCGGAGCGAGGACGCGTTTGAGGATGGGAGAATGAGTATTCTTGGAATGCGGACAGTACTCGCTGCGCTGTGATGTCATCGACCGCAAAATGCACTCTTACAAGCATCCTTCCCGTGGATTCGGACACACCCTGTGTGTGTGTATTTGTTAGCAGCTCCGCCCTCTCGGTCTGCCAGGCAACAGCATTTGTTGCATTTTTCAAACATGAAGTGAGAGTGGAGTTAGACTCTGGTAGGGGGTGACTTGCTCTTTAAGAAACAGTAAAAGTATGTCAACAGAGAACACCAGAGGCCTACGGAAGAGAGAAATGCTATGAATAGTCTACAAATTGATAGTCGGCTGTGCACTGACCCTCAATTAATATCTAAAGAAATCTTTACCTTTTACAGTAATTTGTACTCCTCTTCATACTCTAGACCATTGGCTGAGACATTCTTCCAATCTATCAAACACCTGATTCCTAAAATTGATGAAAATTTTAAAAAGACCTGTGAGGGCAAAATTACCATTGAAGAGTTAGTTAGAGCTTTAAATGCTTTACCCAAAGATAAAGCACCAGGTTGTGATGGTTTGACCAGCAACTTTTACAAACATTTTTGGGTTCATATTAGAACCCTTGTGTTTGGAATGCTCACAGAAATTTTAGAAAATGGGTCTCTCACACACACTATGAAACAAGGGGTAATTACACTCATACCTAAACCAGGGAAAGATCTGACTCGTCTTGATAATTTAAGACCAATTACTCTATTAAATAATGATTATAAACTTCTAACACATATTTTTGCAAACAGGTTAAAATTGGGCATAACTCAAATTATTTCTGACACTCAGTCTGGATTTATAAAAGGTCGCTCAATCCATAATAATATCCGCCTTATATTGGACTTGATTGACTACAACTACCTAATTGAAAACCAGGGTTTTGTCCTTTTTTGGATTTTTACAAAGCCTTCGACATGATAGAACATGAATTTATGTTTCAGGCCCTTGATTAGTTCGGTTTTGGGGGTAACTTCATTAATTTAATCAAATTACTGTATAGAGATATTAACAGTTCAGTGTGTCTTCCACGCAGCACCTCACAAAGATTTAGGATTTGCAGAGGAATAAAACAAGGATGTCCAATCTCGCCATTGTTGTTTATCACAGCAACAGAAATGCTTTCCATACTGATTAAAAATGCTGAGTTTGGTAAGATATCTATCCTGGGCAGGCACGTGCAGAGGGGGGTGCGGAGGGTGCTTGAGACCCTGCCCCTTTTGTCCGAAGTGCCCAAAGTGCCCTTTTTCCGGTCGTTCGTCAGATTTTACCATACAAATCTGTTATACTGTGATACAAATCGGGCACTAGGACCATGCGGAGGCAGCCGCCTCAAGCTGAAGGCTATTTTCCCTTAGACCCGCCTACAAGCTCACTGATTGGCTCTGCCGCATCCTACTAACGTGTGATTGGTTGTCCTTGCTGTCGCTCTACCTTGTAGCCATGGAGACGACAGACCGGTGTTTTCCCTGCGGACAGGAGTCTGCGGTTCATCTACAGTACCTGTAAGTTTTTTTTTCTGCCTGCTTCACGTCAGCTGGATAGATTTTAATATCAGAGCTTTTGTTTACGTGCGTTTGAGTCCGTGGTTAGTGTGTGTGGAGCAGAGTCAGGTAGCTGCATGAGACACTAAATGAGACAGAGACTTCTCCTGAAGTGTTGCAGAAACTCTCAAAGAATCACGGGTGTGTCTCACTCTAGATTCTCCAGGTCATAACTTCTGAATTACTAATCGAATAAAAATACTTCAAACGGTTTCTAAAAGTACATGAAACGAGCTTTCCAACGAGGTATTACATGATGTAATTCATGTTACTCCAAAAATCGCTATTAGAAGGAAACCAGCTTTGCAGCGTCAGAAAGAAACGGGGCGAACCGCGACGGGAGAGCACAGAACCGAAAGGAGGAGATGATCTGATCATCTTCATCATCAGCTTTTATAAAGTTATGGAAACGTCATGAATAAAATCCACCTGGTTGGTCAGGTGTCCCAGAAGGCTGTTTCTGTAGATGGTGACATGAGGAGGGACAGATTAAAGTCACACTGGTTTTTATTTGAACACTCAACTGTTTACTAAATGATTCAGCTTCATTCCAGCATTATTTATACTTACAATAAATATTTATTTAGCTGAAAATATCATTTTATCAGTGCAGAATTTTATTAGTTGACTTTTTGTAATGAAATATTTAGATTTAACCTTTTATCTGCTTATTGATCTTCATAATCCTGGTAGAAATGTAGCTACAGCTGTGAAGTAGCCTATGAGTGTTATTTTATGATACCTAGTATTTATTTTACTGTATCCCGTTCTCTGGACCAGAGCGTAGACCTGTGGTCACAGACAGGCTGCAGTCATTAAACTGGTTAACATGAGGTCAGGGGTCAAACTGTTTTCTGAGTGTTTGCAACACAGTTCTGAGTTTAAATAGTTCTTTTGACATAGTTAGCTCAAGTCATTTTGAAGTTCCTGTTTAGTAATAAATGTAAAGAAAATTCAAATCTGTTTTTTTTTTCGTTTAAGCTGCAGTTTTACAGACTTTAATAAACATAAACACAAATACAAACCAGACACTGAAAGCTGAGGCTGTTCTGAAAAAAGGAGCAGAGTTACAAACATTTTACACTTTTATTACAATTTTAAAGCCATAAAACAAAAAAAATACTTGTTATATTTATGGTCATAAGAGGGTTAAATGTGATAAATTTTCCGCCTCCCACAAAGAGATGGTAAAATTGAATGTGAGCATAATTATGTACGTTTTATTACTTTATTATGTATTTTTTATTATTGACTATTAATCCAAAGAGTTCAGATGAAGGCAACTGGACTTCTTTAGTTTCTTTCAAACATTTCACTTCTCCTCTGAGGAGCTTTGTCAGTTCTAACTGGAATATGGGAGAGTCAAGCTCATAAGCTGTAGCTGTCTGTTGTTATTTAAAGAGCAGAAACTACTCTGAGTACCCCGCCTCTCCATCTCCTGATGAGTCGTTAGCCTCTATTGGTGGTGAGTCATCGTGTTGATTAGATGCAGGAAGGTGTGATCTAGACTGAAACTGAATGAGATTCAAAAAAAAGTTCTAATCTTTTAACAACGCTGTTGGTCCTCTTGGTCCTTGTTCCGGTTTTCTAAAACCCTGTGTTAAAAACCTTGGTGTGTTTTTAGATGGTTCTTGTAATCTTTACAGACAGGTGAGTGCAGTGGTCCAATAAGGTTTTTATCATTTAAGGCAGATAGCAAAGGTGAAGCCATACCTTCCTGCTAATGTCCTCGAACATGTCATCCACCTGTTCGTGTCTTGCCGATTGGACCACTGCAACTCCCTGTATTCTGGCCTGGACCAGTCCTCCCCACACCGACTTCAGCTGGTCCAAAATGCAGCGGCTTGCTTGCTGACTGGAACCAGTAAGTGGGATCACATAACCCCGGTTCTGGCCTCTCTCCATTGGCTTCCTGTCTCTTACAGGATCCGTTTCAAATTTGTACTTTTTGTTTTTAAATCCCTTCATGGCCTGGCCCCAGTTTACATCTCTGAGCTGCTGTCCGCTTACGTCCCTGCCAGAACCATGAGGTCCAGCTCTCAAGCTCTTTTAACAGTTCCAAAAACCCGCCACAAGACTCGCGGCGACAGAGCGTTCTCTGTGGTTGGGCCCAAACTGTGGAACAAGCTACCTCTCAACATCAGGACCACACAGAGTCTAGAGCATTTTAAATCCCTTCTTAAGACGCAATTTTTTGATTTGGCTTTTAATGCAGGCTGACTTGAGCATCTTAATAGTTTTTAACAGTTTTTATCATAGATTGTGACTGTTGTGTGCTCATCTTATTTTAGGTTTTTATTGTTGATTTGTTGTATCTTGACTTGTTTTACCTTGTACAGCGCTTTGGTGTAGCTGTGCTGCTGTAAATGCGCTCTGTAAGTAAAATTGACCTTGACCTTGACCAAAGCTGCATTATTGGTTCTAGAAAGGTGAAATCTAAGCCCCTCCCCTATTTGAAGTGGGGTTTTCACGTTTTGACATAGATAGCTTCTTTTACTCCTCTCTCAAATCATCTATCTTCTCTGTCCAGAATGTGGACTTTGTCATCTTCAAAGGTGTGTCCCTTGTCCTTCAGGTACAGGTGGACTGCAGAATTTTGACCTGAAGAGGCGGCTCTCCTGTGTTGTGTTATGTTCTTGTGTAATTGTTGTTTAGTTTCTCTAATGTAAACATCTGGACAGTGCTCCTACACTGGACTGCATAAACGACCCCACTGAGCTTCTGTTTGGGTGTTTTGTCTTCTGGATGGACCAGGTTCTGTCTGAGGGTGTTGTTGGGTTTAAAGTTTACCGGGATGTTGTGTTTGGAGAAGATTCTTCTAAGTTTCTCTGAGACTCCTGCCACGTATGGGATGATGGTGCCTTTGTGTAAAGGGTGGTGTTGTTAGGTTGGTAGCAGAGCTCTCATGTTTAGTGTTAAGTTCAGTGAGATCATGGAATGGGATCAAGAATTTTCTACTGACAGGAAAAAGATCTCAGCTAACATAGCCGTAGATCACACTGGATAAGTCTCTGTGGGTGCATTTATTTTACATTTATTTTACTACCTCTTACTAGAGCTGTCTTTAGTAGGTGCAAAATATCTTTGGTTGTACACCTGTGCGATAGCAATAAAGTATCTTGATTTCTGTTAAATGTACTTCCTGAATGAGTGACCTTTTCAGGCTAAAACAACAAAATGACAAATACAGACAGAAGGATGACTTATTCCTTTTATAATGCGTTGCATCACCACCTGGTATCAGAACAGGACTCAGTGTTGGAAGATAATCAAAAATCAAACAACTTGGACTCGGATCAGGGGCAAAAATGTGGTTGTAACATCTCTAGATATAAGTCAGCTTTATAAACTAAAACTATTATTTATGAACTAACATTAACACTAATGACACTAATTTATATATTTTTATTATGTTGTTTGAACCCAAGGGTCTCATTATCTGAATTTTCTAACTTATTGGATTGCTCTATAAGTGCCCCTTTTTTTACTTTGAGCACCCGCCCCGTCAAAGGTCTCTGCACGGCCCTGATCCTGGGTAAAGAGCTATCAGCCAGTTAGCCGATGATACAACTATTTTCCTAAATAACCTGAATGAAATCCCCCAAATCCTGCAGATTATTGAAACTTTCTCGAAAGCTTCAGGGTTAAAGCTGAATTTAAACAAATGTGAGATCTTACCCTTAAATGATTATACTAACACTAACACTTTTAATATTCCTGTTAAATCCAATGTCAAATATTTGGGCGTGTATATAACCAAGAATAAGAATGATTTAGATAACCTTAATATTTGGGAGAAAATTCAAACCTGTAGAACTCATTTAAATAACTGGGCTCAGAGAGACTTATCGATTCAAGGTAGAATTTTTCTTACCAGAATGGAAAGTATCTCCAGGCTAGTATACCCTGCATATGTGATAGGAGTGCCTAAATCAGCAATCAAAGCAATCAACCAGCTAAACTTTGATTTTATATGGGAACGCAAAACCCACTATATTAGGCAAGGTAATTTAGTCAAACGTTTTGAAGATGGAGGTTTGCAAGCTATTGAATTTGACAGCTTAAACGGCACCCTAAAAATAAATTGGCTTAGGTCAATTTTAAGTCAAAATAGCTTTTGGTTTCACATTCCAAGCAAAATATTCTCAGATCTAGGCGAATTTAATCTCTTACTTGGATGTGACTTTAACATAAAAAAACTCCCCATAAAGCTCTCTTCCTTTCACCAGCAAGTTTTATTATACTGGAAATTAATATACAAACATAACTATTGCCCACACAACACTCCCCTATGGAACTGTCGTTACATAACAGTTGGAAACAAATCAGTCGTTATGGAAAAATGGTACGATAAGGGCATCTGGTCAGTGATGCACTTGTTAAATGATAGAGGTAAAATTTTATTAGAAGATTTTATCGCCAACTATGATCTGCAAATAAATAACAAAGAATTTCAAAAAATTACTAAGGCTATCCCTCAAAACATTCTATGTACAGCATATAATCATTTTCAAAACCCTGACTATAGATCCCCTGATCTCCCTGAACTGTTGGTAAATGGGCATAACATAACAGCTAACAGTCTAAAAAACTCCCAAATTCGGGAATTATTTACTAATGTTTTTTTCCCTTATCCAATCCAAATTCCATCTCACATCTGTTCTCTGGTGATCAAAAGAAAGAGATCAGAAAAAATTACCTAAAACTTCCCATTCCCCCCAAAGCTAAGGAGGTCCACTACAAAATCCTCTCTGGTGTTTACCCTTCCAAAGAATTTCTCAGACGTCGCTTCGCTATTGATGATAATTGTTGCTCTTTTTGTAATGGGGATATTGAATCAAAAGAACATTTATTTTATGAGTGTATATTCTGTAAAGCCCTGTGGAACGATGTGCACTACTGGCTCTTCTCTAAGATCCCAAAGTTACTTGAATTTTCTAAAAATGATATTATGTTTGGTTCTCTAAGAAAAGAAAAGAAGCTTGAAAATGTTTTAAATGTAATAATTATTATGGGCAAATTCTTCATTCACAAATGTCGTTTTCTGAAAACAAAGCAGTCTTTTTTTTTACTTTTCACAAAGAACTCTGCCTCCTTTTCTCATCTGTTAAATTTATGGACAAAAAACAAGCTCTGGATTTGAATCATATGATTGTTGAACTAGATCTGTTAGAAAGCCCCTAAGGTATAACTTTTTTATGTTGTTTTTAATTATCTGTCTTTTTGTTCATTTGTTTGCTTATTTGTTCTGTTTGGGGTTTGTTTTTATTTTATTTATTTAATTATTTGTTGTTGTTTGTACTTCCTGTTCATTATCCTTCTTCTATTGGAATTCAGCCTGTTCTGATACTATCTCGTGTTGGTAAAACTGATTCTTTGTAGAGATTGCCATAAGTGTTGCACATTATATTTTGTGCAAAAAAAATAAATAAAAAAATAACAGAGGCCTACGGAAGCTCTAGTAGGACAATTCCAATAGCGGAAGAGGCAAAGCAGTTCCTGACTGGGTTCTGCTCAGAAACGTTTGGTTAACTTTTACCACCGTTTGGTTCATTAACGTCAGTAGATCTGTAGATTTGACCGGAGTTACGTCAGCGTAACTTAACTTAACCTTTAACCCCCCAGGATGCCGAGCGCCGGCTCACACGGGCTTCTTCCTGTCATTGGAGTTGGATTATTTTAGTCACAAGTCAGAACCAGAACCATGTCCGGTGAGAGGTCAACGTGGGTTGGACTCAGACCGTGGTTCGGTTCTGTGGTGTCGGTTCTGGGTTCTGCTTTGCTCGTAACAGCTGTGGGGTTCTTCTGCGCGCTTGTTTACCCCATTCTCAAAGGTATTTGTGGCAAGCAAATGTATCACTTAGCCTCAAGCAGCGACATTTAAAATCCTTTTAAAATTGATATTTACTGAAAGAAATCGTCCTTTGCATAATTTTGGCCAGTTAGCTTACAATACAATAAGACACATTTTATCCTTTGTGAAAAGTGTATATTTAGGTATTTTTGTGATATAGACACGTGAGAAAGTATTTTTTGTGGGTTTTTTATCTCCTGAAAATGTCTATTTGTAAAGATGAGGGGTTTTCCCAGCTGTGGTGTTAACTTGAGTAAGGTGTAACTCAAGGCCATCTTATTAGAACATCCTCTGAAACCTGTAGTAAACAGCAGAACTTAATTTGTTTCGTTTTGTTGTTTATTTTCATATAAATGATTGTACTGATGTTACTTTTCTGTTTTTGGTGTTAATGTATGATTTTTCAGAGCTGCGATCAGAGAGAGTAGGAGGGCAGAATGGAGCAGGGGAGAGGATTCTGGGTAAGGCCTGATGGGTGGAACCAACCACCAGAGGGTGCTTGTTTTGTTTCAGCTTCAGTTTTGATTTGGACAGCCAAGGCAGTTTTGCTTGCTTTTAGCACCCCCTAGTGTCAGTTATTAATTTGCTGAGGTCAAACCGAAAATGAAACTTATCAGCTCACTGTGCTCATCTTTTTAACAGCTTAAATATCTCCCCAGCCTTCATTAGAGTCTACAGGAGCGATTCACCACTAAATGAAACAAATCAGCTGTGCTCATGGTCTAAAACATGCAGGAAACGTGCACCTGTTCACCCTGTGTACTGACCATCAGAGCGGGGGTTAATCAGTGTGAGATATTGGAGGTGTGGTGTGAGAGCATGCAGAGAGGGTCAAATGCGTGAGTTGGCAGCCCTGCGTGCTGCAAGCAGACTGCAGTGCCAGGTATGTCAGCTCCCTCCAACAGGGACTGATCGCAAGTGCTGTATTCGGGCCACGGAGAGCGGTGGGGGTCTGAGTGACGTTTCCTGTAAAGGGTCATATTAGCACATACTGGCTCAAGCAAATGATTTAAAAATATGGAAAAAGTTGCAAAGTATGGCTTTAACATAAAGCTGAAACACAACAGCTCCACCCCCTGGTGGCAGACTAACCCTAACTTTAAAGTCTTCCTTCACTGACTTGTTTGCTCTGAAATAGTCGATTACACAGAGTTTCACATGCATGCTGAACAAGAATATTTCTTTCAGCTCCTTGTTCCTGCATTAGCCACAAAAGACATGAGAATGGTTAAAACCGAGAAGGCCAGTCTCTCCTACCTCACAGGGAAAATTAGCATTCATGGCCTCACCCATCTTGGCATGCTAACGTAAATGGCGGTGTAGATCTCTGGGCCTGGAGGGAGCAGAGAACGTGTCACCTTGTAGAACCAACCATTAGCAACTATGCAACATGACGGAACACTTCCAGGCCTTTTATTTATGGAGATAAAACATCAAGGAAGGCAGCAAAAGAGTTGTGTTGCTGTGATTTTACACGTGTTGAACTATTAATTAAACTTTACACACACACACACTCTAGCAGCATGGGTCCAACCACAGCATACATGTCTGAGTCTGAGCTGTGCACGGTGTCTCTCCAGGCTTCTGGAGTATCCTGGTGCTGGCAGCTCTAGTAGGATGCATCTGTTGCGTCTTCTCATGGACTCTGACCTACCTGGACTTGCAGCAGCCTGGTGTGAAGTTCCCACCACCACCGTCATTGGAACACCTCAGGTGAAACAGCAAACACGAGAGGCTTGCTAGCATGTTTACACATGAACTGACATGGCGTTTGTTACCTATAGAGACGTCACGGATCATGGATTCAACGTGAGCTACGGTGTAGCGGCTCTTAACGGCGTCCTGGCCTTGCTGACTGTCATCTGGAGCCTCTCCTAAAACACCAGCCCTTAGGGAGCTTCAGAGAAGACCAGAGGACCATTATCTGGCATGTGGAGTCCAGTTTTTGTTGTTCTGACCCAGCTGGGTCAGAACTTTTATCAGTGGTTATGTTTTAGACAGACTGTTGTTCCCGTGTGTCCTCCTGTCCCAAGCTCACCGTCAGGAGTGCTACCATCTCTGTAGTGTAACTGTATCAGATTCATGCTCTAAAGACCATAAAAAACATCAACATGAGTCTGAACCATAAAACTCCTGTCTTCAGCTGAAGCTCCAGACCATGAGTGAGGATCGGAGCAAAGATCCCCAACTCCTCACAAGTCATTCGCACTTAGAGAAACAACAAACAACTACTGATTTAAATATATTTATTTGAAGACACACATGTAAAACTAATGAACACTTTTACATAATACAAAAATATTTGGCAAGTTGACAAAATTTAGTTTTGCATAGATAAAAAATTTAGCTTTTTTCTTTGAAAGCACCTCGTTTGATCAAGTACATGTAAATACATTGGAAATAGCCTGTATTTATATGTTTATAGCACCTTCCAGGGTTCTACAACCTCCCAACGTGCTTTACAACACAACCAGTCACTGAATCTTGTACACACATTCACATGCAGGTGATGAGCTACAATGTAGCCACAGCCGCCCTGAGGCATGCTGACAGAGGTGACACAGGTGTGTGTACACACACACACACACACACACACACACACACACACACACACAAGCGCTGCACGGTATTAGGAAAACCTGTGCTGCGCGATAACATTGATTACCAGGATAACTTGTTATAAATACTTAACTCAAGTACAAACAAGAAATTAAAAAATGACTAAATAATATCAAAAAATGGGAAAAGCAGAACGAAGCTAACTCATCGGTTTGCTTGCCATCCAAATTAAGTGCCGTCTGCCTAGGGAAGCGTATCTAATAAGAACGAACCTGACTGGCCAAATGGGTGATGAGCTACATTTGATTTGTGAAAAACTTCATGCTTCTGTCTGAGTGACATTATTTGTAGCTAACATCTGAGCTGACCGTTCATTGTGTTTTTTCTGTTTATTGCGATGTGTGTATTGCACATGCCGATATCGCCATGATGATACATTTGCGATGTATTGTGCAGCCTTAATACCTACTTGTGAGTATATGTATGAGCGCACACACACACACACACGTACACACACACACACACACACACACACACACACACACACACACACACACACACACACACACACACACACACACACACACACACACACACACACACACCTGTTAAGGCTTTTATAAATGCAAACTCACTGAAACACACATTTTCAACGCTTACACACCAAGAGATGTTTTCATCTCATTCTTCAAGGCACTCGAGGAGTACAGACACTTCTCTCTTTCACTCCCTTATCTTTTTTTCCCAAGGCTCTTTGTCCCCCCATGCCTTCCTATTGGAGTCTCATGTTAGTTGTGTTGTCTGAAGTCTGTTGCATATATGTTTGAGGTGTTTTTTTGCAGAGCAAATCTGCCCTCCTGGTGGGAGGGTAACTCTGAAGTGCCTTTTTTTCCCTCTACCTGAACCAATCCTCATGTAACCCTCTCATCTCTATTAAGGTAGCGCGACTCAAGGTTGCGAATGACCACAGTCACCAATTCTTATCATGTGTCTTGCCCATGTATGTCTGATCTCTGAATTGTGTGTACTGAAACTCTAATTTCCCTCTGGGATTAATAAAGTATTGATTGGTTGATTCATCTCAAGTATCTCCAGTTAAAGGGAAATAATAAATTAAGGACAAATCTGGTAGAGCAGCAGCTGTTTTCTCCACATCTCAAAAGAATGTGGTTGTTGTTGTGAAAAAGTCAAACTTCCTGCTCCCCAAATCTTTAAACTTCAAAAGAAGCATTAAAAACAAAGCTGTAGTTCCTCAGAAGGTTTTTCACTTCAGCCGTTTAGGTTAACCTGATCATTGGCTAACTGGGTGGTCTCACATTCCATTAAACATCTGGTCATATTCTACATCTAATGTAGAGTTATGGGAATGTTCACAGTTAGTTTTTAGGTGGACCCACCTAAGCCAAATATTGGTGAGATTAATGTGAATCCACAGATGAAAGTGGTTCCCAGCGTTCTCACTGGTTACATCAGATTTCACTCTATTAGATTAGTAAACAAAGATAAATAATAATAAAACATCTCCATTTGTAATCGACTCTTTTCCTCCAAGAGGACCAAATAACACAGCAGAACAGGAATCACCAGTTTCAGTAAACCAGAACTCATAAATCCAACATTCATCTGTCATTTATATTACAATCATCACTTCATGTGCACATCAACTAAACATATTTAACTAGATTCTTTTGGGAATGAATCAGTCAGAATTAAATGTGCTAAATCTTTAGTTTTGAGCAGCTTTAACATGAAACCAGACACATTAGTGACCAGTTTGGTTCATACGTTAGTATTTAGTATCAGAGTTTGTACACGGCCTTAACACTCGTATTTGGACAGAAAAACTCTTCGAGTGTTTATTTGAGGCCTGATATGTGAGGGCAGGCGCCTATTTACTTTTGAACCCGTCTCTACTTTTGAGTTCATTACAGTTGGATCCCAGAATCCTGTAGCAAAACAAGTCAGCTTAGAGCTTTTTACGCCTCTTAGGGGTACAAGAAATAACTTCTGGTTGCTCCTGCTGGCTTTGGTTCTTTGTACAACTCTGAAGCCTTTTGCCGCTGTGGAATTAGAAATGCTGACGCTGCAGCGTCAGCTCAGCACAGACTTGGCAACCTCACTGATTATAAACAGTAACTACGTCCCTCTTTTGTTCTTTTGAAAGGAGAAAAACAAAAAATCCCCCAGCCAGCTGAGAAGGAAATCAGTTTCAATGTAACCTTCCTTCCAGCACGATTGAACCAATAGGATGTTTTGTGATTATTTCACAGAAAAATTCTCACATATTGCTCCTTTAAGTAAATGTTTGTTTAAATAAGTGTATAATAGTTTAATAACGCATTCGGATCCAGACTTCTCCCTGCATCTTTTGCCCCGCCCGAATGCTCGGAGACATCAACATCCCTGAGAACCACAGACATCATGGTGTGAACAAAACATGGCTGCGCGGGGGCGGGCTGACCCAACCGAAACCGGTCCGAACCTGATGTGAAAACGCCATTAGGCAGATAGAAATGTTAACGGTTTTGATCAATTTTTAAAATGCAAGGTGAGAAATATGTGACCACTGTCTGTGAAATGCTGCATCGCTCCAGATTTAGGAAAATTCAGCAGTTTTAGTTCTTTCAGATTCATCAGCAGTTTCACGGATCACTTTTTGAGAATAGTGTGAAAAGGCGCGACACCACAGTTTATTCATAGAAAAGTCATTTTAAAGGGACTTTACAGAGTTTGAATTTATATGCTTGCGATTGCCCCCTCAGGCCAAAAGCGTAGCGGCAGCTTCAATAGTAGGCTCGTGCACTAGGCGCGCATGCTGTACGTGCACACTCCTTAACGAAAATAACAGCTGAGACAGTCGCTTGTGTGTGTGTGGCCCGGAGGACAGAGGACAGGAGAACACGCAGCTAATTAATTAAATAATTTGGTTCCGTACCTTTCTCTTCAGCACAGCCGACAAAGGTTTATGATGGGTCAGTCCTCCTGCATGCTCAGATCATTCCCTTCCCTTGCTTGAAAAATTGTTCTAAAATGAAAGTTGAACCCACATCTTTTTTATGCCGTTCGGCGAGTCTCAAATAAAAATTTGGGCATCTTACTGTAAAAAAATATACTATGTTCACATCCAGAATCGATCCCGGGTCTTCGACACAATAGCCCGAAATCTTACAAGGTGAGCTAAATCGCCAGTAGCGTCTTCTGTATCTGTAACATTTATATCCTTGATGACAGCTGAAACAACTTTCAAAGAACGGTTCGGAGGGCTATGCCTGAGCGTGAACGCGCACGAAGCAGCCTGCTCGACCCAAGCAGCTCTCTTCTTGTGATTTTACAGAAAAACAGGCAATCACAGTAAAAATGCCAGGGCTCATTCTACAGGACCAGGGCATTGCAGAAGAATGTATGAAGAAGAAATGTATTATTTCTATTCATGTTTTGACTGACAAACTTCCATAATGCCCCTTTAAGGAACTTACTAGAAAAATAGCATTTTTAGAGATGCAAGTTTTTTGCTGAACAACAGTGATCGGTAGATCTGCTGTAGCCGAACGATCCTGAACTGGTCTGGATCACTGGTGCAGCCCACCAGACTAGTGGCTGGGGGAATACCGCAACTTAATTCAACGATAACGCAATGCATGTAAGCAGCCAAAACATCAGATACTAGTAGAGATGCTAAATGAACACTGGTAGCTGATTTAGAGGCTGCTAGCTATACAACTGACTGAATCTTCACTTGTGTTAACATACAGGCTAACATTAGCATAGCAGCTACTACAGGAAAGTATATAAGTAACAGCTTAAAAACATTAGAATTGTTCATGATACGCTTGTTGGTTGTTATGTGGAAAGCTTTTTAGAGAATAAATACTGTAGAGTTGAAGTGCTATTGTTGCTAATAATGTAGCTTGTAAACCTGATAAACTACCACCATGGTACTGGCTTCCTAGGCTGAGTGATAGCCAGCCAGTGGTCTAAGGAAGAGCAGATTTCCCTTTGATAGGGCTACGATTGTAACAGGGAAACCTATCGACATCCGAGGTTACCTGGTCTCATCCTCTCCAAGTGTTTCTACATGTTGTACCCTTCACATCGAACGAGTCACATCATTGTTCGAAGAAGAGCTGGACTCTGCTTGGACGTCATCCAGGCCTTCCTCCTTTGAACCCCTCATAGAGGCCAGTCTGTAGAGTCCAGCAAGGAGGAAGATGACAGAAATCATAGCAAAGTAGCCTCCATAGATGAGAAACTGGAGGAAAAAACAAGTTGTCAAGTTACCAGGGAGGCTGATTCCATATAACTCTTATGGGGGCTGCACCGTCTTACCTGGGTGGTAACGTTCAAGTTTAGGCCTGAAGAGTCCACAACGATCACGGTCAGCAAGGTCTGCAGTAGGAGAGCCCCAAAAGTGTTCACCCCAAACACCAGGGCGTAGCGCTGCATGCTGAGGCTGGCTGCTATCTGGTACCTGAGGTCAGGGAGCAATCCTGTTGTTGTGTGTAAAACGATTCAATGGGACACAACGATGCCACCCGAGCCACAGTCGGATGTGTTTATTCTGTTCATGTCATTGACTCAGCAGGTGGAGACGGTGTACTCACGTGACCACGGTGATGAGCAGCATGTAGGTGGCTCTGAAGACGACATAGGAGCTGTAGCACACCCAGATGTTCTTCAGCAGGTCCATGACAAACACACACACGGCCATGAGCATGGAGAGGACACACAGAGCCAGCTCCCCCCACCGAGACCAGGACACAGGCAGGTAGCCCACCAGCAGGGCTGCTAGAGCGCCTGCAGACCAACAGAATGACCACATTTAAACCTTGTAGTGACCTGACTTAATCAATTACTCAGCTGTGGTAACAGGAAACATCAACAAAAGTAACGTCACACCTCCCCAACTGAGCCGTTTGCTTTGATGCATTTTGAGGGGGATTTTGCGTGGGCCGCAAATGAATCCCGCTTTAATCGCGCCACCCTATCACGGGTCTGATGGCAGTTTATGCCCATCTCGCTCAAACAACACCTGATTCGTTTTTAGTCTCCGACCAGTCAAAGCTTAATCTTGGTTTATGCTTCTCCGTCTGCGGAGGTGCGGAAACTCGCAGCACCTTTACGCGCCGCTGCTACGGCTCTCTGACCGGCATACAAGGATGGACGGCGTAGAGCCCAAAATTTTAACTATCCATCAAACACAAGAGAGCACACATCCGTCTACCAACGGCGCCGTCTACCTCGTTCGTTCTTTCCAACAAAACTTTTTGTTACAAGCCATCGTCCACAACTAGCCTAACTTTCACAGATGTTACGTCTCAGGGTTGACTTGTATTTCTATTTGTGCGTGGGCGTGATATTCAGCCACTCTTTGAACTGCCTGCACACTGCAGGAGCTAATTAGCCATCACCGTTAACCTAGACTCTGATTCTGGCAAAACCAAACTTTATGCAGCTCAAGGGAGACTCAGTTTACTCACAATCCATGTCCATGAAGCTTATGTACGCTTCAGGTTAAGACTCTTGCCAGCTGTTCCTTTTATGCTGAGGAGACAACTGACTTTACCTGTAGCCTAGGATGGAGGAAACACTTATATCAATACCTCGGGATGGCAATTACAACCAGCATCTCACCTTTGCTCGGTTACCGACAGGAGGAGACCCCACTCGTGAATCCTTTTTTCGTTCCACGAATCCGAGGAACTAGGTTTTATTTCACACAGATGAAAAAGAATAATAATCCAAACGAAACCCCGACAAGGCGGGTTAAAAAGTAAAACAACTCTTTGCCAATAAACCAAGTTATAGCAAAGTTGAGCTGAATAAGCTCTCCAAAAATGACACTAGGTCAGATCATCACAGACAAAAAGCTCAAAGCAAAAGCTTCCTCCTTTCCATCTCTGTACCCCACAAACTCTTCCCATCAAAAGGCCATCCTTCCAGAACCAGTATCTCCTTTTTATTTACTCTGTCCCCCTCCTTCTTGTCTGCTGTACGTCTCCATGGCAACTCTTCCCGCTTCATGAAGCACTTTGTCCGGTCCACTTGTAACTCCTCCCAACGTTTCTTGCCGACTCATCTTGGTGTTCTTCAGGCATTCCCTCATTTCTTTCTTGTAGTCATCAGTCAGCAGGGGGAGGCGTACCCCCCTTCCTTGTCTCCTCCACTCCAGGGGTCTGCTATAAGCCAATCATAAACATCTCCTAGACGCAGTGTCTCCCCTGAAACTTATTGCATCCTGGACTAACCCCACCGAGGTCAGTAAAAGGCTAAAGCTACAACATATATTTACCAAAAACAGCAGAGTAGTGAAGCACATCCATTATTTATGACATTAGGGGATCAGGACACACACACACACACACACACACACACACACACACACACACACACACACACACACACACACACACACACACACACACACACACACACACACACACACACACACACACACACACACAAACACACACACACACACACACACACACACACACACACACCTTGTAGAGCCTAGAATTGATTTCATATAATGAGAGACATAATCCAGACTTAATTCCATACATTAACAAGTCTGATTATACTCCATACAACAGTTTTGTTCCTCGACATCGAAGCACTTTCAGCTCAGTGAAAACTGTCTCTCTTTCAGCGATTGCTCCTTGAGCAGATTGGTGTTTACAAACTTGTTTTCGGAACTTTATTTACCAAAATAGGAACAATGATAAATTCTGCTATGGAATATTCAATATGTGTTCAAAATGTGTGCAATACTGGATATTAGAGGTGCTGAAAAAATTATTCAAGTCTGAATCAGGATTCTTATTTATAACGATTCAGAATCGATTCCAAGAACTCAAATGTTTGGCATGTTACTGGTTTGAGATGCACTTTTGTCTGTTTTTTATCTTTGTTAGGAGAGTTAGTACTCCGCTTACTTTTGTGGTCCCATCAATTGAGATGACTTATCTTTGAATCTGCTGATAAGCGGGCAGCTGAATGTAATTTTGTCCATACTCAGAAATGTGAGATATTCTCACATTTATTTTCTACGTTGATAAGTGAGTACTCAGGATTACTCATGTATTTATTTTAAAGGGACTATAAGGAAGTTTGACAGCCAGAACATATATAGAAATAATACATTTCTTCTTAATACATTCTCCTGCCCTGGTCCTGTAGAATGAGCCCTGGTATTTTTACTGTGATTGCCTGTTTTTCTGTAAAATCACAGAAAAAGAGAGCTGCTCGGGTCGAGCAGGCTGCTTCATGCGCGTTCACGCTCAGGCATCGCCCGTAGCATTTGCTATCTGTAGTTTTAGTCTTTGTCGCTGTTACTAACACCTAGTGACAAAGCTAGCTACATTTCTGAGGACCCTTAGCTACTTTCTGTGGGACTTTCTTCTAGATATTTCCTGCAAATTAGCAACAAAATAGCCATTTTTGCTCCGAACCGTTCTTTGAACGTTGTTTCAGGTGTTATCAAGGATATAAATGTTACAGATAGAAAGGATGTCACTAGTGCTATAGCTCACCCAGTAAGACGTCAGACTCTCGTGCAGGAGACCTGGGTTGGATTCTGGATGTGAACATAGTTTATTTAGAGTTTCTTTTTTACATTAATGGTTTATTTTTTTACAGTGAGACGCCCAGATTTTTATTTGAGACTCACCGAACGGCATTGAATTCACAGATAAAAAAGATGTGGGTTCAACTTTCATTTTGGAACAATTTTTCAAGCAAGGGAAGGGAATGATCTGAGCATGCAGGAGGACTGACCCATCTTAAACCTTTGTTGGCTGTGCTGAAGAGAAAGGTACAGAACCATATTATTTAATTAATTAGCTGCGTGTTCTCCTGTCCTCTGGGTCACTCTCTCTCTCTCTCACACACACACACACACACACACACACACACACACACACACACACACACACACACACACACACACACACACACACACACACACACGTCTCAGTTGTTATTTTCGTTAAGGAGTGTGCACGTACAGCATGCGCGCCTCGTGCACGAGCCTACTATTGAAGCTGCCGTTACGCTTTTGGCCTGAGGGGGCAATCGCGAGCATAAAAATTCAAAAGTCCGTAAAGTCCCTTTATGTAATTGATAAATGAGAGAACACATTTTCTTTGTAGGAAATCTGAGGCACTTTTTTAAGCAGGTTGAGGACTCAAATGTTAAACTTGTTTCTACATATACTTGAAAAGTATTTGACCATAATACTTTCAAAGCTACTGTTAGGTAACGAAAGATTTGTTATATTTTACAAGGTAAGCAAAAATAAAATGTTGCCTTTTGGTCAAAAGATTGCTTCTGTTTACAGTTTAAGAATCACTTTATTTTACCTGTAAATTAGCTTTTTTTGAGCATGACCAGTTTAAAGTAAAATAAAAATTTCCCATAGATTTAACTAACTTCTACAACAAAGTAGTTCATCCTGGAACTGACACTCTTTGTTAATAAATATTGATTGTGAATCGATTTAAATCGAGAATCGATTCTGAATCGAATTGGCACCCCGAGAATCAGAATCAAATTAAATGGCGAGTTGCTCTAAGATTCACATTCCTACCGGATACACATTAGTATGTCTGTGTCCCTTATGCTGCATAGTTCTGGAAACACAAGTTTCCTTTCATTACTTAGGTTACAATCATAGCTCACTGCCTTTGTGTGTTTACCTGTAATCTTGTTATTGTCTTTCTTCTTCCTGTTCTCCAAGTGTTTGTGCTGCTGTAGCAAGTGAATTTCTTCACTGTGGGATTAATAAAATCTTCTATTGTCAACACGTTAATCTAAAAGTTACATTTTATTTCACACCTCTTTCAGCGTTTACAAGCTTAAGTTAATAAAGTAATGACCAGAGAAGTCACAGCAATGGTAGGCAGACCTGCCAGAAAAGGTATACGCCCCCTGCTGTCCTGGCATGGAATTGCTTCGCAACACTGACACCAGCGAAGAAGTATAAAAGGATAAAGTCTCCATCAACACGTGCGTGTGACTACAAACTTGCTGACCTAGAAGTATAAACTAGGCTATAGCTTCTCTTCAGTCTCCACCTGCCCCCACAGTTGTCTAGCCCTAACCCTGAGACTAATCCTAGATACGAGTTTCAGATATATGCAACCACTCTCTGACTACATGGTGAAAACTTGTCTTGCCAAGGCCCTGCAAGGAAATCAAAAACCCTTAAGACTTTTCTAGCATTATTTAGAAAACTCCTTCAGGAACACAATTTGGTTTGTTGCCAAAAGACTCGAGACTTCTACCGTAAATAAGACTCACCGAGCAGCGTGGACAGTGTCTCTACGTAGCCGTTGTAGACCGAGTCGTCAGGTGATGAACGAACAGTCTCCCACAGCGGTTGAGCGTAGTTGATGATCTGGAAGTAGCCACATGTAGCCAAGGCCCACCACACCGACCAGGTCAGCAAAGGGCGACTTTTATAGCACTGCACAAGGTCTTTTAGCAGCATCTTCAACACCTCCAGAAGACCACCATTCTGAGCTCCTGCCCCGGAGGATCGGGATAGCTGGAAGAAAATCACTCAACATTTTCATCTAAAGTTCTCCAGTTTTACAACCAACACAAAACTGCTCGTTACTACCATAGACACTTGGCTCTGCAAGTCTTCCACCTTGTCTATTTGGGAGCTGCAGCTCCTTCTGGATGGACTATCCTCAGTTGCTCTTGGATTCTTGTGGAAAAACAAACTCCTTTTGGGCATTGGAAGAAACCAGGGGGCACTAAAGGCCACCGTGGCCGATACCAGCGTAATGATGACAAGGTACAGCAGCTCAACACCAGCCATGGAGAACAAGAGCTGACCAATCAGAGACCCGGCAGCTGAGCCGAACAGTGCAACGCTGCGGCAGTAGGCCGTCACTCTCTTGTAGTTTTCTGGTTCCACCACGCTGTAGATATAAGAGTAGTAGGCCACCTCTGTTGCTGTGGCAAGTCCATAGAAAAACTCCAGGAGCTGCATGGCCAAGACACCCCGTGCCTTCCAGAGCATGACATAAGTAACCACCAGGCTGGTGGCCTGCAGCACCAACACAGGCTTGTAGCAGAGGTAGTCTGTGGCCAGGAAGACCGGGAACAGAAGCAGCAGGTAGGAATATGTCCAGATGGGAAAGATCTCATTGACCACCTGCAGATAACACCATAACACTGACATTATTAGGAGACTGCTACTTGACAGTTTGAACTAAAAGACGTTGCAACCTGCAATCACAAGTTATTTATTTATTTATTACACCACCAAAACAATTAAATTCATAAACCGTGGACAAATATATGCGATGCATTGTCGCCCATTTCTAAATTACGATCCATTTATTTGCGACATCAGACTGTGTCTGTTCTAGTTTATGTCACTCATAGTTTATGTTCCCTGTGGTCTCCTTCTCAAGAGTTCAGTCTCAGGCACTATAGGTCTTGCAGGCTAAAGGTCAGCAAATGAAACGCAATTAAAGGCACACGTGGCTAAACTGTAATGCTATTTTTTGCATCTGCTTCTGTCAGTAAAGGGGCAGGGCAGCTGTGGCTACATTGTAGCTCATCACCATCAGTGTGTAAAGAAGTGTGTGAATGGATGAATGATTCACTGTAGTTTAAAGCACTTTGGAGTCCTCGGACTCAGAAAGGTGCTACACAAGTGAGGGCCATTTATCATTTACATCACATGAACCCTGCATGAAATAAAACTTGATTTTATGTGTCTAATCTGTGTGGTTGAGATTTAGGAGAATATTAGTTAAAGACTGAGTGCGGCATTAGTGCGATCTCAGAGTGGGATTGAATCATTTACAGGATTAACCAGGAAGCATTTTTTATGAGATTAGTACTGAGAACACCTACCCTTGTTTGGCTGAGAGCTACGAAGCGCTAAGCGCTACCAGGTTTGACCTTTGAACTAGAAGAGATCAGAGTTTAATTAACACCCTGCATGATAAATGTATTTTAAGTTTTTTTAAAACAAAACTGTAGTTTTTAAATCAATATTAAACGTGGAATTTGGAACATTTTAATAAAAAGCTGTATTAAAAAAAACACCTGTATGGGGGTTTAGACATGTGCAGAATGAATACACAGTTTCTCCTATAAAAGCTGTATTAAAAAAAATAAAAATTTACTTTGACAGACACAACACAGGGCTTTTGTTTACATCTACCAGCCAGTAAGGGGCGCTGTTGTGGTAAAAATCAGCTCGGCACAGCGAAGCTGGGGTCAAGCAGCTCATTCTGAGCCCAGATGATGGTCTAACGGTAAATGCTGTTGTAAAATAAACGTTTTAGTAGAAATAAGTCCTTACCCTGTACAATTCATCCCTGGACATGGTGCTGGCTGGTCACGTCACGTGTCAGTAGTGAACCTCCCTGACGACAGGAAAATGTGAGGTAGTTGCACTACCGCCTCTAAACACCAGATGTCGCTATAGTGTCCGCGTTCCATATTTTACACTTGTGATTAACAAAGATGGCAGCAGAATTTTTTGTTTTGTTATTTATAGTTTTTTGACTTCTTGTGCTATTTGGAGAAAAGGCCTATGGGCACCTTACATGGTTCCTGGGGGCACCATGGTGGTAAAAATGGATGTTATGAGGGAACCCAACTCCCTCTGCAATCGTTAACCAACTAAACCCAAACATCTATGACACCACACAGCTGTCAAGTAACAGAACTCATTCATTACAAACCACCTAAATAGTTCAGACTCCGCTAGGAGGAAATTGGGGTTTGACTTGTTGTGAAATCCTTCCGATTTAGAGCTTTCTCTCCGCTTCCTGAGTGAGCATCCACTCGCTCACAACACCTGCTTCATATCCAAACCGAGCTGCGAGAGCTTCTCACCTGTGTTTCTGTCAGGTTCTGGTCCGGACCCGTCAGGTAGAGGGTCAGGAACGGTTCTGACGGTCTCGTGCTGGAGAAGAACCCGTAAACACAAAGCAATATAGTGGGATAAAGAGTAGCCATGTCAGACAGGGAACGACCTCCAAGCTCCGCGCTGCGGCTTCTTCTTCTGTGGTTTTGTTGAAGCAGCTGGTTAACAGCGTCCTCACGTGGTCTTATGGTCTCACCCAGAAAACTACGGAGCGTCTAACGCTGCCAAATCAAATCAACTTTATTTATAAAGCGCTTTCACATGGCCAAAATGGACAAACAAAGCGCTGTACACCAATAAAAAGCACCACAATATGACAGACATATAACCATTTAAAATACAATGAGCAATCCATTAGAAATACAATAAGAAATCCATTAGAAATACAATACGAAATCCTGAGTGGAAGTTCGCAATCCATATCCAGCCTACTTCCCCCAACTTCAATGTCCAAACGCCAGCAAGAACAGATGTTTTTAGTCTGCTTTTAAAGGTTTCCAATGATTTGGCCTGCTTTACATCAGCTGGCAGCTCATTCCAGAGACTTGGTCCAAGTACTGAAAAGGCACGACTCCTACGAGACTTCAGGCTGTACCTGGGCACAGTTAGTAGTCTCTGGTCAGCTGACCTAAGGGAACGCACCGGGACATGTTGGTGGATGATTTCAGCAAGATATTTAGGTGCCCCTGAGTTTAACGCCTTAAACACAAACAGGATGACCTTAAACCTGATGCGATAGAAGACAGGGAGCCAATGCAAGGCACGTAGGTTAGGTGTAATATGTTCAGACCTCCTGGTAGATGTTAACAACCGAGCAGCCGAGTTCTGAACCGCCTGGAGGTGTGCTATTGGAGCTTGCCTAAGCCCCGCATATAGCGAGTTGCAATAATCCAGCCTGCAGGTAACAAAGGCATGGATTACAGTTTCCAAATGACTATGTGACAGAAACGGCTTAATTTTCGCTATGTGGCATAGATGAAAAAAGCAAGATCTCACGATTCTGTTCACTTGAGCATCAAATCTGAGCTCTGCGTCCAGTTTTACCCCTAAGTTAGTGACCACCGCCTTCTGATGCAGTGCCAGAGTGGAAAAATCAAGCCCTTGGGCACCTCCTAGGGTCTTTGGTGGCGTAAACAGAATTACTTCAGTCTTGTGTTCGTTAAAACACAAGAAGTTCTGAGCCAACCATAGCTTGATGTCCTCCAGGCAACCCAACAGAGGTTGAATGGTGCATAAACCACCACGCCTAATTGGAAAAATGACCTGGCAATCGTCCGCACATAGATGGAATGACACGCCATGTTTACGGAATAGTTCACCCAGGGGTAGGAGATATAAGGAGAAAAATAGTGGGACCAAAATCGATCCCTGGGGGACTCCCCAAGCCAGCTCAGCCAGATCGGAGGAACAGTCCCCCAACCTCACACAAAAACTCCTCCCAGTCAAGTAAGATCTTATCCACTTAAGTGCCTGGCCCGTAATGCCCACAGACCGCTCCAGCCGGTTTATTGGGATGCTCTGATCAACGGTATCAAAGGCTGATGTCAAGTCCAAGAGCACCAGAACCACAGCATCACCGGAATCATTAGCCCTGTAAAATGTCATCAAGGACCTTAAGCAGTGCAGATTCAGTGCTATGAAAGGGTTGAAACCCAGATTGAAATACTTCTCCAATTTCCCATTCCTGTAGAAAAGACATCAGTTTGATAAACACAGCCTTCTCTATGATCTTTGAGATGAAAGGAAGTGTTGATACAGGTCTGTAATTGGACAAGATTGTTGGGTCCAATCCTGATTTCTTAAGCAGAGGTCGTACCACCGCCTGCTTTAGGGGAGTAGGGACTTCCCCAGACATCAAGCTGCTATTTACAATTTGCAGTACGTGATCACCCACTACAGAAAAAACTTCTGTCAGTAGCCTTGCCGGGAGAACATCAGTTACCACCCCTGCTGGCTTAAGTCTCATGACCAGATCCTCAAGCTCTGCAAGAGTTAATGGTTGAAAACCCTCCAGTGCCTTTGGAACACAGAGATCTGCAGAGGGGGCATGCTTAAGTGGTGGAATAGAGGCCCTTGTCACCCTTACCTTGTCCACAAAGAAGTCCAAAAAATTGTTACATGACTCGGTGGTGTACTCAATCGCAAGGGGCTCATTGACATTTAAAATAGAGTCCACTGTCTTAAAAAGTAGATATTTTTCTACGTTTTGGCCTGTCATCCACACGAAAACGGAGTTTTTTCACACGAAAACGGATCTTTTTAAAAACTCCGGCCAAAGTGAAGACCTGCGTTTTCTCCGTTTTGGGTGTCTGTGTGTGGACAGACAAAACCGGAGTTTTAAGGTCCGCAACGTCACTTTCCGCGACAAAAAAATGCTGACATCACATGTGCGACCTGTGTTTACACTAGCCGACAGCATGGATGCCTTCAGAGCTGCGCTCGCTTTATCAATTGTCCAAGCGCTTTCTGCTTGTTTGTTTTTGCAAGTGGAATTACTGCTCCTTGCGGAAGACCACAGACGAAGGACGAGGTTAAGAACGGGGGAAGTACTGCCGCCTACAGGTCTGGCATGTCCTTAACAACGTTTTTATCTGGGTACGTGTGGACAGTTTTTTTAAAACGAGGTAGTGCGGATGCAAGTTTTTGGAGGGGAGGATATTCGTTTAAAAAAAACCCGGCTGCGTGTGGACTAGGTCTAAGGTGTTAAAAAGAAGAACGCACAGCGAGGAGATATTCGCTGCTACAAATGGACACTAGGGGGTGATAAAAGCAAGCATAACTGCTTAGTAAGATGAAACTAAACTAAGCAAATGAGACCATAGCCCTGACATCAAAAACATCATAAAGGAAGCTCCTCGTACACCCTGACTGTGTAACTAAGGAAACCCAACTGGACACGAGCAGGGAGCTCCACTGCATTGAAAGTAATCAGCGGTGGAGTGGACCTACGTGCGTTAAACCCCAGACGCCGAACAGCCCCCACGGAGTCAAACACCTCCAAGTCAGAAACCTCGTTTGAATTGCCGTACACCACACCCACAACCATATCATAAACAAGGTCTTACGTTGTGACTGAATAAGTGTTCAGATAGGATTCCCCAAGTTTGTTCTTATTTTAGGCCCAAACCATTAGGGTAAGTTGCATCCAATTTAGTTTTTAGAGTTTTTGAGGGACGATTTGCAACGTTTTCATGTGCTGGTTTGTTTAAATTAGTGATGAATCCCTCTTGTAGACAACTAGGAACACTGGGAGACACTTCTACTGGTAGATTAAGATGTTAAAAAGAATGCACAGCTTGGAGATAGTTTTGCTTCTACAAATGGACACTAGGGGGTGATAAAAGCAAGCATAACTGCCTACTATCGCTTTAATACAAGTTAGCGCTGATAAAAGGTGTGCTATTAGTTATACTCAGGTCTAGTGGGACCAACCTGATCCTTCCTAATCCATAACACTACAGAATTTCACTCAATATTTGAATGCTGTAAACATTATTTCCCTGTTCCTCTTTATCTGGGGCCCTGACCCTGAAAGCCACTTATTGTTCTGCACTAGAAGTTTTGAGCTCTTTATAATTGTTATTCACCGGAGGATTTTAGCCCTTCTTTATTCTCCTTCCGGATGTTAAAGTGGCTCAAACGGCACCCCCACTAATTATACATCAAAAGGAGCGGCTCGGCCGAATCTTCTACTTATTATTATGTGAAGAGAGCCGAGTAGTTGATTTTGTCAAGGAAGTGCCTCCTTGAACCACGGAGTACAAAAAAATAAAATAAAATAAAATAAAAATAAAAAACTGCAGCACAAGTTTTCACAGGAAACAGATTTTTTCTGTCTCCTTGTGCTGCATGGGGGTTTTCTCTGGGAGCTCCAGTTCACCCCAACACTAAAATCACGACACGTTACCAATGAATCTGCTGAGCTGTCAGCAATTAAACAGCATTACCACAAGAAATGCAATTTATCCAGTTTATTTTTTTAGTTTGGCATTCCCGTCCCCTTTTTCTTTTGGGAGTAACGCAGTGCTTCTCAACCCCGGTCCACTGTCCTGCATGTTTTCTATGTTGCCGTTTCCAACAGCGTCGTTTCTCTGCTGCCACACACCCGACTTAAATGAACGAGAGATTTTCAGGCTTCTCCAGCACTTGATGTCATCCTAAGGAGGCAATTCATATATGTGAACCAGGTGTGCTGTAGCAGAGACATGAAAAACATGCAGGACGGGGAGGGGGGACACTGAGGACCATGGTTGAGGTCCTGCATGGTTCTCTCCGTCTGCCAAAGGGCTGTCGAGATTTAGGTAATTAGAGGTTTCTTTTACACAACTCTTCCCTCTCACAATCAGTTATTATTTAATTTAGTTCCAGTTCCCATTTCTACTCCGACCTGTAGGTTTTCAGGGCTCGTTTATCAGCATTTAGTTTAAATAATGTTGTTTTCTGCTCTGCCTTATACCCTGAGTCACACGTATATTGTGCATCAAAGCAGTGCAGGGGTTCTGCTGTCCTCCAGGCCTCATTTTGGTTTCAACCCCTTTGAGTAGATGAGTTTTAACTTTTAAAGTTTTAACTCTGAATGATCCAGAGTGATCGTTTTAAAGGTTAACTTAGTGATGCCATTTTATTGACTTTGGTTTTAAAACGCCTTCTGTTCCGGTAAAACTTTTAACATAAGTTTTAACCAGGTGGTTTTAATGTTGGTAATTGCTTTGCTCCAGCAGCACCTCCCACTCACGTATTTTTAATTCCAAAACTAGACGGGATGTCCAGATGGACCTCAGAATCTTTTTGTCAGCACGTCTCTGGCCAGGACTCTGCACAGAGAAAGGGTCTGGTAACTCACAGGCAGAGAGGCACTTGAGGGGCGGGACTAGCCAGCTCAAAAATAACCAATTAGAAAAAAGACGGAAATGCCGACTGTACCGCACAACGCTGTTTTTTTTTTTTTTTTTTAGCTGTCTGGCGGCAGCACAAACGTCTTTCGTTAGGATAAAGGCTTTTAGAGCTTCTACTTGTGGTTTTAAAGACATGTCATGACTTACAAATGAGGACATAGCAATGCAGTTACTTTCAAAGTAAACAACACTGGAGAAAAGAACACTAGTCAGGTTCTTTCAAAGGTGACAGTAGAGAAACAAACTAGATATTATTTATAGAAGGGAGTGCACAAAGAGAGGGGAGGGAGGAGGTTTTGACCCTAGGTTTGTATTGGGAGGGGCATCAAGTGGGGTGTTCTCCTTAACAACCAATGAGAGAACGTGGATGTGGTTTGAGAAGAAAAGACCACTGAAAAGTATCGGGGCAGGGCTACTTATTTCTCTCTGCACTCAGTTCAGCGCAAAGTCTGATTCATAGCTGCAAGGCTTTAGTTCTGACTCAGGTCTGACTGTGGACTGGAACAGATCTGACTGTGGACTAGAACAGATCTGACTGTGGGACTAGAACAGGTCTGACTGTGGGACTGGAACAGGTCTGACTGTAGGACTAGAACAGGTCTGACTGTGGGACTGGAACAGGTCTGACTGTAGATTAGAACAGGTCTGACTGTGGGACTGGAACAGGTCTGACTGTGGACTAGAACAGGTCTGACTGTGGACTAGAACAGGTCTGACTGTAGGACTGGAACAGGTCTGACTGTAGACTAGAACAGGTCTGACTGTGGGACTGGAACAGGTCTGACTGTGGGACTGGAACAGGTCTGACTGTGGACTAGAACAGGTCTGACTGTGGGACTGGAACAGGTCTGACTGTGGGACTGGAACAGGTCTGACTGTGGGACTAGAACAGATCTGACTGTTGGAGTAGAGCAGGTCTGACTGGGACTAAAGCAGGTGCGACTGTGGGACTGGAACAGGTCTGACTGTGGAACTAAAGCAGGTGCGACTGTGGGACTAGAACAGATCTGACTGTGGGACTAGAACAGGTCTGACTGTGGACTAGAGCAGGTCTGACTGTTGGACTAGAGCAGGTGCGACTGTGGGACTGAGACCTGCACATGGACTCAGCAGGACTGCCCAGCCTACCTCTCGTCTCGGTTTTGTCTCTGTTAGCATGTAGCCTCCAGCTGCTAGCTGCTGGACTTCTTACTCGCAGGTATGGTGGACGGAGTTCCCCAATGGACAAGTGGATTTTGCTGTGGCTCTTTTATGATGTCATTGTCCATGTGACTCTAGTAAGAGAACTATTTCTTCTTTGCCACGTTGCTTTAAAGCTGGGGAGTCAGACTCATTTTCACTCAGCCTTGTGGTTGCTCTCAAAGGGCCAGTTGTAACTGGAAGACTTTAAATGACATCATGTGTGATAAGTAACAGTCTCTGGATTTCATTCATTTATTCAACTAACAAATTCTATACATTGTGTTATAATAGAAATCCTCCACATTTATCAGGTTAACCACCTCACTTTGGTTGCATATTAGTGCAAGGACAAAACGTGAGAAAATAAGACCGAGTTGGTCTGACATTTAGGAAAGTGTACAAGATTGTCTTGTTTCTGCTGAACGAGATGATCGGTTGTTTCACACACAGCCACGCAGCACAGTTAGATCCCACAGCTCAGGCATTTATCACTTCATGGATATTTATTGTTTAAAAAATCACATAAAAATAGGCTAATGCAGCCAATGTGGTGGGATGCTGGAGACTTGACAAGATACCGTTACTTCAGCGGACACAAAATTAAAATGCATCATGGGAGTAGTAGTTTACGGTCTAAATACACTGTAAAGTATTACTTGTGCATTTCTTTTGGGCATTTACATTACTTTTATGTGCTGACAGGTAGGATGACCAGATCCCAACTTGCCAAATGTGGGACGACATGAAGTTCCAATGAGAAAAAAAAACGTATATTCTGCCTTTTAGCCCTAACGTCACTGTTACATATACCGTAAATCCTCTAATACAGGCCCGGGCCTGTATTTGACTCAAGCTCATCAAGCTCCAGGCCTTTATTGGAAGGAGGACCAGAATTAGAGGCAGGCCTCAATTTCTATTTGAGCAAAATGAACTAATGGTTCGCTGGAGTTTTTGACAATTAAAATTGCGCCCACATTTTCAAAGTTAAACACATTTCTTTTAACAACGGTAGTTTCTGCTTCAGCCCTCCCCCCCTCCCCCTGCGCAGCGGCCGCAAACTCACTGATGCGCCTGCAGCCTCTCAGAGTTCCTGCTGCTCTAAACATTAAAATAATTCTTTCATTTTCAGTTCCTCACTTCTGATTACCTTCAATGGTGTCTGTTTGTTGCAACCACCAGGTACAAAAACTAACTTGTTTTTATTTGACTATTTTTCTGTCCTGTCTCTGTTTATTATCTTCCTGCATCTCCTCTCAATCCTAAAGAAAAACTGCTACCTGGGTTCATATATATTCACCTTATGAGTTACCTTTGAACTGCAGTTCTAAAAGATCTACCGACCGCAAAAACAGCGGAGTGGTCGCCGGCCACATCAGTTAGGTGCGTCACCGAGGACAAAACAGGTGATGCGCCCCGATCCACAGCAGCGAAACACATCAGGCACAAATAAAAGAATAAAAGACAGAAAACATAAAAGGAAATGAGCCGACATGAACGATCGCGTGTTAAATTAGTTTTTGAGGTGGTGACACCTGATTTGATAACGTTACTGTGGCCGTGCTCAGGACGCAGATGTCTGGAGCGCGTCAACAATCAGAGCTTTGCATGCGCAAGCTGGTTAAGGTTAGGATGGGGGTGAGGGGAATGTTAAATTGCAAGAGGGTGAATGTCACAATTTGCTTAAATGTCCGTTTTACGGTGGGTGTCAGTACCGACGCTCTGGCACAGCGCCTTGCCTCCCGACGTGCAGGAGCTTGTCACCTGCTGACAGCAGGCTGCTGTCTTTTCCGAGGACTGCATCTTGCCGGTCATTATCACGTGACAGCGACTAGTCGATGACAGGCATAAAAAGTCACTATAGAGCGGTGAAGTCGACTAGTGACTAGTTCATACAACCCCTGCTACTGCTCCCCAGTTTTCTGCAGCATAATCAGCACGTTCTCTTAGAACTTGATATCAAATTTTCGCCTCCTCTTCGTCTCTGTATGGTTAAAGTTACCCTCGCAGTCTATCACTGGCAAATCAAAAGTGAGACGGATGACACAACCGCCCCCCGTACTTGCTTGTTATCACATTCCACCCGGCCACAATAAAAAACCGGCCATTATTCACCTCCGCCGACTCCGACACCGGCCAAATATGATACCCGGCAGTTAATTAAATACAGGCTAATATTAGAGGATTTACGGTAATATGGTGTTTTATTAACAAATTACAATTGTAAAGAAAACATTTAGGTGTTAACAAGCAAGAATTTATTAACAAAACTGCTGATGTCTTTCCAAAACGTGTGTGAAAGCCGAGTAGATTTGCAGTAATGTGACGTCATTGGCAGTCGAAGGACCCCGAGCCGATCCTGCACCCGAGCAGATCCTGTACCGACACCGGATCCGCATTTAAGTCCCGCCTCCGTTTCATTGACAGCAACAGGCAGATATCTCCACAGTTTCTTCTGTAAGATTGAAACTCGAAACGGAAAACTGTCAATAACGCGGTACATGAGTCTCAATTTGCGGGACTTGTGAAAAGTAATGAAAATACGGGACTGACCCACACAAAGCGGAACATCTGGTCACCCTACCGACAGGCCTTGAAATGACATGATGAGCCAGTCGGCCTATGGGCCTTGAAGTTAGCAAACATAAGAAAGGCAGAAGTGTTAACTCTTTTCAAACTCACATTTATTGTTTTAAAGCTTCTACTGTACTTTCTAAAAACATATGTTTACACGTGTAATTGTTTTCTTTAGGAGGGACCTTTTGTTTACATGTCTCTCGTTGGGACAGTAGAAACGTCTGAAGGTCCTCTGGCAGAGTTATGTGAGTTCTTCACCATGTTTTCATGCTTTGTATTTCATTTCAAGTTGACTGTTTTAACCATAACTAGGAAGGTTTGGGGGGATTCAGTTTGATAGGGAGGAGGAGGCAACAGAAAAGTAACACTTAGTTTGGTTTGCACTTTTAGATAAGGATCAAACACCTGGTCAGTGTCAGGCAGTTACAATAGGGAGCCTAGGTCCTATCCGGACCATGGCTCCCCGGAAGAAGTCAACGGGGCTAAAAACGCTGTTTTCTAATTCCACTTGCTGCTCACAATGACTCTGCAACAATCCAGTCATTGTAGCGGAGGTGCCTCGGTGCAGTACTCTGCAGAGGTAGTTCCCATTGTTTCTGGAAGGGCATCAGAGTTCTAACTAGAGAGGGATCGCACTCCTCAGCCTCCCTGGAAAAGTTTACTCTAAAGTACCGGAGAGAAGGGTCTGGTCAATAGTTTAGTCAACGGAATAGATTTAAGAGGAGCAATGTGGTTTCATCACTGATGTGAGGTCAAATCCGGGGCCATGGTCCTTGTATGGAAAAGGCTGGACTGCCAACTCCGGGTTCGGGGAAGAGGTCCTGCCACATGTGGATTAGCTTCAGCATCTAGAGACTTGTTCATACGTGAGGTTGTAGCGGGGGATTGGCTGGCAGTACCTCCTTTGGGGAAGATGGAGCTGAGCCAGGTGACAATGTTTTCCATGCACCTGTTGCGCTTCATTGCAAGCCTCTCCTGTGGTCATATTCTTGTGACTAGAACAAGATTACAAATACAAGTGTCTGAAATGAGTTAGCGCCACAGAGTGGTCTTAGAGAGGAGCTCAGGCACCCAAGACCTGGAGTGGAGCTGCTGCTCCTTCACATTGAAAGGAACCAGCTGAGGTGGTTCGGACATTTGGTCAGGAAGCCTTGTAGCATCAGGTAAGGAGAGGAGTTTGGGCATGTCCTTCTGACTGGAGGCCCCCGGGAAGGTCCGGCAGGCCACACTAGAAAGATTACATCTCATGTAGCACCCTAATAGTTTTGATGAGTGTTTGATTCTGTTGGTTTCTAAATAATTAAACGCGTGCTAGCCGTTTCCTCCCGTCCCTCTCTCACCTGTCTCCACAGGGAAGGAGTACAGTAAAGCAGACAGCCGCTGGCTAGTTTCTGATCCAACCATCGTCTCCGTGGAGATTCTGACCGTCGTCCTCGACTCTCTCCTCGCTCTGCTACTGATACATGCAATACTCAACAAAAAGTACTACAGGTAAGGCTGGCCAAATACTGCAGCAGTACTACCAGATAACACAAGATGAAACTTCCAAATTAGTACTGTTATGCAAACAAAAAAACTACAGATGATCAAAATACTACTGATAGAACTAGGAAATACCGCTAAAGTTTTGATCAAAAGGCTACAAATAATACCGCCAAAACATTATTATTACTACCAGAATATAACAGGTAATACTATCAAAATATTAAAGGCCACGAGATACTTACTAGACTCTCTCTCTCTCTCTCTCTCTCTCTCTCTCTCTGTCTCACTCACACACTCACTCACACACAGTCAGTTTAAGGTGCAAAAATGTAAAAGTAAAATGTAAACATGGTAATAAGACTAGTCTAAACTAGAAACTGAATTATTAAGAGAACATAATCTCTACTCCTACTTGAGTACAGTCTCTAGCTACTCTACCACTTCCAGTTTCTTGACTGAATAAAGATCCAGCATGTTTGAACCAGAAACACGTTTACATTCTGGTTTAAACCTGCTGAGGGTGAATGGTCTGTAACATGTGTACATGACCTACTGAAGGACTGGTCTCTATGGTTTTGTTCGGAATAAGTTTTTTTAAACACGTTTTTGTCTTCATTTGTTTTTTTTAATCATTTTTATTTCACTTTTTAAACCACAAAAAGTTTCAGATAACTCCAAATTTGTAAATATCTGATATAATACTAACACAGTTAAATCAGCTGTTATGATTAAACAGTTACTCAGTACTTTAATTCTTACCAAATACTTTTAACCCGAGTGTTTTTAAATAACTAATTTAAATACTCTAATAGTTAATATTATTCAGGGGCAGCGGTAGCTCAGGAGGTAGAGCGGGTTGTCCAGTAATTGGAAGGTTGCAGGTTCGATCCCGGCTCCGACCACAGAACGCTGCTGCTGTGTCCTTGATCAAGACATTTAACTCGGCTTGTGGTGGTCGGAGGAACCGGTGGCACCTCGCCTCTGTCAGAGCGCCCCAGGACAGCTGTGCCTACATCATAACTCATCCCCACCAGTGTGTGAATGTGTGTGTGAATGGGTGAATGACTGATTGTGTTGTGAAGTGCCTTGGGGGGTTGTAGAACCCTAAGAAGGTGCTATACAAGTACAGGCCATTTACCATTTATTAAGTACTGTTGTAATATTAAGTACTGTGACTCACTAGAGTACTGTTGTAATATTAAGTACTGTGACTCACTGGAGTACTGTTGTAATATTAAGTACTGTGACTCACTGGAGTACCATGTCTGGTGGCCAGTACCCTGTTGACTCGTACTGAAACACGTGTCCATGTGACAGACACTTCCTGCAGGTTGCTCTGAGCGTGTGCGAGTTGTACGGCGGCTGGATGACCTTCTGTCCTGAATGGCTGACGGGCAGTCCTCACCTGAACACCTCCAGCTGGCTCCACCTGTGGCTCTACCTGGCCTTCTTTAATGGGCTCTGGGTGTTGGTTCCAGTGCTGTTGCTGCTCCAGTCTTGGCTATTTCTTAAGAGTCTTACCCCCCCTCCTACCAGCAGAAAGAAGCTGTAGACGTGGATGAAGCTGCAGGTGGTAACTCTCTGTCTGCATGTTAAACTGCTCCATGTTCATGTCGGGGTGAAGAAGTCAAATCACAAACTGATTTCAAGTGAAATTTAATCATCACCATCAGAAGTGTCCATCATCACAGCCTGTGTTTAAATCCAATTTTATAAATAAAATCTGGTTAACAAAACATTCCTATTGTCCAGTCCTGCAGACCTGCCCCAGATCCTCCTCTTCCTCCTTTCAGCTCTTCTTGATCATCTTGCTGACGGACATGAAGGCCTGCTGTAGACCCAGTCCCTTCAGACCACTGCAGGCCTGGATCTCCCACTCTCTGTCTGGGGAGTAACTGGGAAGGTCCAGCTGGGTGGACACCTGAGGGGTGGACACAGAGAAGAAGATGACACTAGGAAGGGTGGGGGTCAGGGTAGTCGTTCATATAATTCATATATAACATCTGCAAAACAAACATCTTGTTCCAAAAATACTTACGTTAAAAAAATCTGTTTCACAATAACTGAACCAAAATACTTCAAGTGTCACTTTTCACATGACTCCTGGGGTCTTCATTGCTTAATTCACTCATTTGAAAGCAGACATGGATGAATTATCAAGTAAACTGTTTAATACACATTATTGTTGATAGTTAAGATATGCTGTCATTCTCTCTGCTCTACTGCTCCATTAAACCTTTGTCATGGCCTCAGATAAGAATCTTGTGTCTGTTCTAGTCTTGTCCGATCTCAGTGCTGCTTTTGACACCGCTGATCACAATGTTCTTGTAGAAAGGCTTGAACATGTTGTAGGGATCAAAGGAACAGCGCTAGGCTGGTTTAAATCCTACCTGTCTGATAGATTTAATTTTGTTAATGTACATGACAAATCATCTTCATAGTCCAGGGTTACTTGTGTAGTACCACAGGGTTCGGTGCTTGGACCAATTCTTTTTACTATACATATTGTGGTGGCCCTGACACTGATTGGCCGGCAAGGCCGCATTGCACTCTGGGGGGACGGTAAATTGGGGTTGTTTAATCAGTTTGTGGTGTTCTGAGGTTTATTTTGTTCGGGGTTATATTAGTGTTGTTTGTTTCAGTTTGGAGTTCACACTGTGTTGTTCTTATCCGGTGCCTGTTGGCACCGTGAGTTAATTGTATGTGAGGGGTGATGAAAAGGGGAGCCATCCGGCGATTAAAAATATTCTATGTCTGCTACCTGTTGACTCTTCTTTGCTGCTTCACACACACCCCGCTAGAGGGCGGCGCAGATCGGCGCAGACTGCTACATTATGCTTCCAATTGGTAAAATCGTTAGACAGCATGGGATAAACTTCCACTATGCTGACGATACTCATTTATATCTATCCATTAACCCTGATGAACCTAATCAGTTAGTTAGATTACAGGCTTGTCTTGAAGACATAAAAAATTGGATGACTCTAAACTTTTTGCTTTTAAATCAAGACAAGACGGAAATTCTCATTTTTGAACAAGAAACCCAGAAAAGGAAATTGCTTAGTCAAACACCTGACCTGAATGGCAATAAATGAGTCTCCAAGAACAAAGTAAGGAATCTTGGTGTTATCTTTGACCAGGACATGTCATTCAAATCCCATGTTAAACAGGTTTGTAGGATTTCCTTTTTCCACCTTCGGAATATTGCTAAGATTAGAAGCATCCTTTACAGGAGTGATGCTGAAAAACTAGTTCATGCATTTATTACATCAAGACTGGATTAATGTAATTCATTACTCTCAGGAAGTCCACAGAATGTAGTTAAAAGTCTTCAGCTTGTCCAAAATGCTGCAGCTAGAGTTCTGAGGAGAATTAAAAAGAGAGATCATATCTCTCCTGTCTTAGCTTCCCTACATTGGCTACCTGTTAAATTCAGAATAGATTTTAAGATCTTTCTTCTCACATATAAAGCTCTTAATAATCAAGCTCCATCATACATCAGTGACCTGATTGTTCCATACCTTCTTAACCGAGCACTTGTAAAACAACGTGTTTTTACTCTGTCGACTACAGAAGCACGTTCAGAAACAAGAAACTTGAAATCGCCATCTTAAAAAAATGGATCGACTGACTATTTGTGTGATATGCTCGTCAGCCACTAGATGGTGCCATCGGATGAGAGAAATAAATCAGCCATCTCCTTTATGCAGCCAAGTGAAAGGAGCATTTTTATGAGACCACGCTCTGACACTAATCATAAATTATCAAACCAGCATCAGAACAAGAACTGGGAATCCTGGAAGCCCTCAGGAGTAAGGTGGGTTTAATCAGACTAAAGGAAGTCCAGGTTCTCTAGTTAAACCTTAAACTGAACTGGTAGAAGTATTCTGAACACAAGCATTCTTTCCCACATGGCTCGTACCTCTCGTATGGTCATGGAGTTGGGGAGATCCTTCTTGTTGGCTAGAACCATCAGTGGAACTCCCTTCAGCCTCTCATCACTCAGAACTTTCTTCAGAGCCTTCTGGGCCTCGGCCATGCGAGCCCTGTCGGTGCTGTCCACCACAAACACCAGAGCCTTGCAGTCATCCAGGTAGTACCTGCACACAGTGCACCTGAGTCTGGTACCTGCAGCCTTGTGGAGACCCTCTGGTGTTCTTTACCCACTTCCAGTTGGGTCTCATGTTCTCCTGTCCACCAACGTCCCACACAGTTAGAGACGTCTTCTTGTCCACGTCCAGATTTCCCACATTGAAGCCCACAGTGGGAGATGTTTTCACCATCTGAAAGTTCAAACGTACTCACCTGAACACCTGTCACTCAGCTGGGTCTGTTACCATGGTAACCTGCAGCTGTTATCACTAGTGATTTAATTCCAGCTCCTCGGTTGTTTTTGTTGCTTGAATTAATGTATTAATAAAATGATTATTAATGTATAAAACCTACATCTCTCATGCTGTTGCAACAGTGAGCAGTCTGTTACCATGGTAACTGGTGCTGGTGCCCTGACCAGTACTGGAGTAGCTGACCCTAAACCAGTTTGATCTTATCAAGTCCTGCTGACCTGAAACTCTGTTTTCAGCCAGTCACCATGGTAACAAAGCCTAGTCTGACCAGCCAGCCCCGTGCATCCTTACTGGAAGCATTAGCATTAGTTGTCTGTGTAGAATTAAACAGAGAACGAGTCTGACAGGCCAGACTAAACAGAGCCAGAACCTGCTCTAGATGTGGTTTTGTTCTAAATCAGTCTGAATATTTCCCAGGTAGAGTTCAAAGGTCACGACCGAAACTCTTCACTGATTAAAAAGCTATGAAAAGAGCTATCAAGAGACTCACCTGTCCTGTGAGCAGTTGGGCCAGCAGCGTGGACTTCCCAGCAGAGTCCAGGCCAATGATGACCACCTGGACAAATGTGGCCAGGTGACAGGTAAACATGGGCTCAAACAGGTGTGTCTGTGTTTCAGTTCTGTCAGACTATTATAAAAACTAATGTTTCCAATCAGCTGATCAGCAAGTTGTTTACAAACACATCAGTAAATAACAGCAAAGTGTGTGGATAATAACAGCTAGAACCAGCAGAACCTCAGACAGGTGGAACGTTTACCTGAGGACTCGTAGAGAATTGAGCCTGACCCATCTTCTTCTGCTTGCTGGAGCCAAGAGCAGCCTTACTGAACCTCACCTGGAACACATGTCAGGTGTGTCAGACACCCTCAGACCCGCAGCCAATGGGAGCAGCCGCTGTACGTCATGTGACAGCAGGACAGGTGAAACAGCATTCTTTCTGCAGGAGGTCTGGACATGCCCATCTGCCAGAAACCAGAATCTCAGCAGCAGATGACGACAGGTACAGGTGATGACGACATGTGCTGCTGATGAACAGAACCATGTCAGACATGAAGGGAAGCTCGGGTCCAAGATGGCGCAGTGAGAGGTTTTTTTCTGTGCTTGGTATCCAAAGTGCAGTTAACTTGAAATGCTATATTGTACACAAGGCCGGATTATAATATGGGCAAACTGGGCACAGGCCCAGGGGCCCACAGCCACAAGGGGGCCCACACGAGCAGCAGTCTTTTTTTTATTTTTTTGTGCAGCAGTCTTAACGTTGGAGAAAAAAGTTAACAAGTAATTAAACTTGCGCCCGCATTTTCTAAGTTAACACACATTTCTTTTAACAACGGTAGTTTTTGCATCTTACTGCCTGCTTCATCCCGCTCCCCCCTCCCCCAGACAGTGGCGACAAACTCACTGGGTGTGTCCGAATCATCGGTCCGAATCATCGACATAAATATACTGGACATCTCCTTTACATAGGCTCCAATATCACGTTTTTGTACTAAAATGGGAGGTGGCCACCACCGCCATTTTGACCGTGTCACAGGTTCCGTCAAGCCCAGACAATTCCAAAAAAGGGAAGAGAGGTGGAGCTGAGGGTGGGGCTGTAAGGCTGGGATCAACTGACGACAACCGGTCGAACTAGCCACAAGCTAACCTGAAGCTAACCCAAAGCTAATGTGGAGGTGGGAGCCGAGCTAACGGATGTAGCCACCTAGCTACTACCGGAGCTAACTCTGTGGAACACCCATCGACCGCATGGAGTTCAGGTGGAGGTTTGCGGCGCTTTTTCATGAGAAGTACCTTTCTGTGAATAAAAAATATTAAATCGGTAAGTGTATAAGTTATTTCCGTAATGAAAATATATTTTGCTTTGAGCAAGTTTTCACTGTTTTTAACGTACCGTATTTTCAGGACTATTAAGTCGCTCCTGAGTTGCACCAGCCATTAAATGTATAATGAAGAAGAAAAAAACATATATAAGTCGTATTTTGGGGGAAATTTTATTTTTCTCATAAAATCTGAGACAAAGCGTTTCACATTACAAGACAAGTACCGGTAACAATAACCAAATAGTGCGCCGCAGCAGCGCGCCACGGTCTCCAGCAGAGGAAGGCGGTGTTAGAAACCCTCCCAGCGGGACTGGGGAACTCATTCTTGGGTCGGAGTCGGCCCGCAGCAGCGCGGTGGAGCCTACATATTTTGTTATATAAGTCGCTCCGGAGTAGCAGGACCGGCCAGACTATGAAAAAAGTGCGACTTGTAGTCCGGAATATACGGTAGTTATTAGTATTTGAGATAAATTAGCAGGCTAAATACATTTCATATATTTCCAAAACGTAATACTTGTTTGTATCTTGTACAGCCAAGTAGCCTTCATTCTGGACTCAGTACAATTCACCAAACGTAAAGAGACATTATACAGATGAAGTAAGCACAAGATAACTTACTGGAAGACACGGAATTATCATGAGAACCAGAACAAGACAGCCTGATAACAGTCATGTGAAAATAACAGTTAAAAGGTATGTATGTGTAATAGAAATAAAAATATATTAGAATTAGTGTAACTCACTGAGATCCAAACAATAAATCAGCCGTAGCTGATTAGCAATCATGAAATGAGGTCTGGGAGTTTTTAAGTTTCATTCTTTTGTTACATTTTTTTCTTAGATCTGTTAAAAGGTCACCATGGCAGCCTGTGTCTCCAACATCAGCTACACAACGCAGCGTGTAAGTACCAAATACCTGTATTGACCACTTCATGTATGGTTTTGTACTTTAAACAGCTAGGCCAAACCTTTTTTTTTTCTCCATAGCCATTTGGATCATCGGTGACAGCTGAGTGAGGCGTGGTGCCCAGAGAGCTGCAGAGACCCTGTGAGACAACCTTGGCCTCCCTGACGTCCGTGTCTCCTGGTTCGGTTGGGGTGGACTGAGGTGGAAAGACCATCTCCCCTTCTTTTTCAACTCCATGCATGGAAGAGCAGCTCCTGATGTCCTTCTCATCCACTGTGGCGGCAATGACATGGGGGTGGTCAGCAGTGTGAATCTGGTGAACATGAAGAAGGACCTGCACCGGCTTCACCTTCTACACCCTCATATCACACTGTTGAGAACTGTTCTTCCTCACAACCCAATGTTCCACTCACTCTGCAGCTCTCTGGGCCCCTTTTATTATTTTAAGTATTTTTTAAATGTCCCGACACTTTGTGTCCTGTTATTTTATAAAATGTGATGTAAAAAAATAATTGTTTTTGCTCAATTACTGGAATTTCTTTGGTTAAGACAAAAAAGGAAGGAAGAATCATTTTTGCCAAGTTGTTTCTACAACAGGCCCGTTTTAAGTCCAACAGTTTCTTAGCAGCCAATAGAAATGTGTTCTTTACGAACTTTACTTGGTTTAAAAATCTTACTAAAATAAATAGAGTGCCGTATTGCAAAACCCAATCATACTTGTTATGTAAATATTAGCTTTGAAGATATTTTTTACAGATATTTGTGTGCTAAAAAAAACCATAAACTTAAATAATTTGTTATTCTTTATTGAAAAACAACAAAATAAAGGTATACAGAAAGTGTGGGAAAGTGATAATGTGAAAGTATATCTCTTTAAATGTAATACTATTTATCTTTAAAAAGAAAAACTCTAAAAATGTCCCGTACAGCAACATGACAGAAGAAAGGTGGTCTGTCTGTCAGAATGTGCTGAACAGATTTGCTCTATCAAGAGGAGCGTTTTGTGTACGAGTTTATGTTATAGTAATATTGGTTTGGGTTATGTATCGCCACATTAGCATGTAAATGCTGAACTAATCTGGAATAAAGAGGGATGCTGACCAGTAGAGGTGGTTCACCACACTTTGCTTCCACAGTCTCACATCCTGGGTCGTCTTTCTCTTCCCCAGCTCTTCATTTTCTTACCAATTCATGGAGAGCCAAATAGACCCACATTTAAAATAGAAAAAAATTCCTGTAATATTCACTATATACATCCCCAAAGATTACCTTTTACCATGTGCCAGGGGTCAAAGTAGTGACTGATTTCCTTTTTTTCCTCCCGCAAATACTTCTGCACCCCTGTGTGGCGGTCAGTCACAACTTGCTGCACATCGACCCCCCTCTCCAAAAGTGTGCTCAGACTTCGCACAAATCCCTCCTTCTCCATTCGCACACTATTTCCAACTTCATTGCTCTGAAAATAAACGTAATTCTCCATTGATCTGTGAATAATTAACCATGAAATGTATTGGAATCATCAGGTAATGTTGTACCTGTACGAGTTGGATATCAATAACTTTGTTCTTTATTAACACAATCAACAATAAAACATTACGGCCAAATTCCCTCATGATAAAACCAGCTGTCCAGCATAAATAAAACAAGCAGTGGTTCTTAGTTGTCCCAGCTGATATGACCCCCCCCCCACCCCCCCACCCCGGGGTCTGTGTTTCCGACACCGTCCAACGTCCCGGGGTGCAGCTTGCGAGGACGGCGGGTAAATCCACAGCTTAAGACAAAGTGCATTTTGAATAAAAATTTTAATTTCAATTGTTATTTTAAATATTACAAAGGAATTTTTTTTGTTTATTTACACATTTTTAGTGTGAAGGGGAAAACACTAATTTGAGGCCATTACACTTTTCACCTCACACACCCCCTAGCAGCAGCTCGTGCACCCCTGGTCTAAGGCATTATCCAGAACTACATTAAAGTCTCCACCTAATAAGTAAGCACTAGGATATCTGGTTGTCCAAATAAGTATTTTTTCTTCAATTTCTTCTAGTAAATTATTGTTATCAGAAGTAGCATTAAACCCATAGATATTAACGATTATAAAAATATTATTGCATACATTCAATTCAATTCAATTCAATTCAAAAATACTTTATTAATCCCAGAGGGAAAATGATTGCTGTAGTAGCTCATAATAATAATAATAATAATCAAGTCATCAAAGAGTTGTTGTATATTACAATGGCTGTTGGCAGGAAGGATCTCCAGTAGCGGTCAGTGTTGCAACGAAACTGAAGAAGCCTCTGACTGAAGACACTCTTCCGTTGTCAGACAGTCTTGCGAAGAGAACGCTCAGGGTTGTCCATCGTTTTCTTGATTCTCTGGAGAATCCTTCTTTGCATTATCTCCTCCAGCGGTTCCACAGTCGTCCCCAGAACAGAACCAGCCTTTTTATTAGGCTGTTGAGCCTTTTCAGGTTCCTGATTCTGATGCTGCTACCCCAACAGACGATGGCTGAAGAGATTACACACTCAACAACAGACTTGTAGACGATCTGCAGCATCTTGCTACAGACATTGAAGGACCTAAGCGTCTTCAAGAAGTGCAGTCTGCGGTGTCCCTTCTTGTAAACGGCTTCACTGTTCTTTCTCCAGTCCAGTCTGTTGTCCAGGTGAACTCCAAGAAAGTTGTATTCCTCAACCACCTCCACTTCTTCTCCCATGATGGAGACAGTGTTTGACTCCACCCCATTTCTTCTGAAGTCTAAAATCATCTCCTTTGTTTTGTTCACATTCAAGGTCAGATGATTGTTTCCACACCATGCCACAAAGCGCTCCACCAGCTCTCTGTACTCAGCTTCCTGTCCATCTCTGATACACCCGACAACTGCAGAGTCATCTGAGTATTTCTGTAGATGACAGGTCTCTGATTTGTACTGGAAGTCTGAGGTGTACAGGGTGAAAAGGAATGGTGAGAGTACAGTCCCCTGTGGTACTCCAATGTTACTGAACGCCTGGTTTGATGTGCAGTCCTTCAGCCTCACAAACTGTGGTCTGTTTGTCAGGTAGTCTTTAATCCAGGCGATAGTTGAGGCCCCCACCTGTGTCTTCTGGAGTTTCTGGCAAAGTACATCAGGCTGGATTGTGTTGAATGCACTGGAGAAATCAAAGAACATGAACCTCACAGTGCTGCCTGCATTGTCCAGATGACAGTGGGTTGGTTGAAGCAGCTGGATGATGGCATCTTCAACTCACACTCCATAGCGATAAGCAAACTGCAGTGGGTCCTGATATGTTCTAGACTGCTTATTCAGGTGGACCAACAGGAGTCTCTCCAGGACCTTCATGATGTGGGATGTCAGGGCAACCGGTCTGTAGTCGTCACTGACTGATGGACGAGTTTTCTTTGGAACTGGAACAAGGCAGGATGTCTTCCACAGGACTGAAACCTTCTCCTGGGCCAGGCTGAGGTTGAAGAGGTGCTGCAGAATCCCACAGAGCTGCTCTGCACAGGCCTTCAGTACTCTGGGACTGACACCACCTGGACCTGCAGCCTTGTTCCTGTTCAGTCTCTCCAGCTGCCTCTTCACCTGACTTCTAGAGACAGATAGGTGGGAGGGGGAGGTAAATGGGGCAACAGCATCTCCTGACTTGGTTGAAGACAGATTTATAGAACCAGAAGAGTCCATGACTGCGTTAGAGGACAAAAGAGCTGGCGTGTGACAGGAAAATGTTGGATCAGAGGAGGATGGGATGTCTGGTTGGCTGGGGACAGGCGAGGAGGATGCTGGGTTTGTTCCTGAACTGAACCTATTGAAGAACTTGTTCAGTTCATTGGCTGTGTCCAGGCTGCCATCTGTGCAATCCTTCCTCTGCCTGAAGCCTGTGATCTTCTTCATCCCTAACCAGAAATCAGCTTGCTTAGCAGCTAGCTAGTGAGCTAACGTCTGGTTAAAACCAACTTAAAAAGTAGCTTAATTTCAGATTAACTAAGAAAAAATAATATATATTATCAATACTCACTTTAGATCCGCAGTAGACACCACAGACAGCAGAAATAATGTGTTTGGGGCTCAAAATTCATGTTGTTTTAATGACTAGAAAAAACGTAGTTTTTTTACGGCGCTCTGAAAGACTGCACGAAGACGGTGTGCAATACGACATTCTGAAGGGATTTTTGCCGCTTTTTTCGGCGTTTTAAGTTTAAAGACGGCGTTAAATGACCAAACGTGATCAAAAGTGGGCGAATTGTGATCCCTAAGGCTTGCGATACCACGGGTGCAGAAGAGCGCATGCAGGAGTCAGTGATTTAAAATTTTTTGGCTGAAATAGCACCTAACGAGACTCTGACAAAATCATCCATTCAGCCTCTCGCGGAGCTGTGCGCAGGCTGTGTCAACTCCCTGATGCTTTGAAAAGGTTATACCTCTGTGCATACAACTCAATTTTCATCTCTAGATACATTGGATACACCTGTGGGGAAATTGTATTTAACTGACTCCCGCAACAAGAACATTCGTAATTTATTTCAGATGGACTGTCTGTATCTCTTGTGGTTGCACACTGGAACAGCATGTACCCTGATACTGACTGGAAAACTACGTGGGCACTTCCAAACAGGTTCTTACTGACAAACAAAGTTAAAGAAATATCATATAAGATCATCCATCGGTGTTATCCTGCTAAATCCTCAACTCAACTCAGCCTTTATTTATAAAGCACCTTACAGGCATGAGCATGCCACCAAGGTGCTGTACAACAAAAGAATAAAACAATAAAACAGAGCGCCACAGACATAATTAAAACCACAAATAAGAATCACAAAATATAAAACATTAACAATTGCTAACCCACAGAATTAAAAGCCAGATCATAAAAGTAGGTTTTCAGCCTCATTTTAAAATCCTTCCTGACTAGATACAAGAAAGACATTGATGCAGCCTGCACCTTTTGCAACTCGGACCCAGAGACAGTTACTTATTTTGGTCATGTACACTTACTCAAGAACTATGGAAGGCTTTGTTTGTGAAAGAAAAAAATTCTGCCTTCCTTCCAACTTCAGTATAAAAATGTGCTGTTTGGATGTACAAAATATGAAAAAAATAATAATAATACGAACCTGCTTTTTTTCTAGTTAATTTGTTTCTACTTTTGGCTAAATTTTATGTTCATAAATGCAAAGTGCTGAAAACCCAATCTTTATATTGCATTTTCAAAAAGCAAGTATACTTGCACACATTATCTACCTCACTGAAAATATTTTCTGATTATAATATCAGTTTGCTCTGACCTGAACAACTTTAAACATGCATCGTTATTCTTTTCTCTTTCTTCTTTTATTTATTTCAACCAAAATTGGCAAATATCAGGTTTTGTATGTCAACCGATGTCAACAAACCCCTCCTGCTGATTCGTGTTATATTTTTGCCACCAATTTGTTTTTGCTTGTTTATCCTCTTTGTAATTCTGCTACAAGTTGGAAATAAAGTTTGAGGAAAAAATAAATTCTCCTAAAAAGAGAATAAACAAACAAACAAATAAATAAATAAATAAATAAATAAATAAATAAATAAATAAATAAAACAAATAAATGTCAGACATGTCGCTCAGGACCCGTGACCTCAGAACAATACTAACGGAACGAATTATAAACAAGCTACAGACGTGCTATGAAGCATATTTAACCTGTAAGCTAATAAACGAACTAAACCAGCTGTTAGCTCTTCCGAACCCGACTGTTAACAAATGTCTCCACGTTCATTAGACCTGTCTGTCTCTCCTCCTGTCCTCCACCAACTCCTGGCAGGAGGAGGAGTGGAATCCGCCGAGGAGGAGTCTGTCTCCGCATATAAAAGCGGCTCCTCCCGCCTCCTTCTTTCCTTCTTCATTCTCCTCCGGTGGTTTCCTTCGCTCCTCACGGCTCTTCTTCTTCATCATGGGATTCGGAGATCTGAAATCAGCCTCTGGCCTCAAAGTGCTGAACGACTTCCTGTCGGACCGCAGCTACATCGAGGGGTCAGTGAGCTGGTGTCGTTATAACCCAGTAGAACCACTACAAACTCCTGCAGATGTCTGCAGAGCAGCCGGCGCACCCGCCATCTTGGCTAGGCGCTGCTTTAACAATGCTAACAGTTAGCCGGAAGTTTCCCGGTAAATACCGGTAGGTCAGTAATGCGGTTTCCGTGTCCGCGAGTCACCGTAAATAACGGCTGCTGGTGACCGCCGAGTACCACAAGGTTAACTTCAGGTCAATTCGCAGCGCTTTAGTTTAGTTGTCTGACTGCGTGTAGTCATGTGGTGCTAGCAAGCTATCGGTGGCCACAGCAGTGCACCTGTGTAGCAGTAGTGTCCAACACTGGGCCCCACGTCCACGGTCCCCGTCTGCATGAATCACATGATTCTCTGCTTCAACACGCCTGATTTTAATCAGCTGGTGATTCAAGTGCTTCTGCAATGCCTGATGACCTGTTAATGATTAATTGAATCAAGCGTTTTAGACTCTGCTGGAAAAAAAAAACAGCATTTGCTGTGTTTTTGATGCTGGTGATTGCCTGCTGAACAAACACGCTAAACCTGCATCCCATCCTGGGCCAGTACGATGCTGGTCCACCAGCTAAACTAGCGCCAACAACATATTCTGGTCTATGCTGTTTTATTTTCTCCCAGCAGGGAGCAGGGAACTACTTAAAAACCGTATGGACAGACCATGGAGGAGCAGGGTTGTGCACTGCTGGTTTTTATGGGATCCTGGAGCCTGACTGGTTCTAGAGTGAAACACCAATCGTGGGTATTGGACTAGATCAGGAACTAGAACATAGTCTAATTTGGACTGGGTCATCCTGCATGTTCATGGCTGTGTGTGTGTGTGTGTGTGTGTGTGTGTGTGTGTGTGTGTGTGTGTGTGTGTGTGTGTGTGTGTGTGTGTGTGTGTGTGTGTGTGTGTGTGTGTGTGTGTGTGTGTGTGTGTGTGTGTGTGTGTGTGTGTGTGTGTGTGTGTGTGTGTGTGTGTGTGTGCGCACACAGGTGTGTTGGAATCAGGTTTTGATAACTACTGTCCTGCTCTTAGGTATGTCCCATCTCAAGCTGATGTGGCAGTCTTTGATGTGCTGTCAGCCCCGCCCCCTGCTGACCTGCGCCACGCACTCAGGTGGTATAACCACATCAAGTCCTACCAGAACCAAAAGAACAGGTGAGACTGCTGAAGACCTCTTGTGACGGTGTGACATCAGCTGGCTAAGCCTCACCTGCTTTCTCAGTCTTCCTGGTGTGAAGAAACCTCTGGGTCAGTACGGACCCGCAGGTGTGCCTGACACTACTTCAGGCCCAGCCCCAGCTGCCGCCAAGGATGATGACGACGATGACATCGACTTGTTTGGTTCTGATGAAGAGGTGAGGTCAGCGCCACTCTGCTGTGAAGCCTGATTGCTCAGATGTGATCCCTTCTTCACTCAGTCTTTGTTCCCCAGGAGGACACAGAGGCCACCAAGCTGAAGGAGCAGCGCCTGGCAGAGTACGCCGCCAAGAAGGCAAAGAGTACGTCCTTATGACAGGTCGACCTAGCTCACTAGTGCCTCACCAGACTTTATGATGATCATTCAATCACCATCTTTCGGCTGACTGCCTGATGGACATTTTTTCTTTTTAACCTGACGAGTCTTGGTGTAGACTACACAGTGGTGCAGTGGTTAGAGCTGTAAGGGTGTGGTTTCCATGGTAACTCAACACACTCTCCTCCTCAGAGCCAGCACTCATCGCTAAATCTTCACTCCTATTGGATGTGAAGCCATGGGATGATGAGACGGACATGGCCAAGCTGGAGGAGTGTGTACGCAGCATCGAGATGGACGGGCTGGTCTGGGGACAGTGTAAGGGCTCCATAACCACACACACACGCACACGGTGCTCCAGATCAGGTTAAGATGATGATTAACTCACCATCTTTCGGCTGAAGAATGATGTATACTCTTTAATCTGAGACCTGCTGAGACTCTGGATTTGGAGGCAGTGTTTCTAACTGATTAGATTGGTAACTGGTTTTGGTTAATTCGGTTTTCTGCAGCCAAACTAGTTCCAGTGGGTTACGGCATCAAGAAGCTCCAGATCAGCTGCGTGGTCGAAGACGACAAGGTGAAGCAAAGTCACGTTTTCTGTTTGCAAACCTGCACTGCGTTTTCTGCTGCTTCTTACTGAGTGTACCTGTTGCAGGTGGGCACAGACATCCTGGAGGAGAAGATCACTGCCTTCGAAGACTTTGTTCAGTCCATGGATGTTGCTGCTTTCAACAAGATCTGAGATGGTTTAATAAAAATGAAAACAAAACTGGTCATCTTTTTATTGCCATGTAGTCGGTGTATAGATAAAATATTCAGGGGCCTGAAACATAGTGGAAAATTTGGCGTATTTCTACAAAACGCAAGTCGGCAATAAGGTTCAGTCAATAAAATGTTAATACATTTAAATATTAATTATAAAACTCCAGTATAAAAGTAGAAAAAGCGGGTAAAGGAAAGAATCAGGGCTGGCTGCAATGCTCCTGTCGGCCTGTGAGTGGTGCCACTTCCCCGCCGCTCCATCACGTTGCCGTATTCAGCAGCAGAAGAAGACAGACCGGAAACGAAACAGCAGAGGACTGCGCGGCGGAAGATTGTTTAGTAAACACGGTGAGTGATAAACAGGTGCAGGTAAATAACGAGACTTGTTAACCACGGTTGGGCGCGATTAAAGGATCTAAATGATTCGTTCGTTTACGGAATCGCTGCAGAGCCAACCGGATGCTAACGGGAAAGCCACGTCACAAACGGGGAGTGGGGTCATTATGGTTACAGTGGGGATGAAATATGATTGCGTTACCATTGTCTCCGTGGAGTCTGTTTAAAGCCCGTCTTTAGCCGGTATGATCAAATATTATCCAAGTTGTCTGAAAGCAGTGTCGGGAAGTGTAGCCCTGTGATTGGTCCGTGTCACAGAGAGCAGCCATGTGATTGGTCAGCGTTCAGGCGAGCGCCACTGATTGGTCAGACAGGAGCATCAATTCAACCAGTAACACAATATTTACATTAGGAGAAATTAATTCACATGGCAAATGTTCAGATAAAGATGAGTTTCTGCTACCAGTTTGACCAGTCAGCGCTCCCTGACCTGTCCACTGGAGGGATGTGGGGACAAGTCTCCTGCTCTTGTTATCAGTGGGCAAAGCAAAAAGAATGACTGAGTCAGAAATCATTGATTATATGTCTTCCTTAAAGCACCATCATACATTGGTGTTCTTCTCAGTCCCTGCACCACCAGCATGTCCCTGAGGTCCAGTGACCAAAGCCTACTGGTTGTGCAGCACCAGGCTGAAGAGCAGGGGACAGATTATTTGCTGCTGTGGACCCCAGACGCTGGACCTCTCCCTCTGATTCTGAGATCAGTGGACTCATATTTTTAATAATTTTCTAAAATCTTTTTTATATTTAAATTGTTTTTGTGAAGCGCCTTGTGATTTTTATCTTGAGAGGCGCTATAGAAAAGATTGTTTTCTTTCTTTAACTAGTCACAGAAATGACTTACTTCGTGATGTTCCAACAGAAAAGACTTGGGGACATGCTACACCTGATCAGACTACCGGTGTACAGGCTCCACCCACCAGAGTATCCACATTCTCTGCTGGTGATTGCTGTGTCCACATTGATGCGCTGCATCCTTCAAAATAGGGATGTAAGAAAATATCGAGATACTTTTCCTGCAATATTACATCAATATTAAAAAGCTGTGTGGAAGAAAAGCTTTTGGAAGAATTTACATGGAAACTTTTGTATGTTTTCTTTTCTTTTGGTGCAATTCAAACACCGACCGCTAGTGGGCAGCAATGGTTTTTGTTTCCACCATTGAAATGTTAATCCCGCTATTATGTTTCAGATACCTAATGTTAAACATGTTACCTGTTTCAGTTTGGACTGTTTATTGAATATTCTCACAATAAAATCAGTCTAAAAAATCGCTAAAATCATCTGGCTTAATGCATCGAGATATATCGTATCGTCTGGCCGGCATTCCCAGTTTAAAGCGAGTTTCAGCCTTGATCCAATGTCTTCACAGTCTGTTTACAGTGTGTTGTTAGTACACCCCTTGTATCTTGATACGTATCGTATCGCCAGAATCTCACCAACACACGTCCCTGTTTCAAAGGATGCACTCAAGACAGAACATGTCCCAGTGAAGAGACAAGGCAGTTCAGATTCAAAGCCAGCCCCACCCCACCCTCCAAAGCACCCTTCTGTCCCATAAATGAAGAAGATGGGTCTGGTGTACCCTTTGTAGCCCACCCTATCCCAAGAGTCATTGCAGGTGAAACAGGAGTTTTTGTACATCATAAATGATCTCATGTGGCCAGTCCTGAAGTTCTACCAAGTTTTGTTTAAAGAGCAAGTCACCCCCAAATCAACAATTTTTTTCTGATAAACTATATAAATGCGTGTCTAATCGTGCTGCAGACACGTGTAGTCAATAGTTTTGTACCTTAGTGCATTTTAGTTAAAATTTAAATTTTCTGCCTGAAACTGTCAGTGTTGTGCCGTTGTCAGGTAAAAATTCTTCACTGCATTTGAATTTAAATCTGCCACCGCTATTGGCTAAAAGGTATGCTATGATGTAAACTGGTACATTATGATGTCACAATGCAGTGAGTGTGTGTATTTGTTAGTGGCTCCACCCTCTCAGTCTGCTAGGCAGCAGCATTTCTTGCATTTTTAAAACATGAAGTGGGAGTGAAGTACGCTTCTTGTAAGGGGTGACTTGCTCTTTAACTTTTGTTTAGTGTTGTCATGGTTGCTAGGCAATAGCCATTCAGTTTCACGGTTGCTCATTTCTGGACTTAGTGGTGGATGAAGGTCCTGACCTACGTGGTTATTAGAAGGATGCAAACCCTGAATTTGGACACAGCAGTCGTCTTTTTTGTCCTCAGGCTCATGGAATCTGCAGCTCACACCTGGTTACCATTGGTTACAGGATGGAGTGCGCTGACTGGACGCTGACTGCACCGACTCCACGTGAGTTATCAGCCGTCTTCTGCTGCAGGAGGACTCAGTTCATAAAACATTCTGTTAGTCAGAGCTCCATGGTGGTGCTGGTCAAGCAGAACTTTGTTCTGGCTCAGGTGTGGTTACAGGTGTGCCACCTGTGTGTGTTTCAGGTCTCATGTCAGGATGTCCCACTCATCTGCTGAAGGTAAGATCTAGAACTTGTTTCATCCTACTTTAGTTTTCACCATCTTATTGTGTTTGTTTGTTTTATGTCAGATGAGCAGAGGGGGGTGGAGCTTACCAGCAGGTGGGTGTACCTGTCCTTTATTTCAGTAACCAATCCCCTGTGATTAGGTGAGGTGAAGTGTCTTCTCTGTGTGACAGAATGTGGGCGGAGCCTGAGCCGGGTCCATCCAGGTGTCAGCCCGGCAGGCAGGGCTACTGTGGATACTGCAGGGTGCTGTACACTAACCTGGAGCAGGTAAACACGCACCTGAGTCTGACCAGGTGACTCAGCTACTGCATCACACTTTGGTGACATCATCACGTGTATGTCACAGCACCTGTCGAGTCTCAGACACCTGGACTCGGTCCGGAGTTCCTCCAGAAGCTCCACCCGTGTGTCCTCCACCTGGAGCAGACTGACATTGCTGGAGCGCTTCCTGCAGGACGTCCTACAGCACCACCCACACCGCTACAGCGACCCCAGGTGAGGAAAACAAACACACTTTTCCTGTGTGTGACCTGTGTTTACCTGCTGATGTCTCCAACAGGTCATCCCATTCTGACCTTCCATCAGTCTCCACCCCCCCACTACCAAGGACAGACCTGGATGACGTCTTCGTTCCTAAGGACGACAGTCTCTCTTCGGGAATCCAAGAACACCTGCCCGGTTCTGGTGGTGCGTCCTGTCAGCCAGCTCGTCACGAAGAAGACTACGGCGTTCTCAGCCAGTCCAGAGAGAGGACACGTCTGGAGAGGCTTTCTCCTCCAGTCAGAGTTCAGGACGATGGAGGGGCACATCCTGCTGGGCACACACATTTACCGCACCGTAAAGCTCCGCCGCCTCACTCTGAGACTCCACCAACTCAGTCTCAGGCTCCACCCGCTCTCTACAGGAAAGCCCACAGGAAGACCAACAGAAGGAAACCCAGCGAGTCTTCATCTTCCTCTCGTGCCCACGGGGGCCCAGGTTTCCAGCCTCACCAACAGGAAACACCTGGAGGGCTGAGATCCCAGTCCCCAACAGAACCAAAGCCCCAGGCCCGCTCAGACCTCAGGGCCTGGCTGAGCTGGCAGAGAGAGAGGAGGGAGGCTCAGAAGGAGAAGACTTTCTCCTCAGACCACACAGACCTTCTGGAACAGACCATCGAAGAGGTTTGTTTCTCTCGTTAAATTTGAAGACTTTTGTTTTTAAACAAAATCTACATAAATGTGTATGTGTGTAGGAAACGGGTTTGTGTTGTTGGTCCTCAGGTCATCCAGACGTATTGCCACCAGCAGGAGGAGACAGAGAATCTCGATTTCAGCTTTCCTGTTCCCATGGAAACACAGAGTGAGGACTGGGACTCGCCTGTGCAGGTAGAGACGGGGGAGCTGGAGGAGATGGAGTTTGTGTTTCAGCAGCTTCTGACTCTAGATGCTTGTTTACAGGTGGTTTTTCAAAAAGCTGGGACACTCAGTGGCACACCTGTACAGGTGATCCAGACAGAGGGCCGGGACATCAACAAGCTGATGGAAGTTCAGGTGGACATGGAGGACCAGATGTACTCTAAACAGCTGGACTCTGCCCTTCTTGGGGTCAGAGTCGAGAAAGATGAGGGGTTCTGGACTCTGCCCATAGAGGAGGTCCTGCCGGTCCCAGAACATATCCCAGAATCCTTCAGGGGTAAGACCTGGGCCCAGATCGAGAAGGAGGACGAGGAGAAAGTGGAGAAACTGGTCCGAAGGTTCAGACGAGGAAGATTCATCTGTTACTTTGACACTGAGTCGTTGGCCAGGTGACAAGCTGTTTACCTGTTTACCTTTTAGAGCAGGATCCTGTGTGTTTTTCTGTTTACTGGTTATTAAACTGACCTCATGGTTGCAATCATCTCAGGTACGGGAGGAGGAGCCAAAAGAAAAAGGAGCTCACTGAAACCGTGGAGGCAGAGCCAGACACAGGTGTGCTGTCCTTAATGGGCGGGGAGGATGATGAGTCTGTGTGTGTAAGAAGGAGGAAGAGGCGGAGCCTGAGACTGGCATCCCGGTGCCAGGTGAGTTAGACGAGCTGTCTTTAGCTTCAAGTCATGGGCTTGGCACATGGGAGGCGACGTGGCAATGCGCTCGGTTCCAGGGCGAATAGTGAGTCTTCCTTTGTTTTGACTGGCCGTCAGATTAGAGGGAATGTTGGGTTATTAAAGCAGTTCAGAGGTAAAAAAAGGTAGGCAGGAAGTCTCACAAGGTTTTGCTAGAGCTAAGTTAAGTCTTACTTCTGACTTTACTAATTAAAAAAGAAAACAACATGAACGGGTTTGTCAAACAGAAAAAGAAACGGTGAATATGAGACCACACCGACAGCCAGCTCACCGACCATTTCCCACGCCGCTGCCTTTTTGTGAAGTTCTCTATGTATTTTTGTAGAAATGTTGTAAAGCTCTGGGAAACCCGACACGGGCAGGATAGGGTCTGTGATTGTGACCTCATCACCGACGCAGCCACCCGTTGGCGGCCTACGAATCCTAAGGCCTAGTCCACACTTAGCCGGAGTTTTTTGAAAACGAATATCCGCCCCTCCAAAAACTTGCATCCACACCACCGCGTTTTAAAAACAAACTCTGTCCACACGTACCCGGATAAATACGTTGTTCAGGACATGCCAGACCTGTAGGCGGCAGTACTTCCCCCGTTCTGAACCTTGTCCTTCGTCTGTGGTCTTCCGCAAGGAGCAGTAATTCCGCTTGCAAAAACAAACAAGCAGAAAGCGCTTGGACAATTGATGGATCGGGTAGTGAACCGTCACCTTATCGTGGTGGAGGAGTTTGAGTGCCCTAATGATCCTAGGAGCTATGTTGTCTGGGGCACTTAGTGCCCCTGGTAGGGTCTCCCATGACAAATTGGTCTTAGGTGAAGGGTGAGACAAAGAACGGTTCGAAGGATCTTTCATGGCGGTTAAAACGAAGAGTCGGAGTACCCGGCCCGGAGGGTTACCGGGGTCCCACCCTGGAGCCAGGCCTGGGGTTGGGGCCCGTGAGCGAGCGCCTGGTGGCCGGGCTTTCGCCCATGGGGCCCGGCCGGGCCCAGCCCGAACCGGATACATGGGCTCGTCCAACTGTGGACCCACCACCCGCAGGAGGAACATGAAGGGTCCGGTGCAATGCGAATCGGGTGGCAGACCAAGGCGGGAGCCTTGGCGGTCCAATCCCCGGACAAGAAAACTAGTTTTTGGGACATGGAACGTCACCTCGCTGGCGGGGAAGGAGCCGGAGCTTGTGGCAGAGGTTGAGCGGTACCGGCTAGATATAGTCGGACTCACCTCGACACATTGCATTGGCTCTGGAACCCGAGACCTGGAGAGGGGTTGGACACTCTACTTTGCTGGAGTTGCTCCGGGTGAGAGGCGGAGGGCTGGGGTTGGCTTTTTGTTAGCCCCGAGACTCTCTGCCTGTGTGTTGGGGTTTACCCCGGGGGACAAGAGGGTAGCTTCCTTGCGCCTTCGGGTCGGGGAACGGGTCCTGACTGTTGTTTGTGCTTATGGGCCAAATATCAGTTCAGAGTACCCACCCTTTTTGGAGTCCCTGGGACGAGTGCTAGATAGTGCTCCATCAGGGGACTCCATTGTCCTGCTGGGGGACTTCAATGCTCACGTGGGCAATGACAGCTTGACCTGGAGGGGTGTGATTGGGAGGAACGGCCCACCTAATCTGAACTCGAGCGGTGTTTTGTTATTGGACTTCTGTGCAAGCCGCAGTTTGGCCATAACGAACACCATGTTCGAACATAAGGATGCCCACCGGTACACTTGGTACCAGGGCAGCCTAGGTCACAGGTCGATGATAGATTTTGTAGTCGTATCATCTGACCTGCGGCCGTATGTTTTGGACACCCGAGTGAAGAGAGGGGCGGAGCTGTCAACTGATCACCACCTGGTGGTGAGTTGGATCATATGGCAAGGGAACATGCCGCGTAGACCTGGCAGACCCAAACGCATAGTGAGGGTCTGCTGGGAACGCCTGGCAGAAGAACCTGTCAAGACGGTCTTCCACTCCCACCTCCGGCAGAGCTTTGACCACGTCCCGAGAGCAGTGGGGGACATTGAGTCCGAGTGGGCCTTGTTCCACTCTGCGATTGTCGAGGCGGCTGTTGCTAGCTGTGGTCGTAAGGTGGCCGGTGCCAGTCGTGGTGGCAACCCCCGTACCCGCTGGTGGACACCAGAGGTTCGGGGAGCCGTCAGGCTGAAGAAGGAGGCCTACAGGGCGTGGCTGGTCTGTGGGTCTTCGGAGGCAGCAGACAGGTACCGGATAGCCAAGCGGGGTGCAGCAGTGGCAGTTGCCGAGGCAAAATCTCGGGCGTGGGAGGAGTTTGGTGAGGCCATGGAGAAAGACTATCGATCGGCTCCAAAGAGGTTCTGGCAAATTGTCCGGCGCCTCAGGAGAGGAAGGCAGCAACTCGCTCACACTGTTTACAGTGGGGATGGGGAGCTGCTGACGTCAACTGAGGCTATAGTCGGACGGTGGAAGGAATACTTTGAGGAGCTCCTCAATCCCACCAATGCGCATTCCGAGGAGGAACCAGAGCTGGGAGGCCTGGGGATGGACTGTCCGATCTCGGGGGCAGAAGTTGCTGAGGTAGTCAAACAACTACACAGCGGCGGAGCCCCGGGGGCGGATGAGGTTCGTCCTGGGTATCTCAAGGCTATGGATGTTGTAGGGCTGTCATGGTTGACACGTCTCTACAACATTGCGTGGTCATCGGGGGCAGTTCCTAGGGAGTGGCAGACCGGGGTGGTGGTCCCCATCTTTAAGAAGGGTGACCTGAGGGTGTGTTCCAACTATAGGGGGATCACACTCCTCAGCCTCCCTGGAAAGGTCTACGCCAAGGTACTGGAGAGGAGGGTCTGATCGATAGTTGAATTTCAGATAGAGGAGGAGCAATGTGGTTTTCGTCCTGGCCGTGGAAGTGTGGACCAGCTCTATACCCTTGCAAGGGTGATGGAGGGGGCATGGGAGTTTGCCCAACCAATCCACATGTGCTTTGTGGATTTGGAGAAGGCTTATGACCGCGTCCCCAGGGGCACCCTGTGGGGGACGCTCCAGGAGTATGGGGTGGGTGGCTTTCTGTTAAGGGCCATTCAGTCCCTTTACCAGAGGAGCGTGAGTTTGGTCCGCATAGCCGGTAGTAAGTCGGACCTGTTCCCAGTGAGGGTTGGACTCCGCCAGGGCTGCCCTTTGTCACCGGTTCTGTTCATCACTTTTATGGACAGAATTTCTAGACGCAGCCGTGGTGTGGAGTGTGTCGAGTTTGGTGGCAGGAGAATCTCGTCTCTGCTTTTTGCGGATGATGTGGTCCTCCTAGCTTCATCCAGCTCTGACCTTCAGCTCTTGCTGGGTAGGTTCGCGGCCGAATGTGAAGCGGCTGGGATGAGGATCAGCACCTCCAAATCTGAGACCATGGTTCTCGACCGGAAAAGGGTGGCTTGCCACCTCCGGGTCGGGGTAGAGGTCCTACCTCAAGTGGAGGAGTTTAAGTATCTCGGGGTCTTGTTCACGAGTGAGGGTAGGAGGGATCGGGAGCTCGACAGGCGGATTGGTTCGGCGTCTGCAGTGATGCGGACGCTGAGCCGATCTGTTGTGGGGAAGAGGGAGCTGAGCCAGAAAGCCAGGCTCTCGATTTACCGGTCGATCTACGTCCCAATCCTCACCTATGGTCATGAGCTTTGGGTAATGACCGAAAGAACGAGATCGCGGATACAAGCGGCCGAAATGAGTTTCCTCCGTAGGGTGGCCGGGCTCAGCCTTAGAGATAGGGTGAGGAGCTCGGACATTCGGGAGGGACTCGGAGTAGAACCGCTGCTCCTCCGGATCGAAAGGAGCCAGTTAAGGTGGTTTGGGCATCTGGTCAGGATGCCTCCTGGACGCCTCCCCGGGGAGGTGTTTCGGGCATGTCCTGCCGGCAGAAGGCCCCCGGGTCGACCCAGGACACGTTGGAGAGGTTACATCTCCAATCTGGTCCGGGAACGCCTTGGGGTCCTGCCGGAGGAGCTGGTGGACAAGGCCGGGGAGAGGAAGGCCTGGAGCTCCCTAATTAGGATGCTGCCCCCGCGACCCGGACCCGGATAAGCGGAGGAAGACGAAGACGAAGATGAAGGGTAGTGACAGAGCGCAGCTCTGAAGGCTTCCATGATGCCGGCTAGTGTAAACACAGGTCGCACACGTGATGTCAGCATTTTTTTGTCGCGGAAAGTGACGTTGCGGACCTTAAAACTCCGGCTTTGTCTGTCCACACGCAGACACCCAAAACGGAGAAAACGCAGATCTTCACTTTGGCCGGAGTTTTTAAAAAGATCCGTTTTCGTGTGAAAAAACTCCGTTTTCGTGTGGATGACAGGCCAAAACGTAGAAAAATATCTACGTTTTGGCAGATCCCCGGCTACGTGTGGACAGGGCCTAACTTGTGGCTTGTCACTAGGGGTGGGCAATATGGAAAAAAACATATCACAATTTTGTTTTTGCAAAATCACAATCATAATTTAATCACAATTTTTTTCTATTTTGACCATTCAGATGTTTAGGAAGTTATTTACCATTAAAATACACACATTTAAAGCTGCTTTCCGGAGTTTTCTCCTTTCAGAAATGATGTATGATTAGTCAGAAATCCGTAAAAGTGATTATCTCATCATGTACTTGATACAATGTATGCAATACGTCTTTTTTTTTTTTTTGCATCTCCTCACGCTTAGACTACTGTAACTCTCTTTTCACGTGTCTGAGCAGAACCTCCCTGAACCGTCTACAGGTGGTTCAGAATGCCTGTGCTCGGCTTCTGACCAAGTCCTCCAAATACACCCACATCACCCCGCTTCTCCTCCAGCTTCACTGGCTGCCAGTCAACCTCAGGGTTCATTTACAGATCCTGGTTCTTACATGGACAAGCACCATCTTACATTGGTGATCTTCTTAGTCCCTACACCCCCAGCAGGTCCCTGAGGTCCAGTGATCAAAGCCTACTGGTTGTGCAGCACCAGGCTAAAGACCAAAGGTGACAGATCATTTGCTGCTGTGACCCCCAGACTCTGGACCTCTCTCCCCCTGAGCCTGAGATCAGTGGACTCAGTGGTCTCCTTCAAAAAGCAGCTGAAGACTCACTTGTTCAAGCTGGCTTTTGTTTGACCTTCTTCAACCCCTCTCTCTTTATTCTGCTCTCCCCACCTATTCCACCTTCCTCAGGATCCACTGATTTCCCTCTTTCCTATTCACTCTCTCTCTTTCTTAACATTTTTTAATCACAATAGTCTATTTTTGCTCATTTTAAATATACTTTTAAACATTTTCTAAATGCTTTTTTACATTTTTACATTTTTTGTTTTTGTGAAGTGCCTCGTGATTTTTATCTTGAGAGGCGCTATAGGAATGATTTCTTCTTCTTCTTCTTCTAAATAAAGCATTTTGGGAACGGTGGTGAAGAAAAGAATTAAACCAAAGTTAAGAGGACCTTGAGAAGCCAAAAGAATAAAGTTTATCATTATAAGCAAATAATGATCAACCAAGTCAAAAGCTTATTGGTAATTAGACCATTACTAAAACCAGAGTAACTTCCTGTTTGTAAGTTACATCATGCCAGTATATAAATATAATTTCAAGCAGCAAAGTAGCACAAACAGCGACTGGCATCCCCAGTTAGGAAGTCATGGTCGAAGACACAAATGACACAAAAATACGTCTCCGTCAACATGGTGCTGACAGTGTGGGTTTTGGGACTGGGCCTGAACATTGGAGCCAATGCCTCACCAAGTTTTCTTCTTCCAGGTGGTTAAAGTGAGCCACAGCACTCAGACAGTTCAATTGGTGGTTCCAGCTGTCCCTCAGCCGTCCCCACAAGCTCCAGCCCCCAGCATACCTGCAGCTATTGAGAGGACGCCGGAGTCATGGTGTTGTCTCCCGTCATCCTACTCCAACATTGTAACACCTGTGCAGCAGGGCACCTCGCTGGTCTACTTGCTCTGCTCCCCTTCAAGCCCCACCCCCACTCCCCTGGAAGGCTCTACCTCGAAGAGCTGCAGGAGGAGGCTACGTCCAGTGGATCGACAGGGGTTAAAGGTGAAATATAAAAGACTTCCTGTTCACTTTTATGAGCCCAGGACCAATCGCATCCTGAAGAAACCCCCTAAAGGGGTACTATGGTACAGAGGCTCCACCTCCGTGGGCCCACCCCCACCATGCATCCGCCAGCTGTTCAGGAGTCTGAGTCCAGACCTTAACACTGAGGGGGTGGGGCCTAAAGGTGACCTAAGCACACTTTGTAGAACCTCCTCCCAGACTGACAGGAGACGGGGAAAGACTTCTCAGGCCACACCCCTCCATAACAGATCAGAGCAGGAAAGAGGACAGAGGCCATGTCTGCCAACCTCCAAAAGAAGATCCAGGGTTCAAGCCCCACCCCCACAGCCTAGAAGGCAGGGCTTGCGCTCCTCAGGCCCCGCCCATCCACCTTCACGCAGGGGCAGGGGTCAGAGAGGGCGGGGCAGTGACAAGGGGTGTAGATAGTGACTGGATTGGTCATGGCGGACTCTGGTTCAGGTTTGGCTGGACTTTATCTACTGGTGCCAAAACTAGACAGATCCTGTTTACATCGTCATGTCCACTTCTAAAACAAAATATATCAGAGTTTTAAAATCATCACATCAGAAAGTTAAAGGGACAATGTGTATTTTTCCTGGGGCTGGGGGGCAGTAGATGCCTAAATCGTTGCAAGCAAGCAGTATTTTTGTGTTGGAGTAAGACCTTACCAACGGATGCCCATTAGGATCAAAAATCCCTGGGGAGTGTAAACTGTAACAAAATAACAAGCACATCAGACTCCCTTTCATCACTGGCAACAAGTGAAGAGGTAAATGTGTAAAACAACATGTAAGAATGATGAAAGTTTTGTTACTGTTTGTTTTAAATCTGTAAATGTGTTTTATCCTCATGGGCTCCTGTAGAAGGAAACATGGCATCTGATGTGGCATCGCCCAGAGTCTTAGACCCGCTCCCATGTATTTTAGACATGATTTCTATGGTTATATGTTACGAAGCCTCCAATATTTTTCGAAAACTGGGCATCCTTTATTTCATTTTCAACAACATTTTGATGGATGTTTCCAGAAATTAATGGTAAAAAAAAAACTACACATTGTCTCTTTAAAAGCCCAAGTTAGCTCCAAGCATTATCTGTGATATTTTGAGCCTCATGTTTATTATTTAGGGAAAAACTCCAAATAAATAAATACAATTTAATCATTTGTTTTGTAAACATGTCATTTACAAATTGATCATCTGTGTCCCACAAGTCAGAGTCAGAAAGGATTTATAATTTATTTTCACCTTCAAATAAAAACCAGTAAATTGATTTAAATAGTACTTTATTTTGAATGTGACTATGACATCATCAGCCACGTTCCAGGTCTTTGTCCTGAACCTTGGCAGATGTGTGCTTTCATACTTTTTTTACACAGGTGTGCTTGTTATACTTTTTATTTTCTTTTTATTTAAACATGAACGATCTCGTTCTGAATAAACGTTTTTTTACTCTGAACATGAGTCACCTGGTCTAATTGTTCTCATGCCTTCCACCAGGTGGTGTATTGAGTCCCCCACCACTTCTGCTGCTTTCAGAATCTCCGCCTCCCACCGTGTACCTGCAAAACAAAGAAGGTTCTACCTTGTACGGGCTTTTAAATATGATGGTTGCACATTGACAGGCGTTTCTTCACCTGACATTCTGTGTGTCTCATTTGTCTCACCTGTCCTTGTCTCATTTCTCTGTCCCTCTGTGCACCTCTTATTCTCCATCTCAGTCTTCAGTTTGATAACGGCTTCCTGGAGCATCTGTTCAGGACTGCATTTCCCACAATCCTCTCTTTCTGCAAAAAGGCATTTGTCTTCTGTCAGTAGCCCCTCCTTCTTCGACCTACTCTGTTGTCTTGTTGGCTGATGGTGATATGTCTCTAAAGTCTCCGTCTCCCCATGGAGGTCCTCATGTGGCAGGGTCCAGCCCTGATGAATTGTGGGAGATGGAGTCTGCTGTCCAGTCACTCTCAGCTCTTCTTCTGAGTTTGTTAGGGAGTCAAAGGAAGACCTGGAGTTTCCTCTGTCTGTGTGTTCTGTGTTGAAGCTCGAAGGCGTGTTGTTAGCGTGTTGAGGGCTGGAGGTTTCACGTTCTATACGTTCCGAGTTAAAGCTCGGAGGTGTGTTGTTAGCGTGTTGAGGGCTGGAGGTTTCGTGTTCTATACGTTCCGAGTTAAAGCTCGGAGGCGTGTTGTTAGCGTGTTGAGGGCTGGAGGTTTCATGTTCTATATGTTCCGAGTTAAAGCTCGGAGGCGTGTTGTTAGCGTGTTGAGGGCTGGAGGTTTCATGTTCTATACGTTCCGAGTTAAAGCTCGGAGGTGTGTTGTTAGCGTGTTGAGGGCTGGAGGTTTCATGTTCTATATGTTCCGAGTTAAAGCTCGGAGGCGTGTTGTTAGCATGTGGAGGGCTGGAGGTTTCATGTTCTATACGTTCCGAGTTAAAGCTCGGAGGTGTGTTGTTAGCGTGTTGAGGGCTGGAGGTTTCATGTTCTATATGTTCCGAGTTAAAGCTCGGAGGCGTGTTGTTAGCATGTGGAGGGCTGGAGGTTTCATGTTCTATACGTTCCGAGTTAAAGCTCGGAGGCGTGTTGTTAGCATGTGGAGGGCTGGAGGTTTCATGTTCTATACGTTCCGAGTTAAAGCTCGGAGGCGTGTTGTTAGCGTGTTGAGGGCTGGAGGTTTCATGTTCTATACGTTCCGAGTTAAAGCTCGGAGGCGTGTTGTTAGCATGTGGAGGGCTGGAGGTTTCATGTTCTATACGTTCCGAGTTAAAGCTCGGAGGCGTGTTGTTAGCATGTGGAGGGCTGGAGGTTTCATGTTCTATACGTTCCGAGTTAAAGCTCGGAGGCGTGTTGTTAGCGTGTTGAGGGCTGGAGGTTTCATGTTCTATACGTTCCGAGTTAAAGCTTGGAGGCGTGTTGTTAGCGTGTTGTTGAGCCTCCATATTGGTTAGAGCCTGACAAAGAAAGTCAAAACCATTAAGAGCAGAAATGAACCCTGAATCCCACAATGCATCTGTCAAAGAAAGCTGCGTGGTACCTGCGTGAGCATCCCCTGCAGCCGGTTGTTGTGTTGTTTAAGGGTTTCCATGGTAACCTCCATCTCAGAGCACCTGTCCACCAGGGCGTCCTGTTCTGATTGGACAGTGAGTCTCCAGGCCTGCAGCTGCTGCTCCAGCAGCCTGACGAGAAAAAACATCAGCATCAAAGATGTCCCAGACTGGGACATATTTGGGACGGGAATGTCTTTCAGTCTCACCACTTGTCTCTCTCCAGGTTCTTGACTTGGCTTAGCAGCGCCACCGACTCCTTTAACAGGAAGCAAATGTCGTTAGAACAAATGACATCATCATGCTGAACACATCTGCTCCTGAAAGGGGGAGGACATCACCTGCTGGCTATGCATTTCCTTGTCTGTCTGGAGACACTTGGATGAGCAAAGGGGTGGAGCTAAAGCATCTACTGCAACATCATGGTAAACTTCGTCAGATGAGGGACTTTGGGTTGACTGAGCCAATTGTGAGGCATGAGAAGGGGGCGGAGCTCTAAGGGAAGAAAATCATTCACATTTAACATGTTAAACAAACTTTACGTTACAACTGTCTCACCTGTTCTGGACCTCTCCTGGCTCCGCCCACATCAGGACCCTCATTTCACCATCTCTCTGAGTGTATCTCCATGGTAACAGGGCATGACGAGCATTTCGGGCCAAAGAGGACAGAGATTCTTTCCAGGTGGGCTGGAAACCAAACAAGTGTTTTGAGCCTCAGTCCTTATTCACTCACCTGTCTGCCCGTTTTTTTTATAACGTGTCCACATCTGTGTGCCCACCCTTCTGATCTTACCTGGTTGCAGAACTCAACCACTGGATGGTGGGTCCTGTGTTTCCTGGTCTGTCGTTTGCTCAGGTAACAGCTCTGACACACGTGGACATTCACACATTTCTTACAACGATATCTAAACACACACACACGCACACACGCACACACACACACACACACACACACACACACACACACACACACACACACACACACACACACACACACACACACACACACACACACACACACACACACACACACACACACACACACACACCAGATGGTAGTGCCTAACCTGGGCTGTGGTCATCATGTTCACCAATAACAACCAGTAAAACCATCAGAGTCCAGTTTTCTGAATGCTAAACTATCAGATCCCAGATCAATACAGCACTGAAACCACATTAGTGAGAGTTACAAATGAAATTCTCATGGCCTCAGAAAAGAATCTTGTGTCTGTTCTAGTCTTGTTAGATCTCAGTGCTGCTTTTGACACAGTTTATCACAATATTCCTTTAGAAAGGCTTGAACATGTTGTAAGGATCAAAGGAACAGCGCTAGGCTGGTTTAAATCCTATCTGTCTGATAGATTTCATTTTGTTAATGTACATGACAAATCTTCATACTGTAGGGCTGGCATGCCCAGTCCTGGTCCTGGAGGGCCAGTATCCAGCAGGTTTTAGTTTCAACCCTGTTTCAACACACCTGATTTCCATCAGCAGGTGATTAACAGGCTTCTGCAGAGCCTGATGAGCTGCTGCACAGGTGATTCAACCACTGAAGTGTGTGTGTGTGTGTGTGTGTGTGTGTGTGTGTGTGTGTGTGTGTGTGTGTGTGTGTGTGTGTGTGTGTGTGTGCTTCCAATCGGTAGTCATTAGACAGCATGGGATAAACATCCACTGTTATGCTGACGATACTCAGTTAAATTTTTCCATTAACCCTGATGAACCTAATCGGTTAGGTAGATTACAGGCTTGTCTTGAAGACAAAAAAAATTGGCTGCCTGTTAAATTTAGAATAGATTTTAAGATCCGCCTTCTCACATATAAAACTCTTAATAATCAAGCTTCATCATACATCAGTGACCTGATTGTTCCATACGTTCCTAAACGAGCACTTCGCTCTCAGACTGCAGGTTTACTGGTGGTTCCCAGAATATCTAAAATAGGATGGGAGGCAGATATTTTAGTTATCAGGCTCCTCTCTTGTGGAACCAATTCCCAGCTTTAGTTCGTAAGGCAGACACCTTGTCTACTTTTTAGACCAGGCTTACAACAATTTTTATTTGATAGGGCCTATGGTTAAAATCTAATGTTAGCCTAGATCTGGACAAGTGGGGGAGTAGAGGGAGGTGGAGTATACAGTCGGTAAAGACGACTCTCCCTTGCCCTGCCCCCGACACACCTCCATCTAAAAAGGCTAGGTTATCCGAAGTTATCTCTGTAGTTATGCTGCTATAGGCTTAGACTGCTGGAGGACACAATGACCACTTTCCACACTCTACAACTTTCTTCTACAATCTGCTCTTTAACTATATTATTTCCTGCAATTTCAGCTGTTAACTTTGTTTTTTCTCTAAGTGTTTTTCTCCCCGGAAGAAGCTACAGTGATGTTCTGCTGAGCTGTGGTGGCCTCATGGAGGGGGCCATTGGCATGAACACTGCTGCTAACCACTTAAACGTTCTCCCTCTCCTCTCCTAAATTGAATATTCAAATATTCCCTATGTAGGAATGTTTTTACTGATTTGTATAATGAACTGAACTGTATTTGAATGTTTACTTTGTGAAGTGCCTTGAGACAACTCTTGTCATGATTTGGCGCTATGTAAAAAAGCTGAATTGAATTGAAATTGAATCAGTCAGGTTACATCTGGATTTATGTTTCTGCAGAAAAATATATAAATAAACTGAATTGAATCAACCACCATGTTCTCACCTGAGTCCTTTGATGGGGAACTGTTTGCAGACGTGACAGCGGACGGCGTGACTGACCTTTTGTCCCACCAACAGCCTGTACAGAGTTGGTATCCATAGCAACAGTCGTGGCTCACTTTGCAGCCAAGAAAACATATGTTCTTTACTCACTGATGGAGCCATCACCTGTAACACCACACATCACATGGTAGCCATAGCAGCAGCAAACACCACCAGAGGGAAGTGTTTGAGTGCTCTCACCTTGTTGAAACATGAACTCAGAGCTTCCTCCACATTGCCAAACACACCTTCCTCCTGCACTGCCGCAGGAACCTGAACAGCCACACAGGGCATAAGGAGAGCGACAAGTTGGGAAATGTAGTCCACACTGTGTTTACCTGGCTGAGATCCTTCAGCATAGATTTGAGTCCAGACCTGCTGATGGATCCTGAATCCTTCCTTAGAACATTAATAAGACCTGCAGGACACAAAAGGCTGTCATTTGTCCTGGGAGAGTCCACGAGGTGTTTCTGGGTGTTAATTAAAGCTGTTTAAACTACAGAAGAATGCATTTGTTCTGGTGTTCCTCAGGGAGCCTATTTCAGGTGTCCATGTTTCTTCTTTGTTTTCTAAAGGACTCTTTGATTAATGACACAGTGCATCTGCTCATCTATTTAGCGTTTTTTGGGGGAGGTGGATGTTCAGGGAAAGACTCAAGGCTGACCAGGATGTCTAGCACTGTCCCTGAGGAGGAGAATGTAAGTTAATGCCCCCAACTCCCATGGACCGCTATGTGGTGGATTATAGCTCCTCTTCTACAAGACTGCAGCAGCTAGAGTGTCCTGTACAATGCCCCCACTCTGCTAGATGTGATGCAGCTAACAGGGTCTGATCAACCCAAAGGGCCTCCATATACTCTAACGCCCCTGTCTGTGTTATAATTCAGGGCATTTTAAAAATAGATTTTTTTTGTTTGTGTCATGATTAGTCTTGATATTACAATTTATAGTGTTTTTCCACTATTAAGTGATGAAACTGCTGTTGTGGCAAGTGAATTTCATGAGAAAGACTCAATGAAGACTGACCTGTCCTGAACTCTTCTTTCCTGTCCATGCCTGTCTTGTCCTGTCCTGACTTGTCCTGACCTGTCCTGTCCTGACTTGACCTGACCTGTCTTGTCCTGACTTGGCTTGACCTGACCTGTCCTGTCCTGACTTGGCCTGACCTGTCCTGTTCTTACCCTACCCGACCCTAGACCCTAGTTTCCCTGGCAGGAGCTGGATGAGGTTTCTGACGCGGACTGGACACCTGCCCCAGCTGTAAACTCACCTGTGTATTTCTGCAGCAGGTTGTCGGCAGACAGAGCGATCAGAGCAGTTTTTACAGACTGGGCCGATACAGAACCAGTCTGATCACTGGAACAAAACACACACATTGTACACAAAAACCAAACCTGCTTCTTTAACTGTACTCAGAACCAGAACAGAACCACACTGACCGTTCAAACAGCCTGAACATAAGACTGCACGTCTCCTCAGGACCCGCCTCAGTCACATGACCTGACACCTCCTGGGACACGCTGTGGAATATCCTGTTCAGAAGATAACTCACTTCTTCCCTGTCCATCACGACAATGTCAGGCTTCTTCGCCCCGCGCCCCACATGGAAGGCTGCAGTGATGTGTCGAACCAACACCACATCCACTGAAACAGTCAGAGCATCCAGCTGTTAGTGAACTAGCCAGAACAACAGGGTACTGAAACAGTCAGAGCAGTTAGCTGATTAGATGATGCTTACTTTGGCAGAGCTTCTGCAGAGACAGAAGCTTCAAAGTGGCTCGGTAAACACTTGGATGAGTTTTATGAATCATTTCTGTTCATAGAAGCAGAAAAGGGTCATCCTCATGTTGTCATGTTACAATGAAGGATTCAGACTCTGGTACAGACAGTCACATGACCATGTGACTGAAGTCAGAGATGCACCTGGCAGACCAGGCTCAGGGATTAGGTTCTAAAGGAGTCAGGTTTACCAGATGTTGTTCTCTAGCGGCCCCTTCCCAACAACAACACAAGCCCACAACAAACCAAAATGTGTCACGTTTCTGTGTCCAAAGAACAACACAATATGAGATGTTGGAACTGAAGTGAAGTGCAGCTGGATCAGGGGTCTAGGCATCAGAATCTAACTCAGGAGAACTGATGGAAGATTGTCTCACCAGTGTCCAGATCCATGATGGGTTCCAGGTTTGTCTGCGAGTAAATAACCACAGAAACACCAGATTTATTGTTGAATATTTCATTCTTCATCCTAAAAGCATCTGCAGATGTTTGATAAGAACATCAATACACTACTCAAAAGAGTTAAAGGAGCGCCTCATTTACACACAACTGAGTTCCTTCCTGAGTTACCATGAAATGTTTTTCTGTTTGGGTTTACAGCATCACCGCATTAGTCTGCTCTACTGTTATTATTATTATTATTAATATTGTTGTTTTATTAGTGTGAGACTACAGTAAATCAGTTATTTTTGTTCTTTTTGATCTAGTGGCTGCCTTTGATCGCTGTCCATAAGATCCTTATCTCTAGGCTGCAGCAGTGGGTGAGCATCACAGGCTCAATCCTCCAGTGGGTAAATTCCAGCCTTTCCATCCCAGAGCTCAGGGATTTTTCCAGTAGCCTCCGACAGCTCCATAAATGTCAGATAGCTGCCCACTCCAATCAGCAGGTATCCAAAATTCATAAATCCAAACCGTACGTCTTCTGGGTCCTCAACGGAAAGAAGCGAAAGACACACGATTCCGTGCAGGATTAAAAGGAGCTCCCTTCTCCGTTTTGAATGTCTAAAACTTTCATCAATGCTGTTCTGTGACCAGTTGACCCGATCCATCATTTTAAAAATATAATTCCAGAAAGAATCCAAAGTTTCGCTCTCAGAGCAGACAGGACAAAGAGCCTTGGGAAGAAAAGGGACAGAGCAAAAGAAAAGAAAAGCGTCTGCTCGCTTTGAGTGGCAGGAGAGAAGGCGTTGGTTTCTTTATATTTAGTCTTTTCCTTTTATCATGTCTACATTATGCTAAAAACATGCTGCACCTTTAGCTGGCTGTGTGTGTGAAAGGTGTGCGTGTGTGTGTGAGAGAGGGTGTTTGCATGACTTCTATTTTATAGCCTTGTTATTTTATTTTACCACCTCCTTACGTGAGCTGTCTTTAATGAGTGTACAGTCCTTTCCGTTGTACACCTGTGCAGTGACAATACATGAGCTTGAGTCTTGAATAAAGCATCCTCACTTCAATGGTTTACAGAAGAAAGAGAAGTAAAACAAATTATTCAGAGAAGACTGAAGAAAACACCGACTCACAACTCTTGGTGCCGCTCGAACAGAACAGAACTCACCTTCCGTCTCTGTGCTCACCAAATGCTGCAGAAACAAAGGGAACCTGCTGAATAACGGATGAAGGAGTCACGTTTCATCATAGCAGCTGTCCACCTGCTGCCTCATGACCAATCAGCAACCAGCAGCCTTCAGGTGTAGCTTTAACTCCTTTGTGACTAAAATACAAATTTTAGTTTGTTCTGAGGGTCCTCTGATGGTTCTCCATTCAGACCCACACAACAACACAGCCATGAGGTCTTGATTGATCTGAACCTAAGCTTGCTGACCCTAGGCGTGATGCTGATGATGAGGCTGTCGGATGACGAGGCACAGGCACATCAACACAGGTACTAGCATGGATTGACAGACCCAGGACCAGCTACCTCTGTCATTGGAACAAAATCACACAAAATCAGTAACAGGAAGCAACACAGGAAAAATAACAAATTACAATTAGCCTCATGTCATGAGGATCAAACGTGTCACCATGGCGACAAATTAGTGTGGGTTTTCTGTTTGAATTCAGATAGGAGTCGGACCAGAAACCCAGTTTTAAAGCTGAAGTCTAACAGGAAACCCCTGACCAAAGGCCCAGAGCTGCTGCTGCCTCCTGCTGCCACAAGAGGGAGACAAAATAATATTTACCTGATCAGCTGGCAGTCAGCCTGAGGTCACCTGATTAGTCTGAGGTAGACCCAGGGGTTACCCCATTCCATTACCCCCCCCCCCCCCCCCCCAGCATCATTAAATAGCCAGCTGACATCTGCTTGACCACAGGATCAGTCAGAATGAACTTAGACGGCCCCTAGACCCTCCTCTCAGCAGGATGAGATGTGTGAGTTGTTCCGCACAGAGGAGACAAACTCATCCATCCAGATTATCTTGCAGGGGGATTAACCCATCAGCTTGGTTTGGACTGAATCTGAATCTATGAGTGACTGTGAAACTTTATTGTTGACACTAACAACAGGAGCATTTCAGGAGGAGCTTCTAAGACCAACATTGTGTCCAGGTGTCCTGGTTCCTGTCCAACCACAGTTATTGTCCTCAGGTACTGTAGGATTGGACCCAGTTGAGGCTCAGTCAGTGGGCTGGTTTTGTTTCAGAGGATGTTGGTTTGAGCACATTCCAGATGTTCACACTGACTCTGACTTATTGTTGGGTAGTTGATTCGCACCTGGTTTGAGTTAACATGTTCTCGTGCAGGTGTGGACTCGGCATGTTCTTTATGCATGAAGTTAGCATGCGCTCCTCATGCAGAAGCTAAGTTAACATGTTCTTCCCATGCATGTGTGGACTTAACATCTTGGCTTTTCTCCTTATGCATGTGGAGAATTGGAATGTTTTGGCCATACAGAAGTGAAGTTAACATCTTCTTCTCATTCTGAAGTGGAATTAGCATATTTTCCCCATGCAGGAGTAGGGATGGCATGTTCTCACACGTTTGGAGTTAGCATGCTCTCCTCATGCATGTATGTGTACTCTAGGCACCCTGGTTTCTTCCCAAAGACCAACAACACTCATTTCAGTCTAGAGACTAAATTGTCCCTAGCTGAGAGTAAGCATACAGTTGTTTGTCTCTACGTGTCCCTGTGATGGACTGAAGACATGTCCAGGTGTAGCCCCGTCTCCCACCAGGTGAGATAGCCACCTGCTCCTTTTCTGAGGAATAAGATGTTCAGAAGATGAGTGAGTGAGTGGATGTAGGCAGGAAGTGGACAGAGATGCTGAGAGGAGATTTAGCATGAATGATTCATGGGGGCTGAGTGGCCTGATAAGGACAAACAAACGTCCTCTGTGTTGGAGTCAGGAACACACTTGCTGCTGTTGTCCTCTTCTGCTCTTTGTTTGTTGTCACACTGAAGCTTGTTGTTCGATTGTTGGGTGTTCCACACTGGAGCTTTTCATCATCCAAGCTGAGCTAAACGTCTAAACACAGCAGAGCCTGTCATCCAGCTCCACCATCACACCATGACAGCGGCAGAAAGATTCCTTAAAATAATGCTCCAGATCTTCAGGGAAGTTTGAAAAACCTCCAAACCCCGCAACAACATCCACAAAGGGACTGAACCATTTGCTGTAGTCCCAGTTTCCACTTTCACAACCAAACAGAACTGAGTCAGATGTTGTTGGTGGCAAAACCAAAAAGTTTAGAACATGAACTCCTCTGACTGCTGGAGAGTGGACAGGCTCAGGTTTTAGCTTCTTACATTTGTTTGTTCTAATAAAGTACCTCCATGCACAGATCTTCTTACTGAGCTGTTTCAGTTTCTCTCAGAACATCAGATCCAACCGATAGATGGATCCTGATTCTGAACCTGGTGGAATGTGTCCTCAATGATGGGAGTGTCTCTGTCCACAGTGGAGGAGTTCATGTTGCTGAGCGATGGTGGCTGGAGGTGGGCTGACAGAGCCAGATCCTGGATCCAGGCAGCAGAAATGATCGTTCTGGGTGACCAGACTCAGCCTTAGAGGTAATCTGAGGACCTCCATCATCCAGGAGCTCAGGATGGAGCTGCTGCTCCTCCTCACTGAAAAGAATCATCTACTCCTGGAGGTTTCCCCAGACACTTCCTACTAACAAGAATATTTTAGAGACATTATGTATCCTCTCTGGTCTGCTGTGACCTTAGGAGCTGAAAGAAAGAAAGAAAGAAAGAAAGAAAATAATCTTTACAGCGCCTCTCAAGATAAAAACAGAACAGGAGGCCTGAACTTCCCTGCAAGATCTGCCCTTGTGTTCTGTTTCTTTGAAACAAAAGTTGGACATGCATGGATGGATAAAAACTTCAGAGTTCAAAGTATAAAAATAGCCTTTCTCATGAAAATGTTCTGGGCCCAAAGCAGAGTCAAAACTCAAAGTCTGGACAAACATGGGGTGTTTCTCGATGTCAAGGCGCCTGGCTTCACAAGGAGACGTCTTGGTTTCGAGGACACTGTCCTTGGTAGGTCAAAAAAAAAACAGTTAAATAGAACAGACTTGCATCACATGACCGCTGCTTCCGCGGCAGTCATGTGACATCACGTGACACGGGAGATAACGTTATATTTTGTACATTTAAGATTCAGTATAAATATAAAACAAGCCTGTTACTTTTAAAATTGTGAATATATTCGTTAAATTAAATATGTAAGCGAGTTACTACCTGCTAGCTACCGAAGCTGCAAATAACCAACCATAAATAACTGCTTTGGATCTAAAATAGAAATTAATCCGATAATCAGCCCGACAGCTACACTTAGACGACTTACATTTAAACTTGAAAATTGCCCCAGAAGTATCTGCCAGCTTCTGATCCGCCATCCTTGTGAAAATACTGCAACGTATTCTGGGAAATTTTTGACCAAGGCTAGGATACAACAAGACACCTCCCGTGTATCCTTGCTTAGCTAGCTAAATGGCTAACAAATGGAGAACAGACGCTTGGGTAGAACATGAACGTTGGAACATGCCTTGGCGGTTCCTGATCACGTATTTCTTAGGCAACCGGAGCGGTTCCTTGGCATTGAGAAACACCTATAAAAGTCTGGGGAACTGTTGGTCTAGAACCACTTTAAAGGACTACAGCAAAACAGAAACAGGCGGGGATGAACAAGGGGGTTTTAGACTGGATTGGAGTTTTGGGGCCTCAATAAAAAAATCAATAAAACTTTACATAGAATCCTTACAAAACTCTACTTAATTTCAGCAAAGTAAATTTATTAATGCAAAGCAATGTTCCGACCTATAAAGCACTGTGTACACACAGCTGCCTGCAATTCCTGCTTTATAAATGACATGCTCAGGTGTTTAGGGATCCTTCTGTGCCTCCTACAAAGTACCTTTTATATATATATATATATATATATATATATATATATATATATATATATATATATATATATAATTTTATAAGCTACCACATCAGTGACACTTCACATGTAATCATAGCAATCCAGAACTCTAGAAAACGCATTTTCACAGTGAGTGGAATCGAGGTGTATGTGGGTTATGTGGAATAATGGAAAATATGCTTTATTGTCTTCCAGTGGCAACACATCATGGCAGTGGTGAGCTTTGAGTGTGATGGCACCCCAGAGCGATTGCAGTGGACATAAATAGCATTGAAAGAAATGGTAGGATGGAGGCAAAGAAGAAGATGGCAATAAACATTGATGTCTTCAAAAATGGTTACATTATGGTTCTTGGGGGTCAATGAGATATTTAATGAAAACATTAAACTATCCTCCAAACCTGAGGGGCTTCAGGCAGGAAATTACATGTATTTTTCATTGTATCCAACAAATGTCAACCCACCAGTTGGCTAATTCTCGCTGGAACGAGCCAGTTGCAGGAAAACCGAGATGCTGTCATGTATCACACAATTAATACACATATTTCTAAATTGAAGATGTACTTATGAATATATAATTAAAGTGACAGTGTGTGGTTTTTACCATTAATTTCTGGGAATATCCATCAAAATGTTGCTGAAAATGAATAAAGAAGATGTCCAATCATTGAAAAAAACATTGGCGGCTTTGTAACATGTAACCATGAAAATCGGGTCTAAAATGCGTAGGGAGCAGGTCTAGGTCTCCAGGGAACGCCATATCAAATGCCATGTTTCCTACTACTACTGGTGTCCTGCGCCTGCCGATGACGTTGCACTAAATGATTGGCTTGATGAATGACTTAAGTTACGTTACCACGTTCGTAAAGGTTACGTTAGCACATTGACACAGAAAATTGTGATTGGTCCAGACAATTTTGCAATTGTAGTCCTGTAGTAAAAATAAGTTTATGTTGCCAAAGAAAATGTAAAATGAAAGCAAAAATACCATTTGACAAACAGGGACCCTGAGCATCTCTGATTTTAATTAAATGGGGCAAAATTTAAAATTTTATTGAACAAACAACAATTAGACAACATTTTGAATGAATGAATTGATTTATTTACCACTACCCATACCACGCCATTTTATTTATCAAGCAAATTTACAAAGACCATGGGAGCTGACCAGAGCACTTCACATAGCGTAGAGGAAAAGAACAGATAAAAGACAATCATCGTAGCATCAACCAGCAACAAAGATAGACAAATAAACCACCAAACCGGTTATTGTACAATCAATAAAACCTAAAAAATACAAATGAGAACAATTAAATAAATAATTGAGTAAAAAACAATTAAAGGTTTAAAAGCCAGGTCATAAAAATATATTTTTAATTAAGTGTTGACCGCTGCAATGGATGTTGATTGGTGGATTGTAACAGGCAAGACATTCCAGAGAGCAGGCACAGCATGCACTAAAGCACGCTCCCCCCTCATTTTATAGTTCATTGAAGGGGTGCAGAGCAACAGGAGGTTAGCTGACCTTAGTGAGCATGTTGGTACATAGGGCTTTAGCATGCCAGACAGGTACGTAGGTGTGAGGCCACTCAGTGCTTTACAAACAAAAAGCAAGATTCTAAACCGTACTCTAAACAGGACCGGGAGTCAATGCAGGCTTGCCAGAATTGGGGCAACATGACTCCCTCAGTTTGTTTTGGTCAAGAACCTCGCTGCAACAGCTTGGACCATCTGCAGTCTGTTCATGGCCAACGTAGGCATGTGACTGACAAGTAAATAATTTGCGTAATCTAACTGAGAAGTGATGAAGGCATGAATCACTGATTGCAGGTGTTTCAACACAGATTTCAGACGAGTTAGACGTCACAATTGGAAAAAATTTGCCCTCACTGCTTCATTTATCCGTGGCATCGGCATCAACGTAAGTCCAGCATCCAGCTTGACACCTAGACTGGTGACTCACTGCTGGACAGGGGCGGATTTAGCAATTTGGGGGCCCAAGGCGAACACAGACGGGGTCCCTTACACTGAATTTTCGACAATCTTACCTTAAACTGGATTTGCGAAACTCTCCCCTCTTCTGACATGAGTCATTTTCGCTTTTTATTAGTCCTCCTGTTTTTTTCTGTCTTTCTCTCCCTTTGAGTGCCTTTAATATTTGCTCTGCTTTCTTTTTCCTGTCAGTGCTCCTGCGTTTTTGAATTTGTTTTTTTTCTTTCTTCTATTTTCCATTTTGGTCTATGTTTTCCTCCCTTTAAACATTCTCCATTGTCTTTCCTTTCTGCTTCCTTTTGATGTTTACATCAAAAAACGACGTCACTTTCAGAAGTGAAGATAAAAGCTTTTTTGAAGCAAGCTGCTTCTTTCTCTTATTGGAGCCACTAGGATAACTCCATTTCATGCTTAATGTTTTGACTATTGCTTTGAGTTTGTTACGAACGCTCCTGCCTCTCTTCTTCTTTTTCTGCTTTCTCTTCTTATTTGTGGTCTTATGGCACTTGGCAAACAACTTGGTGCATTACTGCCATAAACTGGATTGGAGTGGAATGACTACCAATCACTTCCTGTTTGTGCATCGGCATCTTGAAGGAATAGCCCATTGTGGCATTAACAGAGGGATGCCAGAAGTCAGGGCTAGGGGGCCCCCAACATAAGGAGGCCCCAGACGGCCGCTGACCTATGCCTAATGGTAAAACCGCCACTGCTGCTGGAGGTCAAAAGCTGAAAAAATTGGAACCAATGATGTGCGGGTTAGATTTCTTGGGTCAAATAGAACTAATTTAGTTTCAGGAAGTTATCAGATAGCCACCCCTTCGCTGCAGCAGGACAACCAATTAAATTCTGAGAGGTGTGTGCTCCATAAATCACCACATAAATCTGGCAGTCGTCTGCATAGATATGGTAGTTGATGTTAAAACACTCAAAGATCTTCCCCAGTTCAGTGCAGTCCCTGGCAGACCAACCCAACACTGAAGGCGGTCTAACCGTACCTGATGGTCCACCGTGTGAAAAGCTGCTGAAAGATCTAGAAACAACACATTGGACCCCAAATCAGACGTCTCCAAAATGTCATTCTGCACACAAATCAAGGCGACTCAGTGCTATAGTTTGGTCTAAAAGCTGATAGGTACACATCCATCAGTGAGTTGGTTTCCATATACGCCACAAGTGGCAGGTGGACGATTTTCTCAAGAACCTTTGAAAGGATTGAGAGCTTTGCAATATAGTGGAGATTAGCAAAGTCTGCTTGGTCCAGCCCAGGCTTTTTAAAAATTGGCTGAACATCCGTTTTCTGCATAGCTTGAGGAAACCGTGGCGGCAGAGAACCATCAATGGAGCCAACTGGTTTCACAGAGTTTACAAGTTTCTCCAGGTCACGTAAAAGCACAGGGGCAAAGGTGTGGAGTGTTGGAGGGGCAGGAGGTTCACCACACAAATCTTCCCCAAAGGCACAAAACTGCGTAACCCTCTGCAGGCAGGCGTTGCAGATTTGCAACGTTAAAACCTACCTACCTGGTTACTCCACATACGTTTTTCATAAGCATTTAACTCAGAAGTACCCCTGAAAGACTTAGTTGTTCGTCCTTTTATCAAAACTTATTTTGAGACTGAGAGGGTCAATACCATCAGCCTTCCAGATAAAAGTAGCTCTGAAGCTCAGCACACGGTAAATCAGATGGAAACAGTCCATTAGATGAATCCAGCAACAGAATAGAGTTGATGGTACCATGCAGTTTAGCCTGGTCTCCTCTGTGCTGTCCAATATTTTCAAACAAATATTTATTCTTTGCCACATTTACTTAGGAACTAACAAAATATACAGAAGAATTCCACATTTATACAAACAGAAAGGGCTGCTAATACATTTAAAATGTTCACATATAAGGACTGTTGCACTTTCTTGCCCAATCTGAAGTTGGTTTCAAGAAGTTTCACATTCCCTTTAAAAATGAAGACAATATGGAGTTTTACAGTTTTTTTTACAGACGTTAGGACCCATTTCTCAATACTAATGTCACTTTTGCTGCTAGACACTTCACACAGTTCTCCTAACTGAGTTTCAGCTTGGCAAAACAGTTCATTTCACATTCAAAATGCACTACAACCACCAAAACGCTTCATTCAGGTCTCAAATAAACACATTCCTCCAGAACACTAGCAAAGGTTGACAGCCGACAAACACTTTGTCACCCACAAAACAAAGACCTAAAAAACACTAACAATATGTAGCATTACATTTTCTTGTGTAAAACAAGGACACATCTCTGTTCATACTTCCAATAGATGTTACTGGAATGAATCAGACATGATGCAGAATTAGTCAATATTTCATGTTGTTCATTTATTTTTAATGGTATTTGTTTTTGCACGAAGTACTTCCAAAACACAAGACTTTGTAAACACAACATCCACTGATAAAGATTCAATATGCTAATCTACTCGGTCTTCTCCATTTGGCCACAGGTTCTCATCCACATCACATCTTGTCATCTAGGGCAATACACCTAGGAACGAATCTTCTGGCATGCCTGATCCATCCCTGGCAATTTACTGCTGATATGTCCAGGCATCCAGAAGGGACATTTGATCATGTGGATGACGGTCGTACACCTTCCACCGCCATGAGGCAAAGAATTCCTCTATGGGGTTGAGGAATGGAGAGTAAGGTGGGAGGAAAAGTGACTCCATTCTGGGATGGGCCACAAACCACTCTGTGACTGCATGGGAGTGGTGAAATGCCACATTGTCCCATACAATTATATATGTTGGCGTTGGCTACTTTTATAATGACATTGAAAGTGGAACACCTGTGCAGCTGTTCATCTACAGTTAGAGTCAGCTGTGGCTGGTTAAACTGCATTTATGTTTCAATAACACATTGCTGTTGGATTTTGCTGTCATATTCAGTTTTGCTGTATGTTATTGTTTTGAACATACATTTTACAGTTTTGTGAACAGTAAGCAAGTGCAAAATGTCCTGTTAGTACAATGAGTTTTGGCAGTTGTTGTGTCTGAGTGAGAAGGGCCTTCGTTACATTTGAGAGATGTAGTCACTCAACGCATTTTGTGCCAAAGCAACGATGATTGATCCTCAGTTTGGCCCACATAGACTTCTGTTGTGCACGTTGTATGTAGAGTTTTGCAAATGTGACCTAGGTATTGAGAAATGGGTCCTAACGTCTGTAAAAAACTGCAATAAACAAACTGCAGTTAGTTAGGAAACATTTAGGTGGTAAGAAACATGAATTTAACAACAAAACTGCTCAACTCTTTTTAAAACCTGTGTGAGTGAACAGAATCAAAAATGAGATTGAAAATGTCTATTAAGAGACAGGTGTGGTCTGACTGCTGGTTGTGTGTGTGTGTGTGTGTGTGTGTGTGTGTGTGTGTGTGTGTGTGTGTGTGCCAGTGAGGGCTACAGGTTTAGAACCAGTTATTGCAGTCCTGGGGGACATTGGCCCCCACTGAAATCTGATTAGCCCCCCTGTCCCATCACTCATTTATTTGTCTGATGATCAGATTATAGGTGGATGTTATTCTAAATTTAAACACTAGTGGCACTCACTAATGAGTCAAATAGTAATTTCCAGTGTGAAATCATGTGGCTCCTTGATGGACCCCTACCCAGAAAAATCCTAGATCCGGCACTTGAACCAGTTCCGACTTGTTTTCGCTCTGGAACTGAATGTAGTTACCTGAAGCTCCAGGTTCTGTCTGAATTCACGCTCCTCTGTCCGTGTCAGCGGTGAAGCCAACGACGGCTACTGTCCTTCAAACATAGGCTCCTCCTCATGGGAGTGGCCTGAAACAGCACCAAGCCTCAAGTCTGTTCTCCTCATTTTCTGCTCCTCATCTTCATCGGTGACGGATCGGCTGGGCTGCTGCTGCTCGGTGAGTGCACAGAACTCACACAACATACACGCAGAACTCAGAGTTTTTCTCCTGCTTGTTTAACAGTTTCTGTCTGACTGCAGATGAGTCTGTAAGCTGCACTGAAGTGAAAATGAAGTGCTCCCTGGTGATCTGTCTGCTGATCTGTTTGTCTCTGGTTGGACTCGGTATGTTTGATTCAGAGTTTAGTGATCAAACTGCTTATTAGTGTCTTTAGTGACAAACCTCTGAATGTGTTGATGTCAAAAATAGGGACAATAAAAACAAAATTTAAGCAACAGCAAAATAACAATAAAACTATGATAAAATATCAAAAACAATTAACCAATTATTTAAAATGATACAATGATGGAAAACAATAAAAGTAAAGTAACAACAAGAAAACAACAACAGATTTTAAACAATCACAACTTCGTGTGTTAAAGGTTTGAGGAATAAAGAAACACTTGAACAGTAGCAAAACCTGACCAGCAGGTGGCAGCATCTCAGAGTCTGGGTCCAGTCTAGAAAATATCAGTTCTAGAAGAGCGTAACTTGTTGCAGTAGAGCTTTGTTTCCCATTTACGGGTTTTTAAAGTGCTTCATAAATAAAGTTGGTTTTTCTGTTACAATAATTATTTGTTTGGGTAATTTTCTTTATTGTTTTATGTTTAAGGCATTCTTTTATGTGATGTTTTATTCTGGTTTGGATGCTGCTGCTTGGAGGACTTTGTTCTACTTTTCAGTTTTTTATAGCTTGTTATGATGGGCAACCATAGTACCCTGATAATAATTGATAACAACTACTACTATTACTACACATGTCAAAAACTCACTTACCAAAACAGCGGTTCCTCATACTTAATGACTTCAGGAGAAGATGGAGATGTAGAGCAGCAGCAAAATGGACAGAGAGGAAGTTTAAACCGTTGTTTTCATCGATCATAATGGGAAATCAGTGATTTCTCACAAATATGATGGATGGGTTTGAAGCGCCGATGAGGAACAAGTCTGAATATCATCAATGATTTATCATGTGTTTCACTGAAACATGGCTGTGGATGGGTGGAGGGATTGTCTCTGACTGGATAGTGAATGAAACACACAGAGGTTTGAAGAGGTATGGCAGAAGCAATGGAGGCAGGTTAGCGGTGCTAGTCAACAATAGATTACGTAATCCAGCACATGCTACTGTCAAATATCATCATAAGTTAAGCATTTACCAAGGGTGTTCACTGGCGTTGTCGTTGTAACAGGATACGTACCACCATCAGCTGCTGTCAAGTCAGATTGTGATGTCATCAGCACAGATGTTACTAAACTCCAGACACAACACCACAATGTATTGTGGCAATATCTGGATCAGGCTCCAGTTTGGACCTGGACTCACCTACTCACTGACTGACCAACTGAATCACTGACTCACTGACTGACCGACTGACTCATTGACTGACCGACTGACTCACTGACTGACCGACTGACTCACCGATTGACCGACTGACTCACTGACTGACCGACTGACTCACCGATTGACCGACTGACTCACCGATTGACCGACTGACTCACCGATTGACCGACTGACTCACTGACCAACCAACTGACTCGTTGACTGACCACCTGACTGACTGAACCCAAATGTAAATTGGTTAAAATATATACTTTGATTCTTGCCAACATTCAGAGACATCATCAAACATTCTTTGGTATCTTTCCAGTTAAAGTGTTCTAATCTCTGACCTATGACCTCTACGACCTGTGTTTCCATTCAGGATCAGCCATTCGCTGCTACACCTGTAAGGACTACACCTCCAGCTGCACAAAACAGCGAGACTGCAGCTATGATGACGCCTGCCTCACGCTCAATGAGAGAGGTACACCTGTTGAGAGCTGGGCTCCAATTGGACAAAAACCAGAGTGACCCCACCTGTTCACATCCTCAGAAAGAATCCATATCAGGTGGTCCGGCAACTGAGTCTGTTTATGTTGTGGTTTGCAGGTGGGATGACCTACCGTAAGTGTCTGAAGTACTCTGACTGCGAAAGGAACCGCCTGGCTCAGATGTTCCCACAGGTACCAGCTCCTTCGAAACACCAGTGCAGGTTTTAGTAGGAACCTGATTTACCCTGAGGTTTTATTCAGACTGAGGTTCAGTACAGAACCAGAACTTAACAGGAACCCCAAGAAAGGCTGACAACAACAGACAGGGCCACCAGGATTGGAGTCTGGACTCTAACTCAGTTCTAAAGCCTAATTTACACTTATTCATCTGCGTCTGGACGGAGACGCGCAACACCATTACGCGTCGGAACAAGAGTTCTCCGACGGTCTCACAGAGGATGATGGGAGACACGCCCTAATTTTTAACTGTCGTCTTTTCGACGGAGAACGCAAGCTCGTGATTGGTCAGGACACTGCATCCTGTAAATTCGTCTTTTCCGCTTCAAAAAATAAAGAGATATTTAGCAGCAGACAATGAGCAGATTGAAGAACGCATTGCGGAAAAAGTCTGAATATATGAACTTTTATTCTCCGTGTCTGAAGGAGTACAAAAATATGCAGCAAGCATTTTATTTGTGGACGGAAAAGACAAGAAACGTGGGTTTAGAGGTGCCGATCGCATGAAGAGGTGGAGGGGAACGAGGGACAAATATGTGTTTTAGAAATAATCTGAAATACATTAAAACAATGTAAACACAATAGTAGATACACTATTGTGGACCGGATTCATGATTGTAATGGTGGCAGGAAACCTCAGAACAGTGCTACACCCTCTGTTGTCCTGGTGGGGAATTGGTTTGCAACAATCCTCAGCTGACGAAGAAATCTAGAAGAAAAGCGTCTCTGTCAATGCGTCTCCCTCGCGGAGCTGAAGGAGAAGTAGCTTAATAGTCTTTTGGCTCTGGTGGCAGAATTTAAACATTTAAATACACATAGATTAACTAAGGGCCTCTGATGATACAAATGTTCTCAGGTTTTCAGAACCGTTCTGTTTCTGTTGTGAAATGATTCTGAGCTACTTCCTGTACCTGTCAACATGCATCCAATAAACAAAGGTGTCCCTTGTGTTTGATTAGTTCTGTTTTTCATATTCTCCAGGTATCCAGCTTCACCTTCAAGTGCTGCAACTCAGATCTGTGTAACTCCGCCCCTTCTACTGCAGCAAGACCTCTGCTTGGCCTGCTGGCTTCAGTTATGGTCATGTGGTGGTGTGTCCACTGAAGATTGAGCAGCACCCCCTGGTGTTCCCTGTAACAGCTCCTCTAATCCAGTGGTCCATCTCTCAGCGTGAAACCTAACTAGTGCTAATCCATCACTCTTATCAGATTCACACCAGAAAGGTTCTCAGAACTGATCCATGATCAGTCTCAGCTGATGTCAGATCAGTTTACCTCTGTGTAACCAGAGAAGAACAAAGAGTGTCGTCAGCAGGAGGGAGGAATAATCAGCCTGATTGATTAAGTGCCCTGATCAGTCTGAAGATGAAGCAGAGTTTCTTCTTCTGTGGTTTCCTGAACAGACAGAAGTGAGACGTTACTGAGAAGATGATTTCAGTTCAGAATGTTATCTATGGTTCCGTCTAACCAAACAGATTGATTACATTTTAATCCTAAACTCTCTGTTCATGTTTCCAAATGCAGAAAGTCTGGATCAGATTTTCCAAAAACCCGCTTCTGCTTTACTCTGTGATTTTATTTTATTTTAAATGTTGACAAACCTGAAGCTTCAGCTTAAATCAATAAATGTTTCAAACGAAACTCTGGACTTTTACTCAGTTTTGTAATTACAATATGTGTGACTTTAAATCATGTTGAAAGAAAGCGTGTTAATGTGGGGACATGGTGGTCATCTGAATGAATTAGTTATGAAAGCAAATGTGGTTAAAATGGTTTCTCCTGTAGTAGCTTATGAAATGTTTACCATAAATATTTTATTTACTCTAAATAAAACAAAATAATATTTTAAACGAACAACAGAAGCCTCTCAGCTGTCTGTTGGTCTGATTTTTATGAATTATTGTGCTTTTATAGCTGATAGCTGGAAGCGTTCCTGCTGTATTGATTTTATATATTATGTTAATGATGTGCGTAGGTTTGCTGTTTATCTACTTTAGTCTAAAACGACGGTTTAACGGTACATGGCCTAATAAACAGATTCTACTTTAACTCAAATCTGTACTAGTGTTCAGCGTCTCGTGCCAGTTTTATCGACGATAGTCACGTAACGCAAGGAAACACTCTAAAACAAAACTTCCGGGTGTTTGACGTCACGGTCAAGTTCTTGAATCACACCACAGGAAACGGATTTTCAACATAAAATGTTGTTTGCGCTTTTTCCGAGGAGAGCCTTACCGAGTGCTCTTGTGTGACAGTGATCCTCTTTCATCAGCGCGCCTTAGACTCTAACGACTAAACTGTACACATTTTGATTATTTATACTGTAATCAGGGCTAGTGGTGACGCTACGCAGTTGTTACAATGCTTTTATTGTGAAACGGTCGAGACGAAGCTTCCTTCGCGCGCATTCCACCTTCACGCAGCTTTGCAAACTGGGAGCGGACTTGATGGAACTGTGATCGGAACCACGCACGGCTTCAAACCGTTGCAGTGACGTCGGCATGGCTCTAAAGGTACGTTCTCACTTGGACCTGGTGGCGGGGATCGCTCACCGTTCGCCGCTGTGAGGCTCGTGCAGAACTCCCTATGGAGACGAGCGATTTAAATAAAGGGAACAGCAGGCGTACAGGTAGTGCGCGTGCCCTGCCTCCAGCATCAGGTGGAGGAAACGCAAATGCTGGGGGGTGGGGTGAATGAGCTCGGGCAGTTCACCTGTGTGATGGCAACAGAAACAAAAGCGCACGCGCATGGGAGGACAAAGGCTGCTTTGTTAGACACCTGCAGAGAGCGCGTGAAAAGATCCGGTGGAGACTGTGTGTGTGTGTGTGTGTGTGTGTGAGTGTGTGTGTGGGCGGTGTCCAGGTGAAACACGGAATTGTTAAAGCGTGACAGTAGATCAGTACTGACAGATCAGGTACACACACACACACACACACACACACACACACACACACACACACACACACACACACACACACACACACACACACCTGTTGATGGGCTGTTTTCATTGGTCATGAAGCTGAGAGAACCAAACAGCATTACGCAGCATGTGTGTTTTACCACAATCACCACAAACATGAACACAGCCTGGAGGGAATTACCACAGGAAGTCTGGTTGAAGGGTGTCCCTCTCATGTTCCCAGCAGGTGTGTCTGAGCAGTGTTTGTGTGTTTCAGGCTGTGGTTCTGTACAACTTTCAAGCAGAACCTGGAAACAACGAGCTGTCAGTCAGAGAGGGAGAGACCGTTACCGTCATTGACCAGGTACCGTTAGTACCGATGTAAGTACTTAGGGTACACGCTCATTACTAACGCGTCCCTGCTCTACAGGCTGTAGGAGGGGGCTGGATTGCTGCCCAGAACTCCAGTGGACAAAGTGGACTTGTACCTGAGGGCTATTTACTGGTGAGTATGCTAGGCTTACTGTGTGCAGCCCCTGCTGGTCAGAAAGGAATGAACAAACATAAAAACATCAAGTGTTTTTCAGATTGGCAGTGGAGAAGGCGGGGCCTCTAGGCCAGAGAGCGGGCCTTGTGTCAGTAACCCTGAGGCATCTTATCCAGGTATCACAAAGCTGTTACTGCCTGTCAGCTGCAGGGCTATGTGTTAATTCTGTAAATGGACCAAACGTTGGTCCAAACCTGATTGGTTGACTAAGAAAGAGGTTCTCAAATGTCAACATGTCTCCAGGAGCTGCTGAAGATGACAACAGCGAGTGGGACGATGACTGGGATGACCAGTCGGTGAGCAGTTACCATGGAAACGGTCACACGGAGGAGGAGGGCGGGACGTCTGGGCGGATAGCCCATGGACCGTCCGTTAAGATCTCCATGAACAAGTAATCATGTTTCAGAACTTGTGAACAATCTGGACTTGCTGTGGAAGTACACAGTCTAGTGAACTCGTGTCTAGCTTACCGTTGGGTCCAATCAGGCGGGATCCCTTTAAGGTCCAGTCTAGATAACACTTAACGGTAGTACTTTAGTATGAATGTGTAAACGTACTGTGACAATAGTACTAAAACAGTGGTTTTCATGTAACATAACTGTTGAAGTACTTCTGATACTGTGGTGTTGTAGTAGTAGTTCTAAGACAGCATTAGCATATACTGACTGTATACCACCATTATAGTGGTAGTACTGCTACAGAAACATGACTGTTCTGCACTCAATCTGTAATAATTAAGACATACAGATATATATACATGATGTATGAAGCACCCCTGATGTAGATATAAATGTCCGAAGCATGGGTTTCTGTAACATTGCGTATAGATCTATGCTGATGGTATAGACTCTAATCCAAAGAGCTCCATCTTCAGGTTCCCGTTCTCCAAAGGGCCAAATCCAGAAGTCTTCCTGTTGGCCAAGCCACTCGCCAACAGCAGAGACAGACTTCCCGTTTATGTGAGCCATCGGGGTGATTGATTACTGTTATTCATCGACGTCGCTGCCTGTCTCACTGGTTGTTTGTTGTCCGATCAGCAAGGAGAGGTGGGTCCGGTTTGGCTGTACCCAACGACTCCCCTGGATTGCATCATTGCCGATCCAAAGAAAGAGTCCAAACTCTACGGACTCAAGAGTTTCATCGAGTACCAGATAACTCCCAACGTGAGACGATACTCTGTAGTACTCTAGTCTGTGGTATCCCTTACCACGGTTTTACTGACGGTACCCGTCTCCTCCAGACCACCAACAGGCACGTCACTCATCGCTACAAGCATTTTGATTGGCTCTATGAGCGTCTGCTGGAGAAGTTCGGGTCCTTGTTGCCAATTCCATCATTGCCAGACAAACAAGTTACAGGTACTTCATCACCATGACAACAAAAACAGATCATAGGTAAATAGTTAGCATTACAACAAAAGTTGTGCCAATCCCCTGAAGGACCTTGTGCTACTTGGACTCTTTCCAACCTTACTTGAGACTACAACCCTTCTAAGTGTATGAGTCTTAAACACCTGCTTGATCCTGCCTCACCTGTGAGCCGTGTTTGAGTCCCACCTGTGCTCGTAGGTAGATTTGACGAGGACTTCATCAGAATGAGGATGGAGCGTTTGCAGGCTTGGATGACACGGATGTGTCGGCACCCTGTTGTCTCTCAGAGCGAAGTTTTCCAGCTCTTCCTCACATACAAAGATGAGAGGGTAGGTTTACTCCCCACTCCCTGCAGGTGATGCCTCAGGTAGCTGTGAGAACATCTTGAGTCTTTGTTCCGGTTGGCTGAGGGGGAGTTTTGATGTTTCAGGAGTGGAAAGCTGGGAAGAGGAAGGCAGAGAAAGACGAGCTGGTGGGTCCGATGATGTTCAGTCTGATTGAACCTGAAGCTCCAGAGCTTGATGTGGTCCAGGTGTAAGTCACCTTACTGGATTAATTACTGTCTGCTCCCTCTGCTTTGTCTGTCAGGCTACATATACACTGCATAAACTTGTGACGGCTGAGCAGGGCACACATAGGGTCCTGTTCCGATATCAATATCGGAAGTAATTCGATATCGGCCCTAAAACACTGTATCGGATTATATCGGACTGCATCAAAAATCTCCGATATAAGCAGTCCGCTAAGGTTCATATTTTTTCATGCTTACTGTTGTTGGCTCTTGTTCTCCGATTGAGTAATGTCACTTGATCAAGCCTTTCATACATTCTGCACTACGAAACAGGTAACAGTATGTGTGATTTGCGCTGATTTTGTATCAGATTGATATCGGTATCGGTCAATACCGAAGTCTGCAATATCGGTATCGTATCGGAAGTGAAAAAGTTGTATCGGGACATCCCTACTAATTCATGTTTGTGTTGAGAACGACGAGCCGGTGTTTTACAGTGTGTGTGTTTTATTGTTTAATAGTGAGCAGAAATGTGAGCAGTTTAGTCGTTTTACAAGGTCGATGGATGACGGGGTCAGAGAGCTACTGAATGTGGGACACACACACTGGAAACGTTGCACAGGACGTCAGTATAACACACACACACACACACACACACACACACACACACACACACACACACACACACACACACACACACACACACCTGGGTACCTAACAAAACTCACCTGGTCATCTGGGGATCAAATAAAACTCACCAGGGTCCTCGTGTGAGAAGCATGTTGTTGCCACTAAATCCCGGTGTCCCCCGTTTCCTCCAGACGTCCAGGTGCATCCGTGATTAAATGCTCTCAACTCCAAACAAACTTCTTTTGTGGCATATTTCTAAACTTCTGTCAGTTGGAGACACTTAGTGGGCGTGCTGGGAAACTGTTAGTGATCTGAAAATATTTCCAGTCACCACCAGAGACACACGAGGAAGCGTTAAAGAGAACGTACACCTGATTGGTATAAAAGTTCTCTGGTCGATATCAGACATGTTTATGAAGTTATTTGCAAAAATAAATCACTCTCAGATAACATGACATTTTCAGCACCTTCCAGAATGAGTCGTTTCATGGCTCAGTCACTTTAGTGCAATCCTGCGCAACCCTGATTGGCTGCTGTCAGGTGAGGAGCTCAGATTACCTCATGTGGATGAATCCCACCTGGATTATGATGAATACAGAAAATGAAGAGGTACTGTTTACTACAGCTGGATCTGGCTGTGTGTACACCACCCTTCAAAACAATTTCCACGCAGGTCTTTGAACCTGAGGACCCTGGATAGTTTTGTCTTGATAAAGCTGTCAGATGGTTTTGTTTTTTACTAAAGTGGTGTTTCCTGCTCCTGCTGGTGTATTCGCTCTGACACGATCTGATCTGGGGATTTTGGGACCCAGCGCTACCTAAAGAGTACGAGCGGATTGGACGGGCTATCCGGAACCTGTCGACTGTTTTCAACAGCAGCAACTATCCAGGTATGAACACCTGATGGGTGAGAATTAGGCATTGCTAAGGACCAGAGGCGGTTTTACCATTAGGCATAGGTAGGCGGCCGCCTGGGGCCCCCTAGTGGTGGGGGGCCTCCTAGCCCTGACCGTCGGCACCCCTCTGTTAATGCCACAATATTTTTATTACCAACCTGTGGCCACAGACGGGATTGGACATGCGCACTTCTCATTACCATAATTCCTGAACCATTCAAGATATCATTAAAATTCCAAAAGTGCTGAAAAGATTAAAAATGGGGCTTTTCATGCATATACAATACATTACGGTAGCCACCGGGATTCCCTGTCTTGAGCGCACCGAATCACAACACAGATTCAGAGACGTGCTGAGTTTGTCATCCAAAATGCTCCGTTTTATAACTTTTGAACGGCTGATCAGATTCAAATAATTCCAACGGTTCCTAAAAGTACATAAAAGCAGCTTTCCAACGATCTACAGCATGAAGCAATCAGAGTTATGGAAAATATCGCTACGAGGGGAAATCCTGCTGTACAGCCTGATTGAAACGGAGCGCAGCGCCGCGGTGAAAGCGGATAACGGAACAGGGAAGCTAATCAGCATAAAAGCCAGCATGAAATTATGGAAATGCCTCAAAGAAAATCAACACGATCTATTAGGTGTCCCAGAAGGCTTATATCTGAAGTCAGTGACCATGAAGAAGGACAGATCTCCAGTGAACCAGGATATGAATGTTTGTTCAGTCTTTATTTTTTATTTTTTTTATTTGAACAACCCTCAACTATTTGCTAATTGTAAGATTCAGCATCATTCCAGCATTATTTATCCTTTTACAATAAATAATTATTTTTGCTAAAACAAAAGTTTCTGGTATAGCAGTGCACGGTGTGCCAGAGAAGCACCCCAGTGTGAGGTGTGACTCTGCCTGCAGCTGGAGAGAAACTGCTTCAAGGTCTACCACATCAAATAAAAACATCTGAAAGTTAACAATACTAAATGGTCTTAAAAACAGCTAAAAATTATACCAAGGTTCAAACTTTTTAAAGAATAGATGCATTTCAGTTCAAAGTTTAAATTGTTTGCCCAGTAATTTTGAGGTTCCTGTTCAGTAAGAAATGTAAAAAATTCAAATCCGTTTTTTGCTTTTTTCACTTTGAAGCTGATTTTTTAAAGGCTTTAATAGAAATAAATTCTAAATACAAACTACACACTGAAAGCTGAGGTTGTTCTGAAAAAAGGAGAAGAGTTACACACACTTTGTACTTTTTATTACAATTTTACAGCCATAAGATTAAAAACATACCAGGCGGCCCTGTTATAATTATGGTCATAAGAGGGTTATTAAGACGGCGATGCACAAACAGGAAGTGATTGGTAGTCATTCCACTCCAATCCAGTTGGTGGCGGTAATGCACCAAATTGTTGTTTGCCAAGTGCCATAAGACCACAAATAAGAAGAATAAGAGAGGTGGGAGCGTTCGTAACAAACTCAAAGCAATAGTAAAACATGAAGCATGCAATGGAGTTATCCTAGTGGCTCCAATAAGAGAAAGAAGCAGCTTGCTTCATAAAAGCTTTTATCTTCACTTCTGAAAGTGACGTCGTTTCTCGATGTAAACATCAAAAGGAGGCAGAAAGGAAAGACAATGGAAAATGTTTAAAGGGAGGAAAACTTAGACCAAAATGGAAAATAGAAATAAAATAACAAAGGCAAAAGCAGGAGCACTGACAGGAAGAAGAAAGCACTCAAAGGGAGAGAAAAACAGGAAAAAAGAGGAGGACTAATAAAAAGTGAAAATAAATCGTGTCAGAAGAGGGTAGATTTTCGCAAATCCAGTTAAAGGTAAGATTGTCGAAAATTTAGTGTAAGAGGCCCCATGTCTGTGTTCGCCTTGGGCCCCCAAATTGCTAAATCCGCCCCTGCTAAGGACTTTAAATGGCACCATGTGGTGCATTCAAGGACTCTGTGAGTCTTTGGCTTCAGTGTCACATGTTTGTGTTGAAGGAGAAGAGTTGCTGACGAACGCTCTGACAGCTGCTGGAAAAACCTATGAACAGATTGCTGAGATCGTCGCCCAGCAGGTATCTCTCTCACACACACACACACACACACACACACACACACACACACACACACACACACACACACACACACACACACACACACACACACACACACACACACACACACACACACACACACACACACACACACACACACACACACACACACACACACACACACACACACTCTCTCTCTCTCTCTCTCTGCTTTTACAGTTTCCTGTGATTTCTTGTTTTTCAGCCTCAGAAGGACCTCTACTTCCTGCTAGAGACCAACAGTGAGTATAAAGGCTTGCTGGGATGTTTCCCTGAAATCATCACTGTGCACAAGGTAATATACTATACTACTAGACACTAGTACCTCTACTAATGTACTATTACTACAACTACTGTATTACTACTACAATAAAATAGTTCTACTACTATACTGCTACCACTACTACTGTAGAAATACAACAGCTACAACAACATTCAAGTACCTCTACTACTATACTACTACTATAGTTCTACAACTACAATGTAATACCTCAATTACTATGGTGCTACCACTGCTACTACTATGGTACTACAACTACAATGTAATACCACTACTACTACTGACTTTTTGATGGAGGAAATTTCTAATTCTGTAAACCATACAAAATATGCTGTTGATAAACTTTGCTGATCTGCAAACAAACGTTTGACGCCGTTAATGGCAGTATTCTAATAAATAAATACATTAGACTGATATGGGATTAGATGGGTGGTTTTTAACTGGTTAATGAATTATCTGAGTAAAAGGATAAAAAATAGTGAGTCATGCTTTTACTTGTGTGGTGTTCCTCAGGGCCCGATTCTGGGCCCAAAACGGTTCCTTTTATATACATTTGCAATGTATCGAAAAAGCTCAAATTAGTGCTGTTTGCAGACAGGTACAAGTAAAATAATGAATTCAGAAATGTTATTAATAACATGGTTTGATGCAACAAATTAACGTTAAACTTAAACTAAGTTTAGAGCTTTGGAAATCACAAAAGCAGTTAAATGAAGGTTCAAAGACACAATGTGGAGAGTGAAACGAGCACAGAATTAAGTTCTTTGTTGTGTAGTTGTAGATCACAAAATAATCTGAAAACAACACATTGAACACGTAGAGAATAAAGTCAAAAAATCTTGGACCTAAGCAAATCTAAGCTGTGTGGAAGTATGAGGGCGTCGACGTTGTCATCTTCCTCCGCTTATCCGAGTCCGGGTCGCGGGGGCAGCATCCCAACTAGGGAGCTCCAGACCGTCCTCTCCCCGGCCTTCTCCACCACCTCCTCCGGCAGGACCCCAAGGCGTTCCCGGACCAGGTTGGAGATGTAACCTCTCCAACGTGTCCTGGGTCGACCCGGGGGCCTCCCACACCATACTCCTGGAGCGTCCCCCACAGGGTGCCCCTGTGGACACAGTCATAAGCCTTCTCCAAATCCACAAAACACATGTGGATTGGTTGGGCAAACTCCCATGCCCCCTCCGTCACCCTTGCAAGGGTATAGAGCTGGTCCACAGTTCCACGGCCAGGACGAAAACCACATTGCTCCTCCTCAATCTGAGATTCAACTATCGATCGGACCCTCCTCTCCAGTACCTTGGAGTAGATCTTTCCAGGGAGGCTGAGGAGTGTGATCCCCCTATAGTTGAAACACACCCTCAGGCCACCCTTCTTAAAGATGGGGACCACCACCCCAGTCTGCCACTCCACAGGAACTGCCCCCGATGACCACGCAATGTTGCAGAGACGTGTCAACCATGACAGCCCTACAACATCCATAGCCTTGAGATACCCAAGATACCCTGGTTACAGAGATTACACAAATTATCTTTTCTTTAATTCAAATCTAAAAACTGATATTCATTATTTATTTCTTTATTTGAATTGGAAAGTGCATGTTAATGAACGTAAATCTCGTAAATGCCCCCAATCTAGAAAAATGCAAGTTTCCATCCATAGTCCGAAGAGACAAGCTACACACAAACACAATCACGGCACATGCTAATAACAGCAGCATCAAAAGGAACTCCGGCTATAATAAGCCACAAGTTTTCTGTTGTGCAAAACTATGTTGTTAGAAACACACAAAATATTGCTGTTTATTTATAAATCTATAATGATTAGTACGTTTTTTAACATACGTAGGATGCCATGTTTTCCGCACGCAATGCACTCTGGGGGCGATGATGTATATTTGTTGCACTTGGAAGTATAGCTATTGACGCTAGTGTTTGTTTACCCGCTTACCGTATTAATAATGAAGTAAAATGCCGCATTGTGCTGCTTTTGGATGTAATTTCCAGTCAGAGGGCAACAAGGGGAGTGATGTGAGTTTACACAGCTTTCCCACTGGCAAAAAGAGGAGAAAGCAGTGGGAAGAAGCCTGTGGTCGGACACAACTTCCCAAAGATCCGCGGCTGTGTTCCCAACATTTTTCTCCTGATGCGTTTGAGGCTTATAGTCGACCACAACTACTTAAAGAGCTCACCAGAGCGGCTGGGTATAAGAGAAGATGGAAACTAAATGCTTTACCGACCATTTTCCCACACAAGGGGCCTAAACACCCTCGGAGAGACAAGGGACGCTGGACGCTCTCCTGAGCCGATGTCACACCCTGTCCTGTCTCCCCACTCTGTTCTGCCTCTCGTTTTCCAATCACCCGAGCTCCCAGCCCTCATGTATTTAAACCCTCTCAGTTCTGTGTGTCTTGTCGATTAATTGTTTCTATGTCCAGCGTGCTCCTTATTGAAACCTTTAAAACGTTCCTGTCTACCTGCCTGCCTTCTTACCCTGCGCTTGGATCCTCCCCTCCGCTTCACTCACCTGCATCCTGTGATAGAATGAATCGACCACCCGAAGGATCCAGCGGGGAAGTTCTCCCCTGGGTGTACCTGCTCCAGTGGCTCACACCAAGCCACCAGCCGGCTTCTCCTCCTCCAACGCCGCCTCGCTGAAGAAGCCGCCATCGAGCCTCGGCGATCCTCTCCACCCTCCCGGAGCCAGATGGGAGGTTGGACTGGGAGACGCTGCTGGACCGTTCTGGCTATGTGGGCACCAGGCTGGTTGTGTGCTCGCCCGGCGTTGGCCCACGGCGCCGGGAAGTAACCCAGGCTCCACCAACACCTCCAGCCCCGGAGCGGCACCGCAGGCTCACCGCCACCCCGGTTCAGCGCGCCATCTTGGACCCGCCTCCAGTCAGGTCGGCGGCCCTGCCTCCGGTCCAGTCAGCACCTCCCTCATCTCCAGGCCAAGGCACCAAGCCAGCAGCCCGTCCAACTGAGCTCGCCAGTCTCCAAGCTGAGCTGGTCTGGCTCCGTCAGATCCTCAGCCTCCAGGAGTTCCAGCTGGACACTCTATCCTCCCTGGTTCTCCGGGAGGCATTGCCTGTCCAGTCAGCGGCACCACCTCCACTCCCGTCAGTGGCACCACCTGCAGAGGCTCCGCCCCCGGCCCTTCAGCCTGTCCAAGAGGCTCCGCCCCCGGCGCTTCAGCCTGCCCAAGAGGCTCAGCCCCCGGCACTCCAGCCTGGGGGGGGACGACTGTCACACCCTGTCCTGTTTCCCAACTCTGTTCAGTCCTGAGTCTCCTGATTACTCCCACCTGCCTCTCGTTTTCCAATCACCCAAGCTCCCAGCCCTCATGTATTTAAACCCTCTCAGTTCTGTGTGTCTTGTCGATTCATTGTATCTATGTCCAGCGTGCTCCTTATTAAAACCTTTAAAACGTTCTTGTCTACCTGCCTGCCTTCTTACCTTGCGCTTGGATCCTCACCTCCGCTTCACTCACCTGCATCCTGTGACAGCCGACAGCCCTCTCCTGCAGCTGCCGCTTCTGTCACGTTCAGCGAACCATCGGACACGCCACTCGTCACGGATGAACATCCACCTCTCCCGTCAGTAAAACAAGCGTAAGTGTGTGTAAGTGTAGCAACACAGTGTTCTCAAGATATTTAATATCTGCAAAAATGACTAAAGTGGTTTCACTGAATATCCTAATCATAGAGCACACGACAGCTCTGGATGCTAAAATTCTCCTAAATCATTCATAACTGAATAAGTTTGATCACACGATAGCTTACCGTTAACTTCTGCTGACAAAAATGGGAGCTCTTGACAAAACACTCTCACTCTCGGTTACCATGGAGACACATTTGCCGCACACGCACCACCGGTTCTGTCCAGCACTCGCTTCATCCCGCCCTTCTTGCTCTTCATTTTGATACTCGTTTTGTGAAACGTGGTCAGTGATGTCATCATTACTGTTTCACTCTGGTTCAAATTAAAAAGGCTGAACAGATGACATGTTGACGTTGCTGAACAGTCCCTACAGGGTCCCAAAGCCGGCCGGTGCAACCGAGGAACAACCATATGACGTCACTACCCAGAGTGCATTGCGACGCTAACAACAATGGTGACCTACGAGTTAAACAATTTTTCCAATTTTTATAAAAATGAAGACATTAAGAAGGTTTTTTACACCACTTTAATATAACTGATACTAACATTTATCTTTTAAGAACCACAAGGTTTTGTAACCTGGTTCCTGTTAAAGCAACGCCATTAGAATAAAACTATAGAAACGTAATTACAAAAACAAGAAAAACAGTGAAAGCTTCACGCTGCTTTCAGATGCCAATTTAAAAGTGTGTGTTGTGTGTGTGTTTAGGCTGCTGTGGATAAAATGAAAGAAGCCGATCGTCTGATTTCTGCAGGAAAAATCAGCAGCAGTGACAGGAAGTGCATGAATCAACGTGTCAGCTGCATGAGCTACTCTCTACAGGGTAACAGAACCACACAGACCCACAACTGGACCGTTTGTACACCTTAACCTGACGCCTTCTCTCTCCTGCAGCTGAGATGAATCATTTCCATAGCAACCGTATCTATGACTACAACCGAGTAATGCAGTGCTACCTGGAGCAGCAAGTGACCTTCTACCAGCAGGTGAGCTGGAGGGGTGGGGTCAGGATAGGTGAGCTGAGGGGGCGGGACCAAAACAGGTGAGCTGAAGAGTGACACAATCACCTTTCTGTTCTCTGATTGGTTAGATTGCCGACAAGCTGAGAGAAGCTCTGAGTCGTTTCACCACACTCTGAAGGTGGAGCCTGATGATGTCACAGCTGATGACATTGTCACATGACGTTGTCCCCTATAGTTTTAACAAAATAAAAGCCTTTCAGCTATTCCACAGAGGTGTGAGAAGAAGCAAGCACTAACTTGAAGACTCTTTCACTTTGACTCATCTTTATCAATAAACCACGTTTTTACCTCGTCAGGCTTCTGTGCTCTTTACTATGTTGGCTTAGAGACCCTAAAACATCTGGAATCATTTTACAGTGAGTTAGCAATAACTAGTTGTTCATTATCAGTAACTGACCAGTTATACTGTTTGCTTATCATTGCTAGTTATCCCAGACTCATTAGTTTTAACCTCCAGAATCATAGCGACCCCAACAGCAGGTCATACTGTGGACTAAACATCTGTATGAAGTCCAGGAGGCACTACAACCTGCAGGCTTCAGGCTACCAATGATCTTCTGTAAGGAGGACTAAGTCTCAGACTCAAACCTGTGAAGGACAGCTGGACAGGGGATGAAGACTGAGTGATAAAAGCAAGAGAAGAAATCTGAGCCTTGGTGGCGGAAACCTGTAGAAAGTTCTGACAGGCAGCAAGAGAGAGACGGATAATCATTCTGATGGGCTTCTATAACCGAATCAATGGCTTCTCCACATGTTCAAGTGGATATCTAGAAGAGTTTGGTGATCATACACCAATAGACTTGACATCTGAAACAACACCCAACACAATAGAACTAACAATGGGAGTGAAAGGTGGCACGTCATGTATAACAGCTCCATCTTGTCAACAGTGTATGAGTCTAGAAAAGGCTAAAACCCCTTTCTGCAGCTGGTGGACTCCAGTGAACCCCCGGGAGAGCCTTTCTTCAAAAACAGCAAAAACACGGAACTGTGGCGAACCTTCTTAGGAGTTGCTGGCCCACCAAAATGACCCCAAGAGTGCAACTATCCAGAGATCACCAAAGACCCCAGAACTGCAATTAGGGTCAGCGGTCAAGGTGCCACCATCAGAAACAGACTGAAAGCCAAATGTCTTTGGAAGCGAAGCAGAGATAAAACCAGAGTGAACATTGGCATGTTCTTACAGTAGTTTGAGGAAGCTGAAGGAGGCTACAAAATCACAGACTGATGGTGACCTGTCTTTGTTGCTACTGGACTTGTAAGAAATAAATAATACCTTTTGTCCAACAGTGTGGATGTTACTACTTTATGGTTTAATTAGTTCCTTGTTAGCACAAGTTACAGCAGGGTTGTTCCAGAACTGCGCTGCTCTGGGTGGCTGCATGTTGGAGTAGCTCTGTTGACTATATGTAAGTTTAGCCTTTTTTTGGACATTTTTTCTTGCAGTTTCTCAAGAAAAACTGTGTTTTTTTGGACATTTAATTTTTCTGTTTCTGGTGCTGTGAAGCTTAGAGGATTTTTAGTGCTATTTTTTCACTTTGTGAGCATTTGTTATGATGCGTAACCATGGCAACAAGCTGGTTTACAATCTGGAGCGGCTGATTAACATTGGAAAGGCTGAAATAATACTTCAACTGAAGCCACAAATCCCAAATGAGCTAAAACGCAACCCTACTAAAGCCGGGCATACACTGTGCGACTTTTTCACTTTTTTGAGCCGATTTTCCACTCGTGCGAGAATCCACAAGATCGGGGCAAGTTTTGCACTGAGCGTCGTGTAATATACAGGGGGTTACGCGAGGCGATTAACACCACGTGACCAGCTACCGATCAGCAATCGTGAGCTCGCACGGACTTCTGGAGTGTTTATTTTGCTCGTTCCTCGTGAGGATTGAAGCGGCGCTGCGAGTGGCTGCAACCCAAAAAGTACCAGAACCACTCACGGCGCATGCGCAATCATGCATCAACACTGCTCACCAGCTACTTCCCCAATAACACACGTTGTTCGTTTTTATTTGTAAGCGGGTTTTTTTACACACAGTGACAAGGATTGTCAAGAAAGCGTGTTTGTCGTGTTCATGTCAAATTAAACTGATCACAAAACTCAGATTTACTTTCTTTATTTCGTTTTCCTCATCCAACCCCCATAAATCCCTGTGTGTCCTCCTGCAGCACTCCTGAAGGACAACAGGCAAAACAAGACAAAAAAGTGACGTGTTGTGTAAAAACTGCTATTTTTAGCATATATTTAGGTCCGACGTGTTGCTACCAGAGTCAGACGTTCAGTGTGAGCAGTCAGGTCGCATCCGAGAACTGGGTCGTACAGTTTGAGCACATGACTCGTGAGATCTGCCCTGCGAGGAAGTCGTACAGTTTGAGCTGAAGCTGAGTGCTACGAGTGAAAAAGTCGCACAGTGTCCGTCCAGCTTTATATAGTTCATCAGCAAAAAAAAAGGTTGATTTGGGGGTGAGTTGCTCTTTAACCTAGATCATTAACAATGATCTCAGAGATTGTTGGGTTAGAAAGTCGACAAGTTTTATATTTGACATCATTCTGCACTCTGCAGACCAAGCATCACACTTGACAGTTTTGTGAAGCAGGTAGGTGGCTTATAGAGGGAGCTCTTTACCTGCATTATTATTGTTAGCTGTAATGCTAGCGATTAGCATTTTCAGTTTGCATATCATCAATAAAAAGCACAAGAAGAAGAAAAAGACGAAGTTTGCATTTTCTGTTTGCACCGTAGCAGAGCCCGGAAATAAAAGTAAGAGAGTAATGTCTTTGGAAGCGAAGCAGAGATAAAACCAGAGTGAACATTGGCATGTTCTTACAGTGGTTTGAGGAAGCTGAAGGCTACAAAATCACAGACTGATGGTGACCTGTCTTTGTTGCTACTGGACTTGTAAGAAATAATACCTTTTGTCCAACAGTGTGGATGTTACTACTTTATGGTTTAATTAGCTCGTTGTTAGCACGAGTTACAGCAGGGTTGTTCCAGACCTGCGCTGCTCTGGGTGGCTGCATGTTGGAGTAGCTCTGTTTACTATATGTAAGTTTAGCCTTTTTTTGGACATTTTTTCTTGTAGTTTCTCAAGAAAAACTATGTTTTCTTGGACATTTTACTTTTCTGTTTCTGGTGCTGTGAAGCTTAGGGGATTTTTAGTGCTATTTTTTCACTTTTTGAGCATTTGTTATGATGCGTAACCATGGCAACAAGCTGGTTTACAATTTGGAGCGGCTGATTAACATTGGAAAGGCTGAAATAATACCTCAACTGAAGCCACAAGTCCCAAATGAGCTAAAATGCAACGCTACTAAAGCCGGGCGTACACTGTGCGACTTTTTCACTTTTTTGAGCCGATTTTCCACTCGTGCGAGAATCCACAAGATGGGTGCGAGTTTTGCGCTGAGCGTCGTGTAATATACAGGGGGTTACGAGAGGCGATTATCACCACGTGACCAGCTACTGATCAGCAATCGTGAGCTCGCACGGACTTCTGGAGTGTTTGCTATTTTGCTCGTTCCTCGTGAGGGTTGAAGCGGCGCTGCGAGCGGCTGCAACCCAAAAAGTACCAGAACCGCTCACGGCGCATGCGCAATCATGCATCAACACCGCTCAGCCATTTCCCCAATAACACGCGTTGTTCGTTTTTATTTCTAAACATTTTTTTACACACAGTAATAAGGATTGTCAAGAAAGCGTGTTTATCGTGTTCATGTCAAATTAAACTGATCACAAAAGTCAAATTAAACTGATCACAAAACACAGATTTACTTTCTTTATTTCGTTTTCCTCATCCAACCCCCATAAATCCCTGTGTGTCCTCCTGCAGCACTCCTGAAGGACAACAGGCAAAACAACACAAAAAAGTCTGACGTGTTGTGTAAAAACTGCTATTTTTAGCATATATTTAGGTCCGACGTGTTGCTACCAGAGTCAGACGTTCAGTGTGAGCAGTCAGGTCGCATCCGAGAACTGGGTCGTACAGTGTGTGCGCATGACTCGTGAGATCTGCCCTGCGAGGAAGTCACAGTTTGAGCTGAAGCTGAGTGCTACGAGTGAAAAAGTCGCAGAGTGTCCGCCCAGCTTTATATAGTTCATCAGCAAAAAAAAAAAGGTTGATTTGGGGGTGAGTTGCTCTTTAACCTAGATCATTAACAATGATCTCAGAGATTGTTGGGTTAGAAAGTCGACAAGTTTTATATTTGACATCATTCTGCACTCTGCAGACCAAGCATCACACTTGACAGTTTTGTGAAGCAGGTAGGTGGCTTATAGAGGGAGCTCTTTACCTGCATTATTATTGTTAGCTGTAATGCTAGCGATTAGCATTTTCAGTTTGCATATCATCAATAAAAAGCACAAGAAGAAGAAAAAGACGAAGTTTGCATTTTCTGTTTGCACCGTAGCAGAGCCCGGAAATAAAAGTAAGAGAGTAATGTCTTTGGAAGCGAAGCAGAGATAAAACCAGAGTGAACATTGGCATGTTCTTACAGTGGTTTGAGGAAGCTGAAGGCTACAAAATCACAGACTGATGGTGACCTGTCTTTGTTGCTACTGGACTTGTAAGAAATAATACCTTTTGTCCAACAGTGTGGATGTTACTACTTTATGGTTTAATTAGCTTGTTGTTAGCACAAGTTACAGCAGGGTTGTTCCAGACCTGCGCTGCTCTGGGTGGCTGCATGTTGGAGTAGCTCTGTTTACTATATGTAAGTTTAGCCTTTTTTTGGACATTTTTTCTTGTAGTTTCTCAAGAAAAACTATGTTTTCTTGGACATTTTACTTTTCTGTTTCTGGTGCTGTGAAGCTTAGGGGATTTTTAGTGCTATTTTTTCACTTTTTGAGCATTTGTTATGATGCGTAACCATGGCAACAAGCTGGTTTACAATCTGGAGCGGCTGATTAACATTGGAAAGGCTGAAATAATACCTCAACTGAAGCCACAAGTCCCAAATGAGCTAAAATGCAACGCTACTAAAGCCGGGCGTACACTGTGCGACTTTTTCACTTTTTTGAGCCGATTTTCCACTCGTGCGAGAATCCACAAGATGGGTGCGAGTTTTGCGCTGAGCGTCGTGTAATATACAGGGGGTTACGAGAGGCGATTATCACCACGTGACCAGCTACTGATCAGCAATCGTGAGCTCGCACGGACTTCTGGAGTGTTTGCTATTTTGCTCGTTCCTCGTGAGGGTTGAAGCGGCCCTGCGAGCGGCTGCAACCCAAAAAGTACCAGAACCGCTCACGGCGCATGCGCAATCATGCATCAACACTGCTCAGCCGCTATTTCCCTAATAACACGCGTTGTTCGTTTTTATTTCTAAACTGTTTTTTTACACACAGTAATAAGGATTGTCAAGAAAGCGTGTTTATCGTGTTCATGTCAAATTAAACTGATCACAAAAGTCAAATTAAACTGATCACAAAACACAGATTTACTTTTTTTATTTCGTTTTCCTCATCCAGCCCCCATAAATCCCTGTGTGTCCTCCTGCAGCACTCCTGAAGGACAACAGGCAAAACAACACAAAAAAGTCTGACGTGTTGTGTAAAAACTGCTATTTTTAGCATATATTTAGGTCCGACGTGTTGCTACCAGAGTCAGACGTTCAGTGTGAGCAGTCAGGTCGCATCCGAGAACTGGGTCGTACAGTGTGTGCGCATGACTCGTGAGATCTGCCCTGCGAGGAAGTCGTACAGTTTGAGCTGAAGCTGAGTGCTACGAGTGAAAAAGTCGCACAGTGTCCGCCCAGCTTTATATAGTTCATCAGCAAAAAAAAAAAGGTTGATTTGGGGGTGAGTTGCTCTTTAACCTAGATCATTAACAATGATCTCAGAGATTGTTGGGTTAGAAAGTCGACAAGTTTTATATTTGACATCATTCTGCACTCTGCAGACCAAGCATCACACTTGACAGTTTTGTGAAGCAGGTAGGTGGCTTATAGAGGGAGCTCTTTACCTGCATTATTATTGTTAGCTGTAATGCTAGCGATTAGCATTTTCAGTTTGCATATCATCAATAAAAAGCACAAGAAGAAGAAAAAGACGAAGTTTGCATTTTCTGTTTGCACCGTAGCAGAGCCCGGAAATAAAAGTAAGAGAGTAATGTCTTTGGAAGCGAAGCAGAGATAAAACCAGAGTGAACATTGGCATGTTCTTACAGTGGTTTGAGGAAGCTGAAGGCTACAAAATCACAGACTGATGGTGACCTGTCTTTGTTGCTACTGGACTTGTAAGAAATAATACCTTTTGTCCAACAGTGTGGATGTTACTACTTTATGGTTTAATTAGCTCGTTGTTAGCACGAGTTACAGCAGGGTTGTTCCAGAACTGCGCTGCTGGCTGCATGTTGGAGTAGCTCTGTTGACTATATGTAAGTTTTGCCTTTTTTTGGACTTTTTTCTTGTAGTTTCGCAAGAAAAACTGTGTTTTTTTGACATTTAACTTTTCTGTTTCTGGTGCTGTGAAGCTTAGAGGATTTTTAGTGCTATTTTTTCACTTTTTGAGCATTTGTTATGATGCGTAACCATGGCAACAAGCTGATTTACAATCGGGAGCAGCTGATTAACATTGGAAAGGCTGAAATAATACCTCAACTGAAGCCACAAATCCCAAATGAGCTAAAACGCAACGGGTTAGGGTTAAGTACGCAGCAGGAACACAAAGACTTGTGTTTGCTGAAAACATCTAGATGATCTCCAAAACTGTACCTGAACTTTCTGGAAGGTGTGAACTCAGGTGTAAAAGTAGGAAGAGAAATCCTCACAAGCAGTAAAACAGTAGCGGTAGTGTGATGGTCTGGGTATCTTCTGTTGGGTCCAGGAGCGTATTGGGATGAAAATTCAGCCCTGAAACATCTCCATCTGTCCGTCAGAGCCAGGGGGAGGAGCTTAGTGCAGACGCCAGCCTGAAGCACACCCATCGGCCATGGGATTCTCCAGGACTCAGATTGCCAGTCCACTTCTGTTTGGGTTCAGACCTGTACACTTGAGTTCTTCAGCAGAAGGACATTACTAACCCTCACCGGACCAGGTAGGTTCATCTCTGAATGAAGACTATTCCTAACCTAGGTGGTCCAGGCAGGAAGCCCTCCAGTCAGACTGAATTAGAACAATTCTATTAAGATGCAGGAGATAAGATTAACCAATAGCAGAATAAGACTTATAACCAGTAGTTTCTGCTGCTGGTAACCCTAACCTACTAGTTACTGTGGTTAGGAGGTGATGATGACTCCAGGTATAACCTGTGGGTTCAGGTTTATTTCCTCCATAACAAACACCTTTTTTGGTTGGTTTATCTCTGTATGAGTTATGTTAATGGGACAAACTGATGAGTAGTTGTTGATAACTGATTATTAGTTACTGATAACTCATTAGTAGTAGAGGTGGGAAAAATGATCGATTCTAAGATGCATCGCGATTCAGCCGTGCATGATTCCGCATCGATGCAGCAACGTGACATAATGAGATGGACAATAAAGTTTTGAGGGTTTTACAATTACTTCTGGGGGCAGAGTTGCAATGTCATGCGCACTGCGTTGCCCTAGCGCCAATTTAAAACAGAAAAGGTGGACAGGGATACAGGGCCAACATTACCAGTAATCAAAGATGTACCCGTTACATTTAAATCGGATGTTTGGGCTACATTCGGTTTTGGGATCCTGGATGTGAAAGAATCACTTAACACAGTATTTGTTTACTATTTTTAAGTTCAGTAATATTCTATCTTAAAGCTGCTCTACCGAAAACATTATTTCTTAAATTATTTAAGTAATTATAGGCAGCACACTTTAAAAATTATTGCTCACTATAGTGAACAGATGAATGTTCTGTTTTTCAGGGATTTCGAAATCAGAAAGAAATTGAAAACTATTCTAATGCTTTTATTAAGTAATGAAAATTTTTGTGTGAAGAATCGAGATGCATTTCAGACTCAAATCGAATCGTTAGGCAGATAATCGGATCGAATCGTGAGGCAGGTAGAGATGCACACCACTAATTAGTAGTTTATTAAGGATTAGCAGGTACTGTGGAAATCAATCCCATGGCTTCCTGAACAACAGCTTAATGATGTATTACTAATATTAAAGTAGGAATACTACCATCACCCTGTTTGTGAGTGACAGGGACGGCGCCAACATTCTAGCCACGCCCCTTTGTTTATGAAAAAAAAAAGTTATCAAAGTCGCTACCTGGAGGCACACCTGTGTGATGACTGTTAACTTTATCCTCTCTGACTGGCCACCACAGAAGAAGAAAAGGTAAAACCAAAACGTATTCTGGTCTGGACTGAGCCTCTCCACCTGTCCAGGTGGGTTCACACTTGAGAACAGACACACCTGTTCTGAACATTGATCAGCAGGTGTCTCAGCCCATCACAAAGGGAGAGGTACCCCTCTGAATCTAACAAACTCTAACCCCACAGGTGGTGTTACAGGTGAGTTTACCTGTGTGACACTCGGACGTGTGGATGGCACACGGGTCAAAAGGCTTCATCGGACACACCGGTGTTCTGGACAAGAAGAGCAGGTTCACCGCGCAGGATGGAGCTCGGACTGAGCTGTGCAAATGGACAGAAGTCTCCGCATGGAGGTCTACCAGGAAAACACCCAGATGGAGGTAACGGTTCTAATGATGGTGACTTGATGTTCGCGGGTCTAGTTTGTCTATTATGGGATGGTTTTAGATGGGGATGGGTTTTTTTCTGTTTGGAGACTTGGGATGTTGGTGTACACTTCCTCAGGACTGATCTATTTGTTTTGGAGATGACTTCCTTAGAGTTCATTTATTTTGGTTTCTGCTATAATGTAACTGTTGTCTTAATAAAAGCCATTTTAAAGGTCAAAGGTCTCTCTCTCTCTCTCCCTGTAGCCTCGTGCGTTGTATAACAGCATCATGTCATGTGATCAGCTGATGTCCTCTGGTCTTGTGTCTGCTCTCTTCAGTCAGCAGCAACAGCAGCAACCCAGAGAAACTCGGTGAGTTGGTTTAACTTCAATAATCAACCTAGTTTGTTAGACAAGACTAGATTTAACTAGACTCCGCTTGTCTCTAATGTCTGACATCAGAAATCTGTCCAAAAATACTTTCTGTCTCAAGTTTCTCATTGAAATGCCTTGGGCTTTTATTTTGAAGGTTCATTGAAATTAGAGTTAAGTTTTTGTTGTTAAAACATTTGTGAAACAATGAGATCAGCTTTAGTTTTAATCTGAGGGCTAGGATTAGTCTGCTGGGTGTGGTGGCTGTGTCATGAACCGGGCCAGCGCTGGTCCTGAGCTTCATGCTACATATTTATAACAACAATAAATATTATTAATATTACAATAATACAAATTATAATAATGACAACAATAATTATTGCAATAATGAAAACATTGATTGTTTAAATGATAATAATAATGACATTATGCACAATAATTATATTAATACTGTAAAAAGATCTAATCTCTGGGTGATTCAGTGACAAAGGAAAATTGTCTTTTTTATCTTTTAATATTAATAATAATAATAATAATTACTATAATGTATTTGTTTTTATAACAATAGGAATTTTTTAATGTGAATTAGTAGTTTTCTTTTTTTTTCTTGTAAAGTTTTTATTGATCCTCCTAAAATATTTAGGATAATTTCTTCTCACAGTAATATTTATTTTTGTTAGTTCCTAAAATTGTTTTTACAAAAATGTTTTGAAATAAATATAATTTAAGAAAACTGAATATTAATTCATAAATTGTCTCTCTGATTAAATATTTTCCTCCTATAAATACTTTCAGCTATGTTTTTCAAATCCTAGTGACAGTTTTACATCTACTGAAAAATGTTTGTATTTTTACTTAAAAACATGTTATTGATACATACGTGTGTGTGTGTGTGTGTGTGTGTGTGTGTGTGTGTGTGTGTGTGTGTGTGTGTGTGTGTGTTAACATTAACATACATTTGTATTGGTATTGTTTCTTTTTTGAAGTTCCAGTTTTAATCTTAATATTATTTTGTTTTAATAATAATTGTTTTAGATCAAATGCTTTATTATGTTCATTTTGATATTTCATTAATGTAAACTTTCATAGAATTTTCCCTAAATTGATTTTAGAGAAACGGCGAGTCATTTCGCTGGTAAAGCGATGATGTCATGAGTCAGCTGATCAGCCAGCTGATTTACAGATTATTGGTGGTTCCTGTTTCAGCAGCATGGAGAGAAAACTGGATCTATCCCGTCTGACGGACGAGGAGGCCAAACACGTGTGGGAGGTGATCCAACGGGACTTTAACCTCCGCAAGAAGGAGGAGGAACGGCTCACGTATGTTCATTCATTCGTTAATTAATTAATTCATTCATTCATTAATTCATTCAATCAACTTTTCACTCATTCAGACATTATTTTTTAAACATTTTAATTAATCAATTGGGGCGACGGTGGCACAGGAGTTAAGTGCTCGCCCCGTAATCGGGAGGTTGCAGGTTCGAGCCCCGCTCAGTCTGTCGCTGTCGTTGTGTCCTTGGGCAAGACACTTAACCCACGTTGCCTGCTGGTGGTGGTCGGAGGGATCGGTGGCGCCAGTCCTCGGCAGCCTCGCCTCTGTCAGTGCACCCCAGGGCAGCTGTAGCTACATCATAGCTCATCCCCACCAGTGTGTGAATGTGTGTGTGAATGGGTGAATGACTGATTGTGTTTTAAAGCGCCTTGGGGGGTTCCAGGACTCTAGAAGGCGCTGTATCAAATACAGACCATTTACCATTCATCAATTTAAATCCAGCTGTAGGATTTTTTCTATTCAATTCAGTTAATTATGCTAACAACATTTTCTTATGTAAGGAAACCCAACAGATTGCGTCGAGTCACTGACCTGTTGGGTCAGAGACTTTAATCCCCATACTAAGCAAGCATGTGGCGACAGTGGAGAGGAAAACAGATTAAACAGATAGATGACAACAGGAGATGATGAGAACGTTTCAGTTGGGTAAAAACACATAAGTGTGTGTGTGTGTGTGTGTGTGTGTGTGTGTGGGTGGGTGTGTGTGTGCGGGCGAGTGAATCGAGGAGTTCTTGGGATTCTGGCCGGAATGTGAGCGTGAAAGCAGCTGTTTTTAATGCAGTCGATCACGCCACCATCACATGCTCTGACATCATAAAGAAGCTCTGTGTCCCTGATGAGGACTCCAGCTCCCATCAACCCTCGGGGCAGACAGGAAGACCGCTAGACAGAACTGGACCCATGAGGGATGAATGTCTCCTCTGTGGTCATAATCACATTTTCTGTGTGAAAATCTAATTTTATTTCTGCATAAACAACAAATCTGTTTTTGTCATCTGAGTGGCGATGCCAGGAGTTTAACAGCTGATAAACATCAACGCCAATCATTTCTTTTAAACAATCAAAACCAAATGGTTCACAACCATCCAGACGTTCAGGACGGATCTAGGCTGCAAAGACACCTGATCAAACCTTACCCATGCTTCCAGAGTTCCCGAGCCTGACGCTTCATCTGGTGTCTTGGAAAGCCAACTGACTCTGTTTCTGTTGCAGAGAGCTGAAGAATCAGATAGAGAAGGAGGACACGAAGCGAGAGCTTCTAGGCTCTCAGAGCCATGTGGCAGACTCCCTGTGCATCCGCTGCCTGCAGCCCTTCAAGTTCCTGGTCAACAGCAAGCGCCAGTGTCTAGACTGTCACATGTACACCTGCAAGTCCTGCAGCCGCTACAACAAGAAGGAGCACGGCTGGGTCTGCGACAACTGTCGCATGAACAGGTGAGGCCTCAGGCAATCAGGTGGGACTCGGCTTAGATCTCAGTCATGACCATTCTGAACACGGAAAGGCCATCGTCCGAGACTTAGATAAGTATTTACAGTGCATCGCTTTTTGGTTATGTTACAACTTTATTCCAAAACAGATTAAATGCATTCTTTTCCTCAACACACAACACTCCATAACGACAACGTGAAAAAATGTTTTTGGGAGAATTTTGCACATTTTTAAAATATGAAAACCTGAGACCACATGTACATCAGTGTTGTCAGCCTTTGAGCAATAATTTGTTAATGCACCTTTGGTCTTTTTGAATATGTCAAACGAGTAGCACCCCCGTTTTTGGGCAGTGTGGCTCGTTCCTCTCTACAGCTTCTCTCAAGCTCAGGTTAGATGGGGAATGTTGGTGCAGATGCTTTAAGATCTCGCTAGAGATGTTCAACCAGATTTAGGTCTGGGCTCTGGCTGGCAATGGCGCCCCCAAGGGGTGGCCATGGCTGCCCCCCCCCCCCGCAGGAAAACCCAATGTAAATAAATCATATTAACTTTCACTCAAACCATAAATTCATCTTATTCATTTAAGACATAAATGTAAAACACAATAAAAAAAATTTAAAATGATGAGTAAAGAAATATAGCCTGGCCTGCCAGACTCCTCCTCTGCACAGAGAAAGGGTCTGGCAACGCTCCTATTTAAATAGCCCCACCCCCTGAGAATTCTAACCAAGCCAATCAGCACCATGGACGTAATTTTTTTTTGGGGGGGGGGGACAGGGGGGACATGTCCCCCTCACTTTTTCCAAAGTCAAGTTTTGACCCCTGCACTTTTTACCATCCAAAAACAATATTACGCTATATTGAATTGACACTGGTTGAGCTCTAGGACCAAGCAGAAAACAACCATTTGTGTTGAAGCCTGTTTCCCATTAGAACATACTGTAAAGATACCCGCCCCCATGCCCCCCCACTTCTAAAGTGAAAATTACGTCCATGATCAGCGCTGAGTAGTGTACGTCGCACACCACAACGCCGAGTTTGTCATAAACATGGCGACTGAAATGGAGTTTGCTGCGGCTCTGTCCTCTGTTCTAAATGACTGGAATGTCTTTAAAACCACAACAAGTAGAAGCGCTAAAAGCATTTCTGCAAAAATTAAAGATGTTTGCGCCGTCACCAGACGCCTTTTTTTACTACAGCTAAAAAACTACAGCGCCACGCGGTACAGTCGTCATTTCCGTCTTTTTTGTGATTGGTTATTTTTGAGCTGCCTAGTCCCGCCCCTCATGTGCCTCCCTGCCTGTGAGTAACCAGACTCTCTCTCTGTGCAGAATTAAACCGGACGAGTCTGGCAGGCCAGGCTAAAAGAAATAACCAGAATAAAACAAAAACACACGTTTGTGCTGTTCGCCATTTCAAAAAGGGTTTATCTCCATAGTCTTTTTGTGAACACAGCAACAGGTGAATTAAACAAACAAACAAAAAACTACATTTTGAAATAACATTTTAAATAACAAACTAAATTTACACTGGAGCTCTGACAGAGTGACCGTTGGGTTCTTGGTCACCTCCTTGACTAAGGCCCTTCTTCTCAAATAGCTCAGATTTTATGGCCAGCCAGCACTAGGAAGAGTCCTGGTTTGGAACTTCTTCTCACAGATGATGAAGACTATTGTGCTCATTGGAAACTTAAAAGCAGCAGAAACATTTCTGAAATCCCAGGTCTCCGATGACTGTGCACAATTCCTTTGACTTCATGGGTTTGTGCTCTGACATGCACAGTCTTAGACAGGCGTGTGCCTTTCCAAATCTTTGACCAAACTTACCACATGTGGACTCCGGTTAAGCTGCAGAAACATCTCAAGGATGATCAGTGGAACCAGGAAGCACCTGAGTTCTGTTTTGAGCTCTGAGGATACCTCTGTGTGTTTTCCATCAAGAGCCCAGCTTGGGAGTCATTTATGTTCGGTGTGGAGTTTGTGTATTAGTACGTTCTGGTTTTTTTATTTTTTATCCTCAGAGTCCTGAAGGTCGGGACCGTCGGCTGGTACCATGACAACGTGAGGAACCGTTTTAAGCGTTTCGGCAGTGCCAAGGTGATGAGGTCACTGTACAAGCGTCTAAACGGCGATGGTGAATCATAACACTCGTTGTTAAACTGTAATTCCTATTGTGGCTCCACAATAAGCCTGTTCCTCTAACGGTGTTTGTTCATCAGGCGGTCGTGATGACGACACTCAGAGCATGCCAGACGTCCGCAGCCGTGAGTCGCACAACAAACACTCCGATCATTATGAAGTTAATCTGGTCGATGAAAGAATCGCAATCTTTTAAAGCTCCAGCTTGTTGCTCATTAATTAGCATAAAGCACTCTAAAGCATTAGCATGGCTGACCAGGCAGCTGATGTCCTTGGTTTACACAGGATGAACCATAACCCAGTCCTGCTGAACACTGATTTGTTTCAGACATGTACAACGGTAACGAGGACGATCCTGCAGAAACCGAGGCTCAGCGCTACAAGATGGTAGCTGAGAACACAAAGATGACAATGTTGAGAATGAACACATGAATAAATTAGAGTTTCACACTCAGATGAGGAAGAACAAGCGGCTGCTGTCAGTTCATCCCATGGACTTCGATTCAGAGGATTATCTTCCTCACTCCCGCCGCCCGTCTGTGCAGGTCAATCCCACGCTGGCAACACAAACCAGTGCTAACATTTCCACTGTGGCATGTCCCCACAGTTGTTACATCTAAAGCTAAAAACGCTCAGTTCAGCATTGTTTTAATCGATGTTTTCTGTGACGTCTTTGATGACGGCGTTGAACAGCAGATGCAGATGCAGGAGGAGCGCGGCTACAGGAACGATGCGGATTACGACCTCCACAACCACCGAGCTAACCGCAGGAAGAGTCTGGACCGTTATGCCATGAGGCCAGGTCACACACACACACACGCATGCACGCACACACACATGCATGCACACACACAATGATTATAAGTCTGGAAATTTTTCAATCATATAAAGCCTGGAGCCAATAAGGAACATTGTGAGTCTGGATGTTTTACCTGGGAGGAGTTTGTAACCGCTCACACAGAGTCTCTGATCCCTGACCTCGTCTTCTCAGTTTCAGAATCATCGTTACCTCTCAGCTCTTATGTTTGTGTACACAGACCGTCTGACTCAACCTGTTTTCTGTCATCAGATGACTATGCAGAGAATCGGATGGTCCGGACACGCTCTTTGTCTAAGATCAGCTCTTCTGTGGCTCGGCAGCAGTATGTTGACACGTCTGATGAGGAGGAGTACTGTAGATACCCTCCCATGTACCAGCAGCAGCCCCCCCACCGCCGCAGAAACAGTAGAGCCTCTTCTCAGGAGAACCTGGGCCAAGCTCCGCCTGTAAGAGTACAACCAATCAGCGCACTCGCTTCACACACCTGGGGGTTATCCTCACCTGTTTAACCCTTCTGCAGGATTAGGATCAGGGTCAAGCTAAGTCCCCCTGGCTAACTCTGAGTTTGCTCCGCTAGCAGAAGCTAACTGTTAGCGTTAGCAGCTCCTCATGACGGAACGCGCTTCAGCTTGTGATAAAACATCGGTGTTGCATTTACAGAAAACACTAAACTCCACGACACAAATCGGTCCAAACTAGAAACTAATCATTTCCAGACCAGCCACTAACTTTGGTTTTAACTGAAAACCAGTTTCCGAATCAAAAATGGGAAAACATCAGGAACATAAAGTCGTTTTGAGAGTCTGGATGAGCCAGAACTTTCTGTCATAAAAGTGACATGGACTTGTAATCTCAGATAAACGAACTGAACAAACGAATGTCAGCCATCGAGAGTCTGCTGAGCCGTCTGGAGGAGAAGATGTCACCAGCTGATGAGGTGAGACGGTCCACAAACACCAGACCGACATCAGGATCTGAGTCTGATTCCTGAACACTACTCGTTTATGTCCTGTGTCCCTCTGCAGGCTTCAACTCCGTCGGGTCAGAATGAGGAGGAGAAGCTGAGGAGGAAACTAAGTGAGCTGGCAGGGAACCTGAGTGATAAAGGCCTGTCGTCAGATGATGAGGCCACGAAGAAGACCTTCCCTGCTAGTAAAGGACTACCTGGAATCATGAGTGGGCCCGCGGGCCCTCGGGATGCTCTAAAGGACAAAGAGCTGAGCTCGTCCAGTGATGAGATGCCCACAGAGGCTCAGAAGGTAGGATGGCTGCTCAGAGGTGCCAGTTTATATTTCCTGGAGAGACTGACAGCAAACAGGAATCTGAATAATCCACCTCCTTGTCCACTGGTCTGGTGCACGAGCAGAGCCGCAGGTCCTGCATGGAGGAGGAGAACAAGAGAGTTTTAGATAAAAGGCTCGAGAACATCCAGGTTCCTGTTTGTGAAACCTCAGCATGGCTCAGCTTCAACCCCGCTGGGTTTGACAATGACCTCCACCCAGAACCAGACACCTGATCCAAATCTGAACTCAGTTCCTTCAGAGGAAAGATCTCCCTGGGTGTGACAAAAACCAAAGACCTGAGAGGTCCTGAGGTGGACTCAGACAGTCTCCTCACTAATAGACCACCACCTGTCCTAGGGTTAGGGTCCACACCTGTCAGGTTGTCTTAATGTACTGCAGCTGCCTGTCTGGACCACACAGGTCCTTCTGAGACCAGGTGCATCAGGATTCAGGACCTGGTTGGTGTCCAGTCTGGTAGCTGCTGCAGGATGTTGTTTTCCAGCTGCTAACATCTGTCCCTCTACATGGCTTTCAGAGATCCACCGCTGCCGCCCTCTGTGACCTCACCACTGAGGTCCTGAGAACCATTAACGCCACAGAAAGCGCTATGGTCGAGTACGGCCTCTCAGAGCCGACCGACAGCTCCCTCTTAGTCGGTTCTGACGTAAAGCAGGCCGATGATGCTTTCAGGGAACTTGAGGAAAATGTAAGCTTCCAACATGAACTGTGCTCCTTCACCTCCCCCCACCCCAAGCACAGCCGACCCTAGCTCGTCTAAAGCATGACCCGGTGTCTGGACTGGCTTCAACCCTCCTCTGACTGCTGTGTGTCCAGTCTAACCGAGCTGTGGGCTGGGAAACATACCGGGTCCAGTTTGGGTCCAATCACAGACCTCAGAGAGTTTCAGTGTGTGTGTGTGTGTGTGTGAGAGAGAGAGAGAGAGAAAGAGAGAGAACACATGAAGACTCTTAGATGTGGTTCATCCTCTACATCAGGGATTCCCAAAGTGTGGTGCGCGCACCCCCGGGGGTGCGCGAGCTGCCGCTAGGGGGTGCGCGAGGTGAAAAGTGTAATGGCTGCGGAGCTCAGAGAAGTCTGTCATGTGTCACCATTATTATAGAAACTCATTTGTGGGTGGACCAAAGAAAAAGTAAGTGGGCACAATAAATGTAATTGAAAACAAGTATATTTTTGCGCGCGCGCGTGTCCTCCGCATGTGCCCTAGCTTCATAATAACAATGCGTCGAGCTTCAGCACTCTGGCCTGCGCACGCCGATATGTTCCGTATTTGATCATTTTTAACGGTGTTGGAGAAATCTGAAGGTGAGTCATTCTGGCAGATTGTAATCAACACCCTGTCTCATGCAGGTGTTCTGACATTGTAAACCTCACACACAGAACATTGTGGATGTAACTAAATAACAAGAAATGATTCCCATTCAGGCTATTAACAGCGCGCTGAAGATCTGAAGTTCAGAGTGCGTCTGTCAGAGGTCAGACACGTTCCAGCAGAACCACGGCTCACGGGTGCACATGTGAGCACATCTGGGCTGGGCAGAAGTTTAAATAGCGCCAATAACGAGACGCGGTGACTAGAGCGGCTGTGCCGCGCGCGCATGCGCGCGCACACACCCAGATTCAATGAGCGCGCACGCTGCTTTAACTCCGGCGCACCGTCAGACTGAAGGCAGAAATGAACGCTGCCTCCACCGTGATAAAAACTTTTAAGAGGTTATTTTTCATTCAAGGTCAAATTAAGATATTAGCTTCTGGGATGAGTCGGGTCCGCTCCAGCCAGTGACTCCTCATGAACCTGACCACATCTCATGTTACTGCAGCATTTGTTATTCCAGTCTGCGTGGCAGCGGATCGCAGATTCAGCCACACCATAAAACAGCAATAAGTCGGTCTGAGGTAAAAGTGAACATCATGGATATATCTTGTCCCCTATAGACATTTGATTACGCACAAGTAGGTGATCAGTTCAGGTTTACGCAGAGCAGAAGGAAGGAGAGCGCTCTGGCCGCACAGGTTAAACGTTCCTACTTTAAGAAAACCGTTAAATTGCATTATTGATGTGCTACCTGGGCACTCTAAATATTTATTTAATATTAAATCAAAGGAATTTGTAATGGTATCGAATGTTTATTAATTACTACTTAAAAAATGAAAGTGATGGGGAATTTTTTTTAACCCTGTCTGTTTAGCTTGACATCTGATATATATATATATATATATATATATATATATATAGAGAGAGAGAGAGAGAGAGAGAGAGAGAGAGAGAGAGAGAGAGAGAGAGAGAGAGAGAGAGAGAGAGAGAGAGAGAGAGAGAGAGAAAGAGAAAGAGAGATGCCCCGATGTGGGGGCGGGGGGGGGGGGGGGGGGGGGGGGTCGGGACATAGAAAGGGGTGCGCGGCTAAATAAGTTTGGGAGCCACTGCTCTACATCTCTGAGCGACCACCACCTAACTCACGTTTCACCAACAGCAGATCTCACAAACCAGGAGCTCCATCTCATCCTCTCAGGCTCTAGCAGGTCAAAGGTTAAACGTATTGGCTGCTCAGTCTAGGCTGGTGAAGTTTCATCCGAGTTAACCACCACAGATGTTCTGGAGCAAGGCCCCAAAGTGGATATGTTCACCCATAATGCACTGCGGCACAATCAGCACTATGGTGGAGCTCTGAAGGTTTGGGCTCAGATGACTCAGAGTCCACTGGGAACTCTGCTGGATACCAAACGTTTGTAGAGACCAAACTGAGGTTGTCTGTCTGACAATGAGGTAACAATTAGTGGACTGAGATTAGGATTAGAGGTCTAATTTTCTGTAACTGCTGAGATTCTCCTAAACAAAACTAAATTTGAACCCAGACTTGAGACCGGCTGAGGTCCAGAAACCAGCTGAGATCCGGTGTGTTCCCCTGACCTTTAGTCCTGTAAATTTCATCCAATCACCGTCCCCTCAGGTGACCCAGGTGTGTGTGCTGTGTTACCTGTGCAGGTGTACATCACCGCCGGTCAGTCGTACGATCTGGAAAAGAAGCTTCAGCGACTAGAGCACAGCGCCAAGAACCGTTTTGGAGGGACGACGGACTCTGATTTGTCGGAGCTGGAGGATGTGATGGCGCTGACCGCAGCCCGAGTACAGGGTGCTGAGAGCGAGGTGGGCGGGGCCTATTCGGGGACCAACTGAATGTTGACCTCCTTTGATGACTCATCAAGAATTTGTTTCCTCTTCAGGTTTCGGACATCGAGAATAAAATCGCTGCTCTAAGCTCCAAGAAAAAGGTCAGAGTCGAGCTCCAGCAGATCCCTGACCTGAGGGTCAGGGGTCAGCTAAGGTCACATCAAATAGTCCCAGAACTGTTGGGATTAAATGGTTTTGTGAACTTCTGCAGGTTTCTGGATCTCATCAGAAGAAGAAGGCCACTTCAGACTTCTCCAGTAAGAAACACGTTTGGACCTTAAACCAGAACCATGACCTGTGTTAAGCTGTTTAGTTTTTGTTTAAATTAGAATAAAAAAGCTGCGTGAACTTTGACCTTCATTTATACATTTTTTTTGTTTTATTAAGTTTGTTTTCTTCTTGTTGACAGAATCTAATGGAGCTTCATGGAGATCTAACAACATGTTCTGATACAGAACGGGTCCTTCTCTGAGCTCCTCTTCCCCTGCCTCCTGCCCCTCCTCCTCATCACACCACAATCAGGAGAAATGGGAGTAAAATCGTCAAACAAAAATTTTAATAAGGAAAATAAATAAATAAATTGATGTTTTTTTAATGAAAAATAAAAAATAAACATGTTGATTAAACACACATAAAACACAAGTAAGATTAAGTAAACATGTCAAACTAAAACACATTAAAATTACACAAATACCTAATCTAAGCTATTCATTGATGTATAAATCGGATTGTGTTCTTTTCTGATTGTCCTGCTGATTTATTGATTAAACCTCATTGATCCTCTGGAGTATGGTTTATTGATTTCTGATCAACATTGATGAGCTGTTTGACTTTCTGCTCAACAAACAGATCATCCCTCCATGTTACTGATGGAAGAGATAAAATACCAGAAACAGAAGAGAGGTTTACTCGTTTATCTTATTCTCACCAACAGGGTTTGTTGACTTTTTACTGTTTTGTGGTAAATTTCATCAGTGTATTGAAATTACTATCATTTTGAAGCCCGTGTTTCTCATCTCAAGACTTTTATTTTTTATCACTTCATGTTGCCGAATTCAGGTTTTCGGGACTTTTATTTTGAAAACAGTACTTTATTTTGAAGGTGTGTGTTTTCAGTATGTACAGTCTATGGTTTTCAGGCTGCTCTAGCGGTGCGGCAGCGGAGCACCTGCACGGCTCACCTGTCCTGGTCCGTCTCGTTTCGCGGTACCGGACCGATCCGAACTGATAGCACCGGGGACACCGGGTCTCCGCTCGGACCGATGCGAACCAGGTGATTCGTGCTGCAGTCTTCAGCTTCTGGGTTACCTCTGAGCTCCGAGCCGCGCTAGAGCCTCGAGTCTCATACCTGGGTTCTCGTTCTGGGTGGTCGGCAGTCCCACTGGACCGAACACCGTTCTCGGTCATTCAGTCTTCAGCAAACCTGAATGTGACGGATTCGGTAGAATTCGGCACAGAAACATGGTGACCGAACCAACGCGCCGTAGAAACATCCGGATCGGAACAGAAAGATTCTGAGATTAATGTGACTGGAGCTGGAGCTTCGGAACTGCGAGTCCAGAACTTGTTGGATATGTACAGTCTATGGTTGGAGCACAATTCGGCTGCAGCTGAATCCCCTAAACACCATGAGCACCCAGGGACCGGGCCGGAAGAGGATCCCGAACCGGGAGAAGCTGACCGGGCAGGAGGATGCGCTAAGCCAGATAGCGCGAGAGGTAAAAAGCTCAAGGCTAGCAGTACAGCTGATCACGTTTTAAATAAACCAATCAAATGATCAATCTGCTGATACAGTCATTAATTAGCTGTTTTTTTTTCATCAATTGATAGTTATTCATCACTGATAAACCAACTGATTTATAACCAACTGATAAATTATCAGTTGGTCATTAATGAAATAGATGATTGATAATATTAATTGACTGATCATTATTAATATGTTAGTTTGTAATTAATTAGCTGATAGATTTCAATCAGCTGACCAATACAGTTAATAATCGTTTCACCAATAGTTCAGATTTATAGTTATTAATGGGCAATCGTTATTATTTGTACAATTAGGTGTTATAGCCTCCGGAAATGGTCTGTTTTACAGGTCATCTCTTCAGTATCGGGTCATTTTGGAGACATAAGTCTTAACTGGTGCCTTAATCTGCAAGAAGATACTGTTGCTTCAAGGTCCCTCCAAGCTCACTCTTATCTAAGACTGGTTTCATTCACAGCACAAGACGGATGAACTTACTAAGTTAAATCATATAATGAACAATATGGTTGAAGGATAATAGCAATGTTTTGATTAATCTGTGCTTAAATTACTGTGGTTGAAATGAATATTATTATGTTATGATCAGTAAGTTTAGATTTAACAAGTGAATCACTATCTCTGACAGCTTACACACTCAGACACGAGGTTAAGCTAATATCCTGACACATTGCTTTCTGTTCCATCAATCAGAACTCCTGTATCTGACGCGAGGCGTGTTTTCTGAGGTTTGTCGGTAAAAACCCTTCTACATGTCAAATTCTGATTTGTTAGTAAATCAAAATATGATGATTATTAAAACAGGACTCACTTCACCGCGAGTCAGTTCTAGTTCTTGTGAGTTCTTGAGAAAGTTTCGGACCGGCCATCCGAAGCAAAACCTCTTTGACCCAGAGCATCTTTTGACAAGCTGTCAAAAGCCTGTTGCAATCTACAGCTGACATCAAATGGTTCCTTCAGAATAAAGCTGAACCAGCTTCAACTCCTTAAGAGTTATTTCTAAGACGCAAATAACAAACTGTCGTGACCTGAAGACAACTCGAGACCGGTCTAGTCGGCACTGAGGTTGCTTCTACCGACTTCGGTGCCTCTGGGGTCCCCAGACCTCAACATTCCAGATCTACCACGGGGGTCTTCTATCAGGGTACGTAGACTCGACAGATTGCGTCTAATGTGTTTTTGATAAGAACCAACTTTTTTAGTTTATAGCAGACCAAATTCACTCCCACTCAGAACTCAGTTTCTTCAGATACGAGAGGTTCTGATAACATCACATCATCACGCCTCACATTCCATCCACTCAGATCCATTCATCACATAAAGTGTCCTAGTTGTCATGTTTTAATTGTTTAGAAAATAAATTTTTTGCTTTTTATAAACTTGACTCTCTTCTTGAATTAATATGAAGTGTCTGACAATCCCTGAATAAACAAAGAATTCTAAATCTTCTGGTTAAACATTCAATGACCAATCAGACTGGATTTCCTTATTTATATTGAAATTCACAAAATATTGGTCAAAGTGTAGGGTAGTATATCAAGCTTTAAAGCACCCAAATGCATACATAATTACCCCGTTACATAGTTATTGTTCCACTTTTGGCCAACTTTTCAGTCAGATAAATGATAGTTATTAATCAGCAGTACATCTGCTGCAGCTAACATGGAAATTGTCCCAAGCTAGGGTCAAAGGTCACAGTCTCAGATGGAAGTCAAACTTCACTGTTCTGGTTTAGGGCTAAAGATCTTCGGTGAAATGTCTCCGTCTCTGTCCCAGATTAGCATCAATGATCACTGTCCTGAGTCAGGGACAAAGACCATTGTTGGGTAGGATCATAGACCACACCCCCTGGTTAGGGTTTGAACTCTGTCATAGATTAGGGTCAAAGATCAAGGATTGGGCCTCTTACTGACAGGTAGTTTGGGTGGCTCAATCTGGTCTAGTCCACCCTGGTCCAGTCTAATTCAGTGGCCTAGACCTCTCTAGTATTCCAGCCTGGACTAGTTTAGTATAGTAATGGGGTCTGGACTAGTCTAGTATAGTAATACGGTCTGGACTAGTCTAGTATAGTAATCTTGTCTGGACTAGTTTAGTATAGTAATGGGGTCTGGACTAGTATAGTATAGTAATACGGTCTGGACTAGTCTAGTATAGTAATCCGACCTGGACTAATTTAGTATAGTAATCTTGTCTGGACTAGTCTAGTATAGTAATCCGACCTGGACTAATTTAGTATAGTAATCTGGTCTGGACCAGCTGAAGGCTTTAGCTTTTAACTGATTACTATTTATTGCATTGCTTGTTTTACTTATTTATTTATTTTAATTACTGTTGTGTTACACATTTATGTTGTTTTATTTCGATAATCACATTTTATTGGATATTTTACTATCCGTATTAGCTCTTGCGATTTTACATGTCACATATTTTAATCCTTCCAGTGTTTCCTCTGTAGAGCCCTCTGCCTCGGGACTGGTGGTCGGTGGCGGCAGCTGGGGCGCTCCTTGGGTAGTGCCCAGGTAGTGGTGGGGGTTGCCACCCTCCCTCCCAGGGCCCCCTGGATTGGTGTCTTGGCTGCTGCCATGGATCTGCTACTGTCGAGGCAGATGGCTCCCTTGATGGCGTGTCTTCATTGCCTGTCCAATTTGAGCTCAGCCTAATGTTTACTGTGGTCTTTTAATGTGTTATGTGTACGAGTGTGTGTGTGTGTGTGTGTGTGTGTGTGTGTGTGTGTGTGTGTGTGTGTGTGTGTGTGTGTTCCTGGGAATGGTTTGTGGATTGGGGGGTGAAACTGTCATAATTGTTTTAAGTGTGGGAAAGGGAGGGAATATGGGTTATATGGGTCATTTTAATTTGTTAAGCACTTTGTGTCTTGCTTTGCATGAAAAGTGCTATATAAATAAAGTTTGATTTGATTTGAAATATGGCTCACCTGTGTGTTCCCAGGCAGAGGCTCGACTGGCGGCAAAACGGGTGGCACGAGCAGAGGCCCGGGAGTTCCGGATGAAGGAGCTAGAGAGACTACAGGTTAGTGGATGGAATTTGGGTTTTTATTTAGTCATTAGGTAAAATGTCAGTGAGACACGTGATGCCTAACAGAGACCTGTTTACGCAGAAATACAGTTAAAATATAGAGGTAGAGGGTCTTGTCATAACGGGACAGTTTAAAATGAGTTCGTCCTAAAACAAAACAAAACACAATAAAGGTAACCTGAAGATAATAAAATCACCAGAAACTAAGTGGCGATCAGATCAGGTGATTTATTCAGGCATTTAAAATTAGAAACGACTCAAATCGATCTAACTGGTTAGTGGAGCTGAATTAGAAAAAGCCTTTTTTTCAAACTGAGCTCTAGCTTGCCTCCTGGGCTGTTGACTAGTCTCTAGAGTTGGTAACTTGTCTCTAGTGCTAATAACTAGTGTTGGTAACTAGTCTCTAGTGCTAATAACTAGTCTCTAGTGCTAATAACCACTGTTGGTAACTAGTCTCTAGTGCTAATAACTAGTCTTTAGGGTTGGTAGCCAGTCTCTAGTGCTAATAACTAGTGTTGGTAACTAGTCTCTAGTGCTAATAACTAGTCTCTAGTGCTAACAACCACTGTTAGTAACTAGTCTCTAGTGCTAATAACTAGTGTTGGTAACTTGTCTCTAGTGCTAATAACTAGTCTCTAGTGCTAATAACCACTGTTGGTAACTAGTCTCTGGTGCTAATAACTAGTCTTTAGGGTTGGTAGCCAGTCTCTAGTGCTAATAACTAGTGTTGGTAACTAGTCTCTAGTGCTAATAACTAGTCTCTAGTGCTAACAACCACTGTTGGTAACTAGTCTCTAGTGCTAATAACTAGTCTTTAGGGTTGGTAACTAGTCTCTAGTGCTAATAACTAGTCTTTAGGGTTGGTAGCCAGTCTCTAGTGCTAATAACTAGTGTTGGTAACTAGTCTCTAGTGCTAATAACTAGTCTCTAGTGCTAACAACCACTGTTGGTAACTAGTCTCTAGTGCTAATAACTAGTCTTTAGGGTTGGTAACTAGTCTCTAGTGCTAATAACTAGTCTCTAGTGCTAATAACCACTGTTGGTGACTAGTCTCTAGTGCTAATAACTAGTCTTTAGGGTTGGTAACTAGTCTCTTTGAAAGACAAGGAGGGAATGAGGGCACCAATCCATGTCAGGAAGTGATCAGAGAAGTTTCAGAATAAAATGTTAGTCTTTGGAGGTCACCTTGTTGTCTACGGTAAACACCGATCTCTGAAGCATTTAAACTGCAGCTGGATGTGAAGGAAACAGGAAGTAGTCTGGTCAGCTGATGGGGTCATGAGACAGCAGGTCAAAGTTCAGACTGACTGATCTGTCGTAGGAGGGGATGAGTGTCTGCAGCTCAGGTGAGTTTAAACAATAATAACAAAAAATGATCCGTCAGCTGATCAGTTAGCCTCTCGGTATTCTGGTGGTGCCGAGTCTGGATTAGAACCAAACAGATCCGTCTGGTTTTGTCGGGGGGGTGGGGGTGGGGGGTGGGGGGGGGGGGGGGCTGAAAACCGACAGTGAACTGGGTCAGGACCAGCTCCTGGCTGATTGATCTGCTCTGAGGTGCTTTTACTGTATTGTCAAACTCAGAAAGGAAGCGGTTGTCTTCAGCATCAGAGAGAAGTTCTGTAAAAACCAGATCAAAGAGACCAGAACCAGAACCTGAGAGATTCATCAGCTGATCCAGCCTGAAGGTTCCCAGTTCTCTGTGGAAACTCTTTTGAGCCAACCTGAAGTTCTGTCAGGCTCTGATTCCTCATCCTGAAACCTGCAGGGGTTCTGATCCGAGACCCGACCCAACTGGTTCTTTAACTGTGGGTTCTGTTCACCAGCTGGAGGCCCAGTTAGCTGAAGGTTCTGTAGTTGTGATGGAACCAGAACATTTCTGACCCCTCTAATAAGGTCTGAGTCCTGTAGGTCCGGTTGCCATGGAAACAGAATCACAGCTGTTCTGACATCCTCTCTCTCACCTGTGTGTCCTTCCCATGCAGCTGGTTTACAGCCACAAGGTAGGTCCAGTTCCTCTGGTTTCAGAACGTCTCAGATCCAGTTCAGCCCTGAGACCTGTAACCTGTCTGCTCCTGTCTCCACAGAAGTATTATGGTCTGGATTATAAGTGGGGCCACATCGAGCAGTGGATGGTAGGACTCTCCAGGACTCTGTAAGACTCTGTAGCAGCTGATCAGAACCAATCTGGGTCATGTCCTGATGCCTTCAGTGTTTGGGTTAGGGTGTAGTCAAAGCTGACCAGAACCACAAAGTCACTCCTGATCTGAAAGATAAAGGAAGAGGGGCGGGAGGAGGACTTCAAGGAGATGCTTTGGGAGTTTGAGAAAACCATGGCCGAGTTAAACCAGGAGTTGGAGAAAGATTAGAGTTTAAAGAAGGAGAGAAAGGGGAGTCGGAGGAGGATTTCAGTGGAGCTTAGTGGAGGAGCTAGAGAAGGAGTTACAGAGGAGCAGTTACAGGAGATGCTAGAAGATCCAGAACAGAAACAATAAAACTACTGATGGTTCTGCTGGAGGCTCTGGACCAGCCACGGTAGATCCAGATCTGCTCTGATGCTGCTGAGGTTTCTAGCATGTCTTCCTCTTAATCAGAGTCTCCCAGCATGCCTTCTGCTCCCTCTTTGTAATTGGTTCATTTTTTAACTCGACTCGGTTTTTATAGTTTAACATTTTAATGCATTGCTTTTGAAAGCTTTTAAAAGTTGTCATTATTTTATTTTAAGTGAAGCATTTTAGATTTTTTTTTATCACAATTAGGTATTTTAGTTTTCATCCCTGATTTGATTACATAGACTTAACAATTGCTTTTATTTTTATTTTTTAACCAGATTTTTCATCATTAGCGTTAAACCCCTCAGCATGTCTGACAGGCACCCTACATGGGATTTCTCCTCCTTTAATGTGTTTCTTCTCTGTGGCCTTCCAGGAGGACAGTGAGCGGTACTCTGGCCTCTCTCGGAGACACCCTTCGGTCTGTTTCGCCTCTCTCAGCATTTAAGCTGCTTTAGCGAATCTGCAAACGAGCTGTTTTGAACACAAACTTGATCACAGAGCACTCACCCTTCCCCTCGTGTGTCATCCCCTTCAGCTGAAACCGGAAAACCATGATGCCAATCACCATTTTCTAGGTCGTAGTGTTGTCTGTGACTTCAAATGGTGTTTTTCTTTGTGGTCTCTTCTAACAGACTTTGTAGTCTGTTCTAAAGTTGAAGTGGTAGCAGACCGCTGTTTCTCCTCTGATGTTATTGAGCGGAGAACTTCTCACGCCAGCAGTGTTCTGTAGCTAAATTTGTGAGTGCGTAGTGAAGGGAGGACCCAGGGAAGAGCAGAAGTGTGGCGGTTTGGTGAGATGGACAATCAAATGGTTATTAGTGGAGGTTTTTGGACATTTTTAGACAAATGTGAGAGACCCACTTAAATAAAACATGCTGAAATGAGTTTTCTGGTGGCTGGGCTCTCCCTTAGAGATAGGGTGAGAAGCTCAGTCATCCGGGAGGGGCTCGGAGTAGACCTGCTGCTCCTCCACATCGAGAGGAGCCAGTTGAGGTGGCTCGGGCATCTGGTCAGGATGCCTCCTGGACGTCTCCCTGGTAAGGTTTTCTGGGCACGTCCAACCAGAAGGAGACCTAAAGGAAGACCCAGGACACGGTGGAGGGACTATGTCTCTCACCTGGCCAGGGAACACCTTGGGATTCCCCCGGAAGACCTGGCTGGGGAGAGAGAAGTATGGGCCTCTTGACTTAGGCTTCTGCCCCCGCGACCCGACTCCGGATAAGCAGAAGAAAATGGATGGATGGATGTTTTTAATCTCTACAATATATTTATAGTATGTTAGAAGGTTGTTAAGAGGCATGAAAAATATTCTTAAGCTGATACGGTTTCCAAATTTGCTATAGCAGCTTTAACTGTTTATTACCTTTCACATGTTCTCAAGGTGTGCCTGTTACCCGAACATCAAAGATACTTTATTAATCCCTGAGGGAAATTAGAGTTTCAGCACACACAATTCTGAGATCAGACATACATTCACAGGCATAGACACATGACAAGAATTGGTGACTGTGGTCATTCGCAACCCGAGTCTCGCTACCTTAATAGAGATCAGAGGGTTTCTGTGAGGATTGAGTCAGGTGGAGGAAATAAAGGCACTTCAGAGTTACCCTCCACAGGGAGGGCAGCTTTGCTATGCAAAATGCACCTCAGACAGATATGCACACAGACTTCTGACATTATAAAACATAAGTGTCCACTAGGTGGGGAGGTAGGGTTGGGGACTCTCCACACATCAGTGCATGCAGCCACGATAAGCAGCGCTCATCACCTCCGTCTGGACAAGGGGAGGAGGTAGTTGGGTTTAGAGGGCACAGTGACTCCTGGAAACGATTCACCGGCCTTCACAGCTCGCAGTCCCGCCCAGGCTGGGATAGGGAGACAGAGTTGCCATGGCAATGGCAGCATTCCACAATTCTTCGAAGGGGGAGTATTCGTTTCAGCCTCACAGGCTCAAGGGCACCAGATTCAGATAAGAAATTGTTTTGGGACCAGACAGAGATAATTTCTTCTCTGTCTTAAAGTTCAGTTGGTCCTCAAGATCTCAAAATCCAATAATGGCGTAAATTAATCTATCCCAATCCGTGCTGATTCGTCCACTCGCTCCTTGATCGAATCCATCTTTTGTGCCAGAGCCTGAATCTCAGCCAAAGTTCCAAGCTTACGACTCATCTCGACAAATATATGAGTCTGTGCATTCACAGCGCGGTGTAATCCATCCCTGAGCTCCGGGAAAGAGCCAATATTCCTCGACAGCTCGTTAATTATCCGGTAAGCCAGGTAACTTCCCAGGCCAAAAAGCAGGAAAACTGACACCAACACCACGAATATCCAGACATCTTCAGAATCCTCTACAGACAGCTGAGAGAGGCAGATCAGGTTCCACTGTTTCCAGGAGTCCATGATGTGCCCAGCTGGCTCTGTCCCAGAGGGGCATCCGGGAGCCCCTTCTCCCGTTTTCGTCGTTGAGAAAATTTTGTCAATCGCGTTGAGAGACCAACTGACCAGGTCCATTTTTAATAATTTCCAGTATCCAGAAAAAATGCAGAAGCACCATACACCCAAAAACAGACAAAGAGCCTTGGGGATAAGTTAGGGAGGAGAGGAGGGAAAAAGCCTCTGTACTTTCCAAGAGTACATGCACTGATTCTGCTTTGTGTTGGTAGATTTCAGACGACGAGGAGAGAATGTCAGTGGGCAGTCGAGGAAGCCTCAGGGTGAGTCCAAGACTAGCTGACATGATCTAGAGAAGGTCTGAGACCAGCTAATGGGTTCAAACCAGCTGATGGGTCTGTGAAATGAGCTAGAGGTCATCATTTCAGTTACTTTACTAAAAAATATCTTTCCTTTGTTTCTGTCCGTTATTTGCCTTCCACCTGTTCCTCCCCCCCCACCTCCCCCCCCCCCCCCCCCCCAGCCCTCAGACCATGGTGGTCTTCTGGCCTCTGGCTCTCGAGCTTCCTCCAGGGCCAGTTCAGCTCGTGCCAGCCCAGTGGTGAGCTCTGTTTTTGGGCTGGGTGTGGCTGTTCCTCTGTGGCTTCTGCTGTCTATCTCACTCAATCAGTAAAGCATTGGTTTCTATGGTAACGCTGATTCGTTGGTGTTTTCAGGTAGAAGAAAGGGTGGACCGTGAGTTCATTGATAAGGTAAAAATAAAGTAGGAAACCAGCTACCTTCATAAAAAGGAATGGTTCTCTTTTTAAACTAAGATCGTTTTGAGAGAATTAATGTATAAAATTGTTATTCTTTAATTCTTTATTTTAAGAACTTGTTTTTTTAACCCTCCCACTGTCGTAATGGGTGACCCCATGAGGAACGTTGACCATTGAGCAGGGTTGATGGTTTATCCCTTGGATCCATGTGGCAGGGGTGAGGAGTGAGCACCACCTCACCCCTGCCATGTGGACCTCAAGGGATAAACCATCAATCCTGCTCAATGGTCAACTTTCCTTGCGGGGTCACCCATAAAGACAGTGGGAGGGTTAAAAAGAGTTTTTGATTTATATTTTTCCTTTTATAAAAACTGTATGTTCTAACTTCTCTGGTTCTTTAAAAATAATAACAGTCTCAGGGCTCCAGGGCAGCATCCACTCTGTCGACCACGACGCTGGCGTCACTGGGTGCAGCCTCGTTGGGCGGGGCTTCATCACGAAGAGGAAGTTGTGACACATCGTTTTCTGTGGAAACAGAAGCATCAATCAGAGAGATGAAGGTAGAGACTTCTTTTAAACAGTCTCAAAACCAACACTGATTATTCAGCTGTTAGACAGAACTCCACTGAAGGAGACCTGGACCGCTTTGTGGAAGGGAAACATGGTATTCGTGGAAGGTGACTGTGATGTCATGGGCCAAGAGGTTGTGGGTAGAATTCCAACATTTCATGAAAATTCCAATGGGTCATTAGAATTCCAGCAGATCATGAGAACTCCAACAGGTCATTATTATTCCAACAAGTCATGAGAACTCTAACAGGTCGTCAATATTCCAAAAAGTCACGAGAACTCCTACAGGTCATGAGAATTCCAACAGGTCATTAGTATTCCAAAAGGGTCATGAATATTTCAACCGACCAAGAGTATTCTAACAGGTCATGAGAATTACAACAGGTTATGGGAATTCCAGCAGGTCATATGAAATCCAGCAGGTCATGAGAATTGCAACAGGTCATGAGAATTCCAGCAGGTCATGAGAACTCCAACAGGCCATCAGTACTCCAACAAGTCATGAGAATGCCAACAGGTCATCAGTATTCCAACAAGTCATGAGAACTCCAACAGGTCACGAAAATTCTTACGGGTCATTAGAACTCCAGCAGATCATGAGAACTCCAACAGGTCATGAGAAATCCAGCAGGTCATGAGAATTGCAACAGGTCATGAGAATTCCAGCAGGTCATGAGAACTCCAGCAGGTCATGAGAACTCCAACAGGCCATTAGTATTCCAACAAGTCATGAGAATGCCAACAGGTCATCAGTATTCCAACAAGTCATGAGAACTCCAACAGGTCATGAAAATTCTTACGGGTCATTAGAACTCCAGCAGATCATGAGAACTCCAACAGGTCATGAGAAATCCAGCAGGTCATGAGAATTGCAACAGGTCATGAGAATTCCAGCAGGTCATGAGAACTCCAGCAGGTCATGAGAACTCCAACAGGCCATTAGTATTCCAACAAGTCATGAGAATGCCAACAGGTCATCAGTATTCCAACAAGTCATGAGAATTCCAACAGGTCATGAAAATTCTTACGGGTCATTAGAACTCCAGCAGATCATGAGAACTCCAACAGGTCATGAGAAATCCAGCAGGTCATGAGAATTGCAACAGGTCATGAGAATTCCAACAAGTCATGAGAACTCCAACAGGTCACAAAAATTCTTACGGTTCATTAGAACTCCAGCAGGTCATGAGAATTCCAACAGGTCATTGGAATTCCAGCAGGTCATGAGAACTCCAACAGGCCATTAGTATTCCAACAAGTCATGAGAATGCCAACAGGTCATCAGTATTCCAACAAGTCATGGGAACTCTAACAGGTCATGAAAATTCTTACAGGTCATTAGAACTCCAGAGAACTCTAACAGGTCATTAGTATTCCAAAAGGGTTATGAGTATTTCAACAGGCCAAGAGTATTCTAACAGGTCGTGAGAAATCCAGCAGGTCATGAGAATTGCAACAGGTCAGGGATTGTGCTCAGGAAAAGCAGAGATAAGTTAGGCCCTAATGAACCTGTATCTAAATGAACATGTGCAGAGTGATCTGAATTTCTGGAGACACCACCACCAGCCTTACCAGACAGCTGGATAGGAAGGTACTTGGGGACCAGTGCTAACGTCTGATTGTGAGATCCTCACTGGGACCCCTGAAGGTCCCTCAGTGAATACTTCAGAAGAGTCTGCCACTACCTATCCACCTCTTTTGCTTTTCAAAAGTCGGACCAAGGTCATTTCTGACGTGTTTTTTTTTTTCTTGTCTGTTGAATTTCAACTCCAGGTTTTAGTCAAATTCTGGTACCAGTCTAATCTAGTCATTATAGATCCAGTCCAGTACTTTCTAGTCTTGTTCAGCTCAGTCCAGTCCAGTGTATTGTTGACAATGATTTGCATTTAACCACTGTGATCAGCAGTCTGAATACTCATGACCTTTACTGTTAGGACTCCCTGCTGGAGACTGAGGAGAAGTACCGCAGAGCGATGGTTACCAACGCTCAGCTACACAATGACAAGACAGCCCTGATGTTCCAGGTGGAGACTCTGAGAGAGGAGCTTGGTGACCTAGAGGAGCTTCTGTGGGAGTCTCGCCGATGTTGTGACCTCTCCAACAAGGTTAACCTCCAGCTGCTGTTGGAGATGATTATGTTGTAGCTGTTGGTGTTGAAGCTTGGTGTGTACCTGCAGGAATTGGAGCTCGAGCGCCAGGCTCACAAGGCTCTGCAGGTCCAGTTCACGGTGACAAGAGAAACTCTCAGACAAACTAAGGAGCTGCTGATGGTAAGTCTAACACTTGTAGAAAGTAGGGTTCATCTTAGTGTTATTGTGGCGAGATTCCTGAATTTGTTCTGAATAAAATCATGTTTCAGAACATTCTAAAAGACCACTGAGTGTCCCTGTTTACTAACGTTATGTCTATAAAACTCCTGAGTAATAACTTTTCTTTCATTGCTGTGAGTTGATGTGATTTATGATGGTATAGAGAGGAGACTCACACCTGCATCTGACTAAGCAGGCAGTTTTCCAAAATCTCAGTGTACATGGTCTTAAACTAGGAAATCCATGCAGGTCTTTGGACACAAGGGCATTGGTGTCTAATGGCTTCTGCTTGTCTCTGGTGGACAGAAGATATGTGATCTGACACACACAAGTCCTCTGCCTGCTATTTCTTGATGTCCAGTCTCAGGGTGCTGGACTTGAGGTCATTTGTGACAAGCTTTCCTGTCTTGATATCAGATGTGTTTTTCTCCTCCTTTGGCCAGGCTCTTATAACAGTACCTTTTGACTGGCAGGTGTCTAGGAGAGCAGGCAGTTTCTTTTGCCTGATCATGTCAGTAGAGAATGTTATGATCTGGTGCAGTCCAACTGGACTAGAATCTAGACCGTCAGTTTGCCAAAGCAAAATGATTGGTCGAGCTATACGCTCCACTGGAACCAAAGCAGCCCCGGACGTCTGGTGCCGGTCCAGTCACAGTGGTCTATCTGTTTGGTGGGCGGGATGTTGCATCTTTTTCAACGGTGAATAGTGGACTGCCCAGTGTCTGACATCCTTAGCGGCCCAATCACAGCACTTCATTGATAGGGGGGGGGGGGGGTCATCATCGTCGTTGTCCTCCACTTATCCGGGTCGCAGGGGCAGCATCCCAACTAGGGAGCTCCAGACCGTCCTCTCCCCAGCCACCTCCACCAGTTCCTCCGGCAGGACCCCAAGGCGTTCCCGGACCAGATTGGAGATGTAACCTCTCCAACGTGTCCTGGGTCGACCCGGGGGCCTCCTGCCGGCAGGACTTGCCCGAAACACCTCTCCAGGGAGGCATCTAGGAGGCATCCTGACCAGATGCCCAAGCCATCTCAACTGACTCCTTTCAATCCGGAGGAGCAGCAGTTCTACTCTGAGTCCCTCCCGAATGTCCAAGCTCCTCACCCTATCTCTAAGGCTGAGCCCGGCCACCCTACGGAGGAAACTCATTTCGGCCGCTTGTATTTGCGATCTCGTTCTTTCTGTCATTACCCAAAGCTCATGACCATAGGTGAGGATTGGGACGTAGATCGACCGGTAAATCGAGAGCCTGGCTTTCTGGCTCAGCTCCCTCTTCACCACGACAGATTGGTTCAGCGTCCGCATCGCTGCAGATGCTGAACCAATCCACCTGTCGATCTCCGGATCCCTCCTACCCTCACTCGTGAACAAGACCCCGAGATACTTAAACTCCTCCACTTGAGGTAGGACCTCTTCCCCGACCCGGAGTTGGCAAGCCACCCTTTTCCGGTCGAGAACCACGGTCTCAGATTTCGAGGTGCTGATCCTCATCCCAGCCGCTTTACACTTGGCCGCGAAGGGGGGTTACTGAAAATACAAAGATGGAAACAGCTCATTTGAAACGTCTTTGGCATTTACTTTGGACTATTTTGACCTGAATTTTTCTTTTACTCAAGAGCAGATAGAGAAGTTTATCTAGGCAAAGGATGCATTTGCTTCTTCGACGGCGCATGGCAGACTGCCTCGCTGTAGCAGTGAGTACATCATGTTGTTTGTTGTACAGTGGCACGCAGACACAGTTTTAAAGACAACCATAGAACCCGCTCCACAACTGAGAGTCGTCAATAGACCGTGGCCAGACTATATCATCATCATCATCATCATCATCATCATCATCATCATCATCATCATCAAAACTTTATTCCAGACACAATGAGGTCCATAGTAAAAAAAAATATATATAAAAGGATAAAAAGATAAAAACCAGACATATATAAGAAATAAATAGCATAAGAATAGAGCTAGTTGCACATAAACATGCTGCCTCGCCACCCTCCATTACCTACAGAGAAATGAGAAGAGACCGCATTTCCCCATTTCACGACCATAGATGGGCGTACCAATATACTAGAATTCTCACCAGATATTTTGGTACTTTTCAGCTGAGCAATTTGAGCAATTACTTTTCATGATTAACGAGGTCGAATGCTTTTGAAGCATCAATAAAACGTGAATATAGTTGTATTGTGTCTATTATACAGGTCAAGTATTTCTTTCAGTACAAATATGGACATGTCTGTGCCCAATATGGTTTTGAATCCAAATTGATTGTCAGACGAGGTAACAAACTCCACCAGTCTTGTCAAAATTGCCCTCTCCAGGAACTTTGACAGGGCAATGGGCCGGTAGTTCTCCTTACTGTTTATCTTGCCTGTTTTATCTTTTATTATAGGTACCAGAACTACAGATAACATAGAGTTTGGTAAAATACCATGAATTAGGAATCCGGTAAAACAGACAGCCAACAGCGGGTAAAGTTTCTTACTTGCTAGCTTTAAATGTTCAGCTGTTATTTTGTCTGCACTACATGACGTTTATTCCTTAAGTGTCATCACAATGTCATAAACCTCTTGCACAGAAATAGTAGCATCCTTATTTCCCTCAACAGTGTCTACCAAGAGGGAATGACTTTTAATTAGGGATGGACAATATATCGGCATCAATATTGGATTGGTATCGGCCGATGTTAGTCATTTTTTAGCATATCTGTACCGGCTTGATAAATAAAACCGGGCCGATATTAACAACCGATATTTTTTCCATCTCATTTCCATTTGTTTGCTTGTTTCAGAGGGTGAGGGGGGTGATGTGTAATTGTTTAGTCATGTGACAGTGAATGATATAATCTCAGAACCATAAATATGTGTGTTGTGTATACATAATAACGTAAATTCAGCTTTAACCATTTAATTCTATACAAAATCTGCTGTTTTTAGAAGCATTAATGCCAGTACATCGATATCGGCAAATATCAGTTATCGGCCATAACAGTGATCTTGATATCGGATATCGGTATCGGCCCAAATATTTCATATTGGTGCTTCACTACTTTTAATGCAATTAAAAAATTGGAAAAACTGTTTCTGCCATAACTGGGAATTTCCTCTGATCCATTTGCCCCATCTGTATTTGATGGCAGGGGAACTTTACCTGATTTACCATTGGGCACTTATTTTGTAGTTTCTTTGCTAAGGAATCATGCCTAAGCATGTCTTCGTTCCCTTTGATGAAATGTAGAGCACGTTTAGCATTTGTGTGGGTGATTTTTTTATAATCAAAAATTGGGCCTCTTTCAGGTTTGCCTGCTTCAGCCCACAATTTAAAAGCTCTTCTAGCTTCTGCATAGAGCTCTTCTACATGTTCAATCCATCCTGGCTTGGCTTTGTGTTTAATATTTTTATACAGGGGCCTACTTGATTCAAGTAGAGAGTTTACAATTTCTTCATATAAAATGCAAATTTCTTCACCACGTTGCACATCTTTGCAATTTATATCAGAGCGTGTGACTTCACTTTTTGGCAGCCTGATATTACTCAGCAGAACCTCAGACCGGCTACAGTACTGATCGAAATCCTGCTGAGTCATGCTATCCCAGTGTATTCTTTCTTCTTGTAAAACAGTATTTGTTGGCAACATGGTTGGTAGGCTACCCATATCTATCCTAATGCAAATTGGTATATGATCTGATAATGCAAATTCTGTTTTTATACTGATGTTTTCCAAGGAGTCATTAGCGTCTTTAGAACAGATGCAGTGGTCCAGCCATGAGGTTGTGTGCCACGCTTCGCTGATGAAGGTGTAACTGTCCACAGGCAGTAATAGTTGGCTGGAGAGAATCAGCCCATTATCTGAGCAGAACTGGTTTAAGTGACTACCAAACATAGAGTTACTATTAGACACATCAGCATTCACATCACTCACTATGAAAAGGCATGAGGGAGGGTTGTCCGGGATATATGATGTAATGAAGGCCAACTTATTAAGATATTCATCTTCATTATTAGGACATTCATAAGGTGCATAGATGTTTAGTATGACAACATTCTTATCACCATAACTGAACTCAAGACCTATAGCCCAGTCTACTTCCAGCCTGATAACTTTGATCAGCTGGTCGCACCTTCTATGCCACAGAATATATCCTCACATATACAGGATGACTTGCCAGGCCAACTGGGACTGGCCGATTGCTGTAGTCAGATCTTAACCATGGGTGTCTTGGAAGATGCCTCCTTCGTCTATTTGCTCCTCCAGTACGTATTCTAGTTTTAGCCGTCACTCAGTCAGATAGCCTTTTTCAACCTTGACCTTGTGCTTGACAGAACCACGGCATTTCTCCTGACCTAATCAACAAGGACGCAGAACTGAATGAGGAAGATGTCAACGCAGAATCTGTATCCCGATTGGCAGAGGAGTCACCTCAGGGCAGCAAAGAGAGCATCATTGGTAGGACAGCGTCAAACCTTCTTTAATCAGAACCTGTCTAATAACTTATTTGATGTTTAACAGAACCTTTGATAGTCCTGATCTGGTGTGGACTAGAATCAGTATGTGCAGGCTTGTCTTTAACGAGTCTTTCTGATGAGGTCATGTAACATCCTTAGCATCTCCCTCAGGTTGATGGTTGGAATTCTGTTGTCTAACACAAGATCAGAGCCAGAACCTTCCTCTAACCAGAACCTCTTTCATTCATCAAGTCAGTTCTGTTTCTTCTTCTGTGTTTTCCATCATGATGGTCAGCTCTTTTCGGTCCTCCAACATCTTTTCCTGATCTTTCAGGGAGAACTGAATCACGGAGACCTGCAGAGGGCAACAAAAACCTTCAAGACCTTCTTGAGCAGTCTCGGATATCAAACACAATCACTACCAGCAACCAAACCGGACAAGCTACCGAGAGAGTCAACACAAGTGATCAAAATGAACCTATTTCAGCCCAGCCAGAACAAAAGACTGCACCCTTTGTTCCAAAGGAAATATGGATCGGTTTGGACAGGACCGTACAAGGTAAACCACATGTTGTGGCTGAAATCTCAAGAATCTTCTCAGATATCCTAATGTCCCTCCACCGGTGGACCTCAGATCTAGAGAACACACTGAAGAATGTTGAAAACGAGTCCGGTCTGCTTACAGGAGATGACCAAAGATCAACAAGACATGAGAGGAAAACCAGACAACCTGAAAAGGGGAAACTAAATCTTATGGATCTAACTGAGCAAAGGGGAACCCCAGAGAGTCCTAGAGGATCTCCGACAGAACCTCCTGCTTCAAGAGTCAGTTCAAGGTCAGAGTCAATGGGAGAACTGTCAGCTGTTAAAAGCAATGCTCAGACCATTTTGAGTCAAGCAGACCCTGAGATGGATGATGGCTCCTCATCAAAGAGAGAGTCTGTGGTTGGTCCTGATGGAGAATGGTTGGATCAATCTGAATCACCTGTAAAAGCCAGCTCTGAGGAGGTGGTTTTTATCGACTCTCACTTTGCTGAACCTCCTAATCCTGTCATAGAGTCTAAGTCTGATCCAAATTTCAGTGATTCTTCAGCAAAAAAGCCTGAAAGTCACCCTGGAAGTCTTGGAAAGGAGGTGAGGAGGAGCCTAACAACATCAGCAAACTCTAACAACGGCCAAAGTTCGACAGTCATGAAGCTCCTGGAGGTGACGGCTGAAGAACTCCGAGCCATAGCTGTTCCTGAGTTGGCTCTGCTGAGTCTCCAGGAGGGAAGACCTGTGGATGTGTGTCCCTGTTCCAAGGCTGTTTCTGCAGACGAGGTGTCGAGCAGAGACATGGACAGCTGTGAGGAGGCTGCCGAGGGGGACTCTGACACCAACCCAGCATCAGAACTGACTCGGATCCATATTGGAGGTCTGGTTGGAGACAAAGACGTCCTTCCACCTGGGAAGAATCATGAAGAAGTTCATTTATACAGCAGGAAAGAGCAGAACTCGGCAGACTGTAGAGTCTCATGAGCTCACCAACGCCCCCTGCTGCTGGTCTTCATCAAACAGCCAAAAAATTCACAAGACAATCCAAAACCCATCCTGACCCTAATGAGTTATTGCTACTGAACAGATTTGAGTCCTTTCAATTAACATGAATTATATTTAATAATTATAAATAATTAACAAATAAAATGTACAGAATCTGATGGTTATGGTTTGTTCAGAGGTTTTATGATAATTGTTTACCATAAAACCTTTTATAAATTGCTCTTTAGTAGTTTTCAGAAACTACTCAAATTTCTGATGATTCATTTTTGTGACAAATAGATTCAGTTTGGCTCAATAATAAAATTGTCATGTTCTTGGTAAATTATTCTTTTCTGTAATTTAATGAAATTTCTGTAATAAAATATTGAATCCAATAATATTGCTGATGACGTTGTCTCATGAATGGATTCAAAGCTCCATCAGTGAACTCTGACCCCAAAATTCAACTTAAATTCCAAGTTGAAGTTCTTTCATCAGGGAGGAACCTGGGTCAGGACTAGGACTCCAGTTTCACTTCAGTCAAAAAAGAAAGACTCTAGACTTGATGTGTGCACGAGTTGTCACTCCAAAGCTTTAGGAATTGTTTCTGCATTAGCGACGCCAGCTGTTCCACAGGAGAACTGCAACAGTGTCATTCAATCCTTACTCAGCTGCTTTCATGAGGTCAAATCGTGGGTGACAAGCTAGATTTAAGTGAAAATATCTCCCTTTCAAAGAGATTCATCCATGCACAGTGTCTACTTCCGTATTGATTTTGTATATATGATATCATTGGGGCGACGGTGGCACAGGAGTTAAGTGCTCGCCCCGTAATCGGAAGGTTGCAGGTTTGAGCCCCGCTCAGTCTGTCGCTGTCTTTGTGTCCTTGGGCAAGACACAACCCACGTTGCCTGCTGGTGGTGGTCAGAGGGACCGGTGGTGCCAGTGCTCGGCAGCCTCGCCTCTGTAAGTGCGCCCCAGGGCAGCTGTGGCTACATCGTAGCTCATCACCATCGGTGTGTGAATTTGTGTGAATGGGTGAATGACTGATTGTGTTGTAAAGCACCTTGGGGGGGTTCCAGGACTGTAGAAGGCGCGATATCAAATACAAGCCATTTACCATATCATTGATCTACAATTATCGTCTGATATTGACGTTAAAATGTAATATCAGAAATTATCTTTTTAAATCGTTTGTTTTGATTCTTCTCACTCAAAGCAGATCTGAGATTATGTTTTTGAGATACCTTTGCTTGTTTGGCACACTACACCTTAGTGACATTGAGGTAGTTGTCAAATTTTGCACAGATGTTTACGTATGCACGATGGGGTATGTGATTAAGTATTTCTTTATTGATTAGGAGGCGCCCCCACATACTTTGCTATCGGTTTATATAGTACTGGAAAATAAGAATTAGACTACATCAGCAAAAAGGGGATATTGAACATTCCCAGTGTTGATCAGCTGATGCAGATCACTTCAACCAGGGAAACATAATGATGACCGCATCTCAGCTACATTGACCTCCGTGTCCAGGGCATTTTAGGATTAATTTGACTTTTTAAATTCCTTAATGGCCTGGTACCTCATTGTAGTGGGCACTTGCTCAACTTGTGTCCTGCATTGAAGACATCTGGGTTAACCAGCAACTGCTGGAGGTCCCAAGACCAGAGGTAACCAAGCTTTGGGTGCAGCTAAGTCAGCTGTTTTGAATGAATAGTGTCAGTACATTAGGAATTACAAACCGTAACTGGATGGCAGCGAATTAGACTACATGTCCCAGACTGTCGCTGGACCCTAAAAAGTATATCTAGGTAGCAGGTCAGAGTTTTAGATTGTCTAGAGAGCAAGGGCCTACGTAGAATTCTGATATTTGACGTAAACAATGACTGGTGGAGTTCCTCAGGGTCCTATAGACAGCCCCTCTGGTGTTTGGTTTAAATCAATAAAAAATGTGATTGAATTAATGAATGAAACAATGATGGGGCTTTCTTTGGGTCTCCTGAATGTGCCTGGTAAACCTCACCAGGGAGACGTCCAGGAGGCATCTTAACCAGATGCCCAAGCCACTGTGGATTCCTTTTATGGATTCAATAAGACACAAAAGATTAGACAAGTGTCTGTCACAGCGTGGGGCTCTATTTTCAGTTATATAAACAAGTTCTTTAGGACAGTGGGTTGCCGAGTGCCAGAGGCCCCAGCACAGAACCTTGTGGGACACCATGGGTAAGAGAGATGGTGGAGGACCTAAAATTGGAGACGGCCACAGAAAAGGAGCGCTCAGAGGGATAAGAGGAGAACCACTCCAGAGCAGATCCTGATAGGCCTACCCAGTCTCTCAGCCTCTCCAGTAGCAGGTGATGGTCAACAGTGTCAAAGGCTGCAGTCAGGTCCAGCAGGACCAGAACAGAACAGTCCCCTGCATCACTGTGAGTCAGAAGGTCATTAGAGACCCTAAGAAGAGCTGTTTCAGTAGAATGAGCTCTACAAAAACCTGACTGGAAGCTATCATGGATGTTATGCTCATCAAGAACAGCTGTGAGTTGTTTAGTCACAACCTTTTCCAAGATGTTGGAGATGAACGGAAGTTTAGAGATGGGTCTGGAGCTGCTATGGAGAGAGACGTCGAGACTCGGTTTTTTAAGAAGCGGGTGGATTACAGCATTCTTAAAGTAAGCAGGGACCTGACCAGAAACCAGAGAAGCATTAATTATAGAGAGCACGCTGGGACCGATGGACTGAAAAGCACTTTTAAACAAAGATGATGGTAAGATGTGGAGGGGGCATGCAGAGGTCTTCATAGAGTTAACTAGTTTGGTTAACTCAGGCAAAGAAACAGGAGCAAAGCTATCTAGGATGATGGGCCTGGTTGGAGTCGGGAGAGGCAGCGATAAGGCTGAAGGAGAGATGCTAGATCTAACCTTATTGACTTGACAGACACTGGATAGTGGACCAGAGTCTCTTCAAAGCTGTATGGAATTCTTGCTCCATGGTCCACAACCACCTGAGCTCCATTCTGCTTGAACTACTGGTTCCCGTCGGCTGCCTCTGGAGTCCCATAGGCCAAAAAGACTGATAGGACCTTTATTTATTTATTTTTTGAGTGACAATGGAGTCACGGAACATGGCCTATTCAGACTCGATGTCCCCCGCCTCTCCCGGGACTCATTTGAAGTTCTGTCGGAGGTGGGAATTGAAGCTCCTTTACAACAGAAGACTCTGACAGACGTTCCCAGCAGACCCTCACAATACATTTGGGCCTGCCAGGTCTGACCGGCATCCTCCCCCTTCATCGAAGCCAACTCTCCACCTGGTAGAGGTCAGTTGACAGCTTTGCCCCTCTCTTCACCCTACTGTCTAGGCTGCGGCCTAAGGTATCTTGGTGAGCACATATGGATACCTTCATGCACAAGGTGTTCGTTATGGACAATCCGTGACGAGCACAGAAGTCTAATAACAATCACTGCTCGGATTCAGATCAAAGGGGCCGTTGCTCCCAACCACACCTCTCCAGGTCTCACCATCGTTGCCCACATGAGGACTGAAGTCCCACAGGAGAATGTTGAAGAAGCTTACCTTACGTCAGTGAAAGCCTTGGCTTTGGCCCATCTTGCCGTGTAGTCAGGGAAGACTGCAACCGCTGCCCGTTAAACTGGCCGCGGAAACATGTGCAAGTAAGAATCTCTGTGTAGTTATTAATAACGTAGCGTAAAGATTGTAGCTTGATGTTTGTTGCTCACCTGATTAGAGGCTCTATGGAATCAGTCTGTTATTGGTTCTTTCTGCAGTTACAGCACACCCTTCAGCATTCTCCACACCACTGTGGTCGAGCTAGATGGTAAATGGCCTGTATTTGATATAGCGCCTTCTAGATTCCTGGAACCCCCCAAGGCTCTTTACAACACAATCAGTCATTCACCCATTCACATACATTCACACACTGGTGGGGATGAGCTACGATGTAGCTACAGCTGCTCTGGGGCGCACTGTCAGAGGCGAGGCTGCCGAGGACTGGCGCCACCGGTCCCTCCGACCACCACCAGCAGGCAATGTGGGTTAAGTGTTTTGCCCAAGGACACAACGACAGCGACAGACTGAGCGGGGCTCGAACCTGCAACCTTCCGATTATGGGGCGAGCCCTTAACTCCTGTGCCACCGTCGCCCCGGCTAGACCTGAGGTCCTCTGGAACTCCAAGAATCCAAATGTTGCATCTTCTCGATCACCCTTCAAGATCATCATATTTACCTTGCAATGCCGAAATGACCTTCTTTAGCTCTACCTCTGTGTTCCATAGGGAGATAACCTTATCAGACCAGGTGGACTGTGGACAGAGCTCCACCGATGCGTTCTGTAGCTCGACTCCCAGCACGCGGCTCTCCCTTGTTTCAGTTTAACCTCCAACATCTGTGAGAAGTCAGACTTCAATGCTCTGATTGTGTTATCTTTCAGCTTCAACATATCAGATTTATTAGGGCTGCAATCTGGTGTCAATTGATTTGAAGGAGTTGAGACTGCTGCGGCTACAAACCGCCACAAGGATGCTTCTACTTCCTGGGCAGCAGTATGAGTGCTCTTGCTCTTTTTCAGTATTTGTCGCCATTCTACTGAGCCGCCGAGGGACCACAATGCACGTCAGTTCTGGCATTTCATTTACATTTTGGGCTAAAAGCCACTTTTTAAAAGGCCAGTCAGGAGCTTCAAGCACGTGTTCTAAACACCTGCCGCCATCTTGGACTCCATACAGTATAACGTTTATCCAAAAAAGGAAACCTGAAACATCTTCAAGTTAAACCATCCAGTTTATCTGATAACGGCAACGAAATGAATAACATTATGACAAATTGGTTTTGGTAGAATGCTTTAATAAACAGGTCTGATCAAGGTGGCACGATGCTCTTGTTTGGATGCTGCAACAGCAGAAGCTTAAACAGCTGTTGTTTCTTTGCTGTGTTGCAGAGCTGCAGTTGAAGAAACAGTTGGAAGAAAAAGAAAGTTTACAAGAGCAGGTGAGAGAAGAAAACTTTGGTCAAAAAGGTGAAACCATTGTCAGAAATCCACTAATGTCCATGTGGACAGGTGAGGCTGTTACAGTCTCAGCTCCATCAGAAGAACCAGGCTGACAGAGTCAAGAATCCAGAGGAGGAGAGGCTCGAGAATGGGATGGAATCTCTTCTGCTGGACATGCAGAGTGAGTTTCTGCATGCATCTGATGCTTACCTGCTGCACAGTGAAGTTAAGCGTCGTTCTCCTTTTCTTTTATCTCAGGAGACACTAACAGGCAGATGAGTGATCTGAAGTTTAAACTGGTCAAATCTGAACAGGAAGTCACAGCTCTGGAGCAAAATGTAAGCTCTAACATGTTCGTTTGGTTTCAAGTCAGTAAATTATCCAATAACTTGTCAGCACTGCTACGACAGTCCTTCAGAAATAAAACCAAATTTTTATCATATTTCGAGACTTGACTTGGATGCGGTAATAAGTTCTTTTTTATGGTGGTAGGTCAGATAGGAACAGAAAACTGGACCTTCATTGGGTTAAACTTCTCCGTTTTTTACAGTAATCTAGCGGGTTTAGACACGTAAAACCAGATTAATTAAATCTGTGGCTTAATTACTAAAAATCAAGCTCTCAGGACCCGTAACTCTCTGTGAACCTGCTCAGGTGATCCGACTTGAGGGCAAGGTGAGTCGCTACAAATCAGAATCTGAGAATGCCCAAAAGATGGAAGATGAGCTGAAGGTGGAGAAGAGACGACTGCAGAGAGAGGTGAGACATGTCGGAACACCTGTCTGGTTCCTGGAACTCTTGAAATATTCACGTTGGATCTTCTCTGGGTCTCCATTGTGTTTCATTTGTGGACTCAACCTCTGGATTTATTGTGTTGATCCTGCAGCTCCGTTGGGCTCTGGAGCGGATCGGAGAGCTGGAGTCCACTAACAACCACCTGTCCAAGCGCTTGGAGAAAATGAAAGCCAACAGGAACGCCCTGCTGGCCCAGCAGTGACACTTCGTCCTGGGATGACCCTCCAGATCTGGTGAGGTTCTAGTCCACAGCCACCACCAGACCCAGATCCCACAAACAAGACTGAAGCCTAGAGTTCACCACCTGAAGACCCAAATAATTAAACATGGACCAAAATAAAATAGATTCATCTGGTCCTGAGTCCAGAGAGACTTGGGTCCTGTCCTGGTGAGGACTTGGTTCCTGGTGAGGATTCAGGTCCTGGTAAGAGAGGTTGAGGTCTCATGGTTCATCTGAGTGAAACATCTGCAGAGATAAAGCTTCACCCCGGTTCAAATTTACTTTATTAGTCTCAGGCTGAAGCTCCAGCTGGTAAAACTATCGGATACACATTCAGACTCGGGTACTAAAAACAGTTATCTTATACAAGTTAAAGAGGAAAAGATAAAAATCTTGTCTCAGTGATGTCCATAATGAGACTGTGTGTATAATGGATGAACCCTCCTGGCCCGCAGGTTGCTGAAGAGCTGAACTGAAACCCAGTGGGCGGTTCTCACCACCGTCTTGGCCACTTCTCATCACTCCCAGAAAATACAAAAAGGAGCTGAGAGCAGGGCTGGGAGAGTGGGGGCAGATGATTGACACCCATCAAACCCTGTGCTGATGTAGCTAGGAGCTATCTGAGCTAACCAAAGCAGGAGCTTGAAGGCGTTTTTAGCCAGAAAGTCATGGTTGAGTGACTCTGCTACCTCTGCTTTCTAGTCTGCAACACTTTTAATCTAGGCTGAGGCTGAGGCCTTCCATGGAGCAAGCAGGACGGCAAGCTGCTAGTGCTAGTGCCGATGGCTCATCTGCTGCCTGCCAATAGGCACGCCCCTAATTATTCATCATTTTAACCTTTAATTACATCCAAACAGATGAGTTGCAAAAACATTCACCCCCTCAGGGCTGCCACGACGGTAAACTTGACCTGATAAATCTAAAATTGTTTTTGGAACCAGGCTGTAAACATGCTTATTTATGCTGTGAAGTTGACATTTTCAACATGGGAGTCGATGGGAGCGTTTTCCTTTCTGGAGCCAGCCCCTAATGGAAGAGTTGAGATTTGCAGTTGCTGTCACTTCTGGATTGGCTTCTCTTTTGGCAGAAAGAGTTTCCTCTTTGGTTCTACCCCAACATTTTTTGATTCTTTTAGTCTGCTGGTGTCTGCCACCTTCAGTCTGCTGCCCCAGCAGGTCATCACATACACTTATTAAACCTCCTGAGCAAAATTTGCCAGACGCTGAAAGACCAGAGCTGTCTCAAAAATAGAGACGAATGCTTTTATTAAAGTAGAGTAGTGCTCAGAGCCTAGTTCACTCCATGGTCCTCTACCATCACCACAACGCCTCCTCTGATGGAAACAGGAGTCGTATGTACTGATTCTGCCTAAATCTACCACCAGTTCTTCAGTTTTTGCTACATTAAAGATCCACCATGGTCTTTATGATCTGTGACATCAGGGATCTCTAAAGCCCCGCCCATCAGATGTTTGTATCACTGGTGACGGTTAAGGAGAATCCTCCTCTGTCTGATTGGTTAGATCCTAAAGAATCAGACTTCAGACTGAATCCCATTAGATCAGGATGGTAAGGCTGTGTACAGTGTTGGTAAACAATAATAAATTATTCTGCTCTCAGAGTTCACGCTGGGCACCGCGGTTCGTAGAACAAGAAGGTAGTTCTTTGTAACCAGAGCTGTCTAATTAGAGCTCTGTTGAAGACAAGATACGTCTGCATCAAAGATTTTTGTAGCCAACGACAGTAAATCCCCAGCTTCCTAACGTCTTCCACTAATCAATCAACCAACACTTTACTCAACAAACTAACAGACCAACTAATAAGTCATATAACCAACTGACCAATCAGTAAATCAAACAACACTCCAATAAAAGTGGCGGTTATTCTCATGGAAACAATGACCAGCATCTGGAGATGGATTTAGGAGCCTTGATCTGGGGTCAGGAGGTTTATCCAGAACCTGCATGCTCTGATCCAATCATCTGGTCTGGCTCCTGTCCTCCTACCAGACATGGCCCGCACCAGAGGACTGTCCTGCTTCTACTGGGCCGACAATCTCTTAGAACACATGTGTCAGACACAGCATTTTTATGTGGCCCGGAAGATAAATATCAAAATATGTTAAAAACTGACCCGCTGGCTGATGTTACCGCAAAGACTACAACTCCCATGATGCTTTATGGCTTTAGCACGGGCCGCAGGGCCGAAGCGTCCCCTCCTTTGTGTTTTTTCAAGCGTCTGCTGCCGGTGTCTGCTAGCCTAGTGAACTAGACCAAATTCTTGCTTTGCAAAGTTTGGTCTAGGAACGCTCCACTGGAGCCTCTGCAGCCCTAACAGCATTTTGGCTAGCCAATCACAGCTCTCTAGAGGAGTTTCAAACACATAAAGAGCTGTGATTGATCCATAATGGTGGGCCAATCATAGTGCTCTATCTGCTTAGTGAACAAATCACAGAGCTTTATCCGCTTTGTGGGCCAATCAGGGCACTCTATATGCCTGGTGGGTGGGATGATGCAACAGAGGGAAACAAGATGGCGACAGCTCGTTTGAAACGGCTTTTACATCAATTTTGGACTATTAGAACTTGGGCTTCATTACAATCAGGAGCAGATAGATGTATTTAAGTGCTTTTTCTTTTTAGAAAAAATGATGTGTTTTCTCCTTCAACTGTGGGCCGCCTCATTTACTGATAGCTGTTGCGGTGAGTATGTCACATTCATTGTCCAGTAGCATGCGGAGATCATTTGAAAGACAATGGTAGAAACCACCCTACAACTGAGAGCCATCAATGGAGCGTTGCCAGACTAAATAATACATTTATTTAGTCTGGCTTGCCAGGCTAGGTGTCTGCAGCAGCTCCGCTGTCTCGGACAAACTAAACACTCCTCTCACTCAGCGCCGAGTTTACTCAGCTGTTTGCCGACGTTGAAGCCCAGAAATGGAGATTTTAACCGCTCAGTAATGTGTTCACGACTGAAAGAGAAAGTTTTCCAACTAACTTCCAGACAGAGCTGATATAACTCCAGCGAGCAGCGATACGCTCAAATCAGCACGGCTCTGTGGCTGCTGTAGTTTTTATTTTTCCTCCCCGACACACATTAATGTGGTCAAGCTGCTCAGACACTCTCCATGTTCAGCAGCACAAATCTTTGTGAGCACCTGTTGTCATCTAGTGTTGTCATTATTATGATGAAGATGAACAAAACAACAGGAGTCTCCTCCTCAGCTCAGAGCTGAACCCCATGATGCAGGTATCTGGCTGGAACAGGTGAGCATCACAGTAAACCAGTGGAGCAAACTGAGCTTTAAATATTTTGGTTTTATGCTCTTTTTCTGCTCCAAAACATGAAACAGGTGAGATGTTGCATTTTCATTTAAGATAAAATGATATATTTATTTTGTTGTTGGCCCGTGAGAAAAGATTTAACCTGCAGTAGAACAGGAAGTGGAAAGGCTGCAGATAGATGAATAGAATAGAAAATCCCTTTATTGTTCCTCAGTGGGGAAAGCTAGACGTCACAGCAGTGATGACACTTATTACAGGAGAAAAAAAGGAGAATAAATTAGAAAAATTAACAAGAAAACATAAATCCTGAATAGATTTTAAAAATGCTGATTATACCACAAGTAATGAATACCACTGATACGTTTCATTTAAAACTGACTTGCTTGTGTGTAATTTGGTTATTCCACATTCAGTGTTGATGCAAAAATAAGTTTGTTTCCAAATTAAAAGTTTCAAAATTGCATATATGTTGATAAAGAAAATGTGCAAATTTGCCGTCACTTTTTCAAAAAATATTAAGTTTGGCCCTCGACTCCGTCCCAGATATTCATTTCGGCCCCGTGTGAGTTTGACTTTGACACCCCTGGTCTAGAACGTTTGATAGAGAACAGACTGCTGGTCAGAACCTCAGAACAAACCGTGAGGCTCACACCTTCATGTGTAGAGTGGAAAGTTTTATAGTCTTTGCTTTTTATTTCATTAAACAGATAAAAACAAAATTTGATTTAATTAAATAAAAATGAAAGTCATCCCAGCAAAACAGATCAAAACGAGAAATCAGAGCTAAAATAGTGTTAATGGTTCTGTTTGCCCCGGAGCTGGAAATAGAACCACCAGCATCATTTAAACACGTTTAACTGGTTTGTGTTTTAACTGATGTCATTTATTTAGTTTTCTTTAAGTCTTGCAGCTCTAACTGAAAGTGTTTGTTGTTTTTCAGATGTTAGTGATTTTATTTTGTTCTTGTTCACTCATACTAATGCTATAAATGCTTTTTATGAATAAAGTTGGTATGATCAAATGAAAACTGGTTGTATTTTCACTACCAAGGTTTTACATTTTTTATGTTTAAAGTTTTATTCCCGTTATCAGATGTGATTTCAAACTAACGAGATATTTCAAAAGTACAATTGTACTACAATATTACATTGCGAGAACTAATGAATGCATCTCTAAATAATAATAATAATAATGCATTGAACTTATATAGCGCTTTTCTAGACACCCAAGGACGCTTTTTCACACATACTCTCACATTCACACACTGCTGGTGATGGTAAGCTACTTGTAGCCACAGCCGCCCTGGGGAGGTCTGACAGCCATTTGGCGCCGTCGGCCCCTCTGACCACCACTAACACAGGCAAGTTGGGTGAAGTGTCCTGCCCAAGGACACAACAGCAGGATACCCCTGGCGGGAGCTGGAATCGAACCCATGACCCTCCGATTATGAGGCAATTCGCTCTACCAAGTGAGCTACTGCTGCCCCGAAATGGGCAATGGGCAATTATTTTCCATCACAACCCCTCGGGGAACGTCGTTTTTTTAATTTCCGGGTTGAGAAGGCTTCGCCTTATATTCTGCAGGCACCGTGCTCCTGTGTGTTGCTCGTTCTGATGGATAAAACAGGCAGCCTGCTGGTTAGACTGAGGGCTGTAGCCACTTACAAATTTTCATTGACCAGTCCAGTTATTATGTCTTGGTAAGGCTTGATGCAAAATTTCATGAAAATGTCGGAGACCCCAGTAAGAATGGCTCCTGCACTGAGATTGGAGCTATTGAGGTTCTCAGTAAATAAATAAATGAACTCAACGAGTGGGGCTGGGTTACAATAACTCAATATTAGCTTGGAGAGGTTGATCCTGTATAATCTGACCAGTATTCAGCTTTTTCAGTTGTCTCCTTTGAAATGTGGATACTTCCACATCCTGAGTCATGGCAGCCCTTTAAAGGCAGAATATGGAACAGGAACACCAAAGCGACATCTAGTGTGTGGAGGTTGTAGTTGCATCAGTAGAAAAAGGTTTCCAGCTGTCGGGATTCCAGGTTTGCTGCCGATGACGTTTTTTATTTGTGTCTGTCTGTTGTAGGCTTCGCCCAAACTTGGTCGTTCTTCTTCTGAGAAGGATAACGACATCTTCTGGGCTCAGAAGCAGCTGCTTGACTTGCCGAGTCCACCGTTTTCTACAGCAGACTATTTGGCATTCTGCAATGGCGCCCTCTGTTGGCTGGGAGATGTAAACATAAAGCCAGTGTTGTGCCGTCAAAATAATAATTTGATTATTTTTAATAAAATATAGCTTTTAAAGGAAAACCTGCACCTTCGTTCTAAACATCTCTAAAAGGTGTTGTTTTTGTAAAATAAATCCTCGTCATGTAACATCATGTGTTCACCTTCAGGACTGAACCCATCAGGTCCTCATCTGATCGTGACTCGCCTCAATGGGATGAACTCTGACCTTTCACTCAACCGTCACTACGCTGAAGGGCTGAAAAACCTTTGACCAGATGTTCAGATTAAGAACTCTGGTTCACTTTTCTGATTTTATTCCAAACCTGATCAGGACTCAGGAGGAGCCTCATCCCAGACCCTCATCTAGACCTCATGACCCTGCAGAAGGTCTTTCAGCTTCTCATCTAGATGAGACAGGGTTTGAGTTTGGACCATCGATCATGTTTCCAACAAGTGAAGAAACACAAACACTTAGAGTTTCTGCTTCAGCTGTTTTCATGTAATAAATAATTTATTTACATCAAACTTTAAATTTTAAACATCTCTAAACGTCTCCATCGCTCTCGTTCCCTCTCAGCTGATGTTCAACGGTTTAGTAGTTACTGCTAGAATCTCTGCTGCTGATCAGCTGGAAACCTCCTCCTGCTCTCCCTCCTCTTGGCCCTTCTCACTTTTGCTCCTCCTTGTTGATGATGTTCTTGAGGAGCGTCACCAGCGGTTTCTGCCGCCCCTCCTCCCAGCTCTTCATGAAGCCTCCGTAACGTTTTCCTTCTGGTGGCCCACTCCAGCGGAAGTGCTTCATCTTGTATGAGCCATCTTTCTTCTGCTGGAGATCTCCCAGAAGCTGCTGATGCTCCTCCTCTGCCTCCTCCATCACTTCTTGAGCCTTCTCCTCTTCTCCTACAGCTGCCAGCAGCTCATTGGTCAGCTCCCGCTTCCTCATCTCACCAGGGAACACCTCAGCAGACTCCTCTGCAACATCATCAGAGGAGTAGACTTTAACTGGGCGGCGTTTGCGGCCGACGGGTTTCCCCCAGCGGAAATGCTCCATGGAGTAGGAGCGCTTGGCCTGAGGAGAGAAGGAGATGATGGAGGAGGGCTCTGAGGGGGGATTGGGGGGCTGAAGATGGGCACTTCCTGGGATGAGGGGGGTTTCAGCTGTGAGGTCGGTCCGACAGAGCTGGATGCAGTCCTGAGACCAAGAAGAGATATTGCATTTCAGGAATGAAAACTGAGAATAAACAATATGGCTGCCAGGATTACTTAAATCAAGTCAGATGCTTTAAAGAAACTGAAACCTTCATCTGGACCAGAGCTGCTTTTTAAATAAATCTGTGGAACTAAAGTTCTGCAGAAGAAAGCCGTTACCATCATGCCGCCCTCACTGTGCACATCCTGGCAGCTTGGGTGTTCCCAGCACTGACCGACAGCTCCTTTGGCTCCACCCACAACCACCACTACCACCAATAGCCACGCAGGACACATCCTCCTATCCACCAATCAGAGACAGGAGGAAAGATGAGCAAACAGTTTCAAGTACTTTTATTTCATAAAGAGCAACGACATTAGTTGAAAAGATGAAATATGTATAATGAGAAATGAAGTAATATATTTGGGGGTTGGGGGGGGGGATCAACCAACAGCAAAATAATTCCATTATTTAATTAATTTATTGTAATTTTTTCTTACTAAACCTACATAAATTTTTTAGAGTGTGTGTTGTCTTAAAAATGTAATTTCTTGACTTATTTAATCTTATCGTAATGATGAAAAAGCAAGATTTAATTATTTACTCTGTCATCAATCAGCAAAGCTCAAAAACCCATTTACCCACTCACACAAACTGATTTATACATAACAAATAATCATTTGCTTAAATGTGGTTTTGGATGAATTTTAATAAATAATAACTTATTTTTTCATTGGAAATCGTTTCAAAAGTTTGTGACTCTGTGAAACATAACACAGGATTAAAATAAGACTTCAGAGAAAATGAAATCAGCATGAAATAAACATTAAATCAGAGAAGGTTTAAAGCTCCACACCTGTTTTCCTGTTCCTCCTCTTATTGCTGAAGGTCTCCTGGATGAAGATGCTTCTTGTTTCGTCTCTTCCTCTGATGATTCAACCTGCTGCTCAACTTTTATACTCTGTCTGTCAAGGACACACACACACACACACACACACACACACACACACACACACACACACACACACACACACACACACACACACACACTCACGTCATCAGCAGCTGGTAAACACCACTCAGTAGAACATCTTCTTCACTCCCGTTAGCGTTAGCGTTAGCTTCAGGAGGTTATAGATCAATTCAAAGTTTGAACACAAACCGATAAATTAAAAGACTTGATGTTTAATCAGAACCAGAACCAGAACCAAAGGCGTAAGCATGTCACTTCCTTTCTCGGAATTAAAGGTCAGACTCTGATCACAAGGATTAGCTCAAAGGTGACATGTCGTCACTACAGGAACCACAGAATTCAAACCAGTGACTCATGGTGTTCCATTACAGATCAGTCCTTTGTCCAGGTCCTCCTGGAACCAATGCTGCTTCAGGACCAGGTTCAGGTTTCTCTCTGAGGTTTAGAGTTCTGATCTTGGTATAGCTCCCTGAAGATGACTACAATTCATTCAGAGGCGTCATGACCTGCAGGTGTCAGGGTCTACAGGGGTCTTGGTCATGGAAGTGGATGAGTGGATAGGTGGGTGGATGGAAGGATTCAATTCAGTTCAATTCAGTTTATTTATAAAGCTCCAAATCATGACAAGAGCCATCTCAAAGCACTCCACATGGAAAACATTCCAACGCAGGTCGGTTCATTAAGCCAGTAAGTAAAAGTTTCCTATTCATGTACTGTACAAGGAACCCAGAGGTTCCACACGGTTCTTTACTTTGTTCTCAATAGCTTATTTATTGCCATCACTTCCTTTTCTGAGGTTCTGGTCCAAAGATGAGAACCTCAGTCTTGTCAGGATTTAACAGCAGAAAGTCAGAGTCTTCCAGATTTTTATGTCTTCAAGGCAAGCCTGTTCTCTACCGAACTGCTTAGGTTCATCAGGGCTTACGGATAAATGGCCTGCATTTGATAAACATAAATATAACTGAGTATCATCAACATAACTGTGGAAGTTTTCAAATATATACATACACACACACACACACACACACTCATATATATATATATATATATATATATATATATATATATATAGAGAGAGAGAGAGAGAGAGAGAGAGAGAGAGAGAGAGAGCTCAGATTGGATCCGCTGCTCCTCCACATTGAGAGGAGCCGGTTGAGGTGGCATCGGGTCAGGATGCCTCCTGGACGCCTCTCGGGTGAGGTTTTCTGTGCACGTCCAAATCAGGAGGAAGACCCAGGACACGCTGGAGGGACTCTGTCTCTCGGCTGACCAGGGAACACCTTGGGATTCTCCTGGAGGAGCTGGTCCAATCAGCTGGTTTGAGGAAAGTCTGGGCGTCTCTGCTTAGGCTGCTGCCCTCATGACCCGACCCTCCGATAGATAGATAGATAGATAGATAGATAGATAGATAGATAGATAGATAGATAGATAGATAGATAGATAGATAGATAGATAGATAGATAGATAGATAGATAGATAGATAGATAGATAGATAGATAGATAGATAGATAGATAGATAGATAGATAGATAGATAGATAGATAGATAGATAGATGATAGATAGATAGATAGATAGACAGACAGACAGATAGATAGATAGATAGATAGATAGATAGATAGATAGATAGATAGATAGATAGATAGATAGATAGATAGATAGATAGATAGATAGATAGATAGATAGATATAGATAGATAGATAGATAGATAGATAGATAGATAGATAGATAGATAGATAGATAGATAGATAGATAGATAGATAGATAGATAGATAGATAGATAGATAGATAGATAGATAGATAGATAGATGGATAGATAGATAGATAGATAGATAGATAGATAGATAGATAGATAGATAGATAGATAGATAGATAGATAGATAGATAGATAGATAGATAGATAGATAGATAGATAGATATAGATAGATAGATAGATAGATAGATAGATAGATAGATAGATAGATAGATAGATAGATAGATAGATAGATAGATAGATAGATAGATAGATAGATAGATAGATAGATAGATAGATAGATAGATAGATAGATAGATAGATAGATAGATAGATAGATAGATAGATGATAGGAGTTTACAAGATTTTTATTAATGAGGCTCTTGGTTCCTTTAAGAAGTTGGCATATACAGTGTGTGCATGCGTGCGTGCGTGCGTGCGTGTGTGTGTGTGTGTGTGTGTGTGTGTGTGTGTGTGTGTGTGTGTGTGTGTGTGTGTGTGTGTGTGTGTGTGTGTGTGTGTGTGTGTGTGTGTGTATGTGTGCGCGCGCGCTCTGTCTTCTCCATCCCCAGGGAGTCATGGTGGATGGCTGCTTATACGGAACCAGGATCCTCTGGAGGTTTCTTCCTGTTAAAAGGGAGTTTTCCTCTCCACTGTCGCTGCATGCTTGCTTAGTATGAGGATTGCTGTAAAGACTCTGACACTAGTCAGTGACTCAATGCAACCTGCTGAGTTCCTTATGTAGGAAACTTTTTTCTGATTGGCTTAATGAACTGACCTGTATTGGAATGTTAATGTATAGTGCCTCTCAGAGTAAGGACTCCAAAGCGCTTTACACTACAGTGTATCATTCATCCATTCACACACACACATTCATACACTGGTGGGGATGAGAGGGGATGTTTACTGTGTGAAGGTCCTTGAGATGACTCTTGTTGTGATTTGTCGTCGTTGTCTTCCTCCTCTTATCCGGGTCCGGGTCGCGGGGGCAGCATCCCAACTAGGGAGCTCCAGACCGTCCTCTCCCCAGCCACCTCCACCAGCTCCTCCGGCAGGACCCCAAGGCGTTCCCGGACCAGATTGGAGATGTAACCTCTCCAACGTGTCCTGGGTCGACCCGGGGGCCTCCTGCTAGCAGGACATGCCCGAAACACCTCCCCAGGGAGGCGTCCAGGAGGCATCCTGACCAGATGCCCAAACCACCTCAACTAGCTCCTTTCGATCCGGAGGAGCAGCGGTTCTACTCCGAGTCCCTCCCGAATGTCCGAGCTCCTCACCCTATCCCTAAGGCTGAGCCCGGCCACCCTATGGAGGAAACTCATTTCGGCCGCTTGTATCCGCGATCTCGTTCTTTCGGTCATTACCCAAAGCTCATGACCATAGGTGAGGATTGGGACGTAGATCGACCGGTAAATCGAGAGCCTGGCTTTCTGGCTCAGCTCCCTCTTCACCACGACAGATTGGCTCAGCGTCCGCATGACTGCAGACGCCGAACCAATCCGCCTGTCGATCTCCCGATCCCTCCTACCCTCACTCGTGAACAAGACCCCGAGATACTTAAACTCCTCCACTTGAGGTAGGACCTCTCTCCCGACCCGGAGTTGGCAAGCCACCCTTTTCCGGTCGAGAACCATGGTCTCAGATTTGGAGGTGCTGATCCTCATCCCAGCCGCTTCACACTCGCCGCGAACCTACCCAGCAAGAGCTGAAGGTCAGAGCTGGATGAAGCTAGGAGGACCACATCATCCGCAAAAAGCAAAGACAAGATTCTCCTGCCACCAAACTCGACACACTCCACACCACGGCTGCGTGTTGTGATTTGGCGCTTTATAAATAAACTAAATTGAAGTGAAACTGAGTCAGTCTGGTTACATCTGGTTTCATGGTTCTGCAGAAAAATCACTTTAGTTTTGATACAAACTCTAAGCAAATTTCTTCCATTTAAAACATAAAGATCATACTCTGTTCAGTGATCTGGATTTAAAGATTTTCCATCGACCCCCAGAACCACCATTTGAATCTGAGCGGACTTTAGAATGAAACATCAGAAGTTTGCGTCAATCAGCAGCTTTTATGTTTTTGTATGTTTCTAGCGGAACGTCTTGAGGAAAAAGGATAAATATAAACCCGTTAGATCACGGTCTTGGACATCGTTGAGTCCATTAAACACACACACACACACACACACACACACACACACACACACACACACACACACACACACACACACACACACACACACACACACACACACACACACACTGCAGCTTTTAAAGTTTTCTAATGCTTCCCTGCTCTGGTGATTCATCAGAATCACAGTTTGTGGTATAAAAACAAGTTCTACATCAGTAAATCTGATCATCGAGAAACCAGTTCATATAAATCAGATCAATAACTAGTTACCTTTCCTGAAGCTCACTTTGAGACAGAAAAATAAAAACATCAAATAATAATTCATCATAATAAACTACAAACTAAATATAACATAAGTGTAAAAATAACTGAATTGAATCAAAATACTAACATGATGTGTGTATTTTCTGGAGACCACCAGAGGGCGATGTCTCCTGTAGATTGACTCAATGGGTCGATAATTTGTCCAGGTGGTAATCAGCTGTGTTCAGCTAATTAGATTTTAATTAATTAGATTTAAAATAAACAATTTAAAACATAAACTGAAACATCAAACCACAAGTCAGATTTCATCAACTCTGATAAACATTATTGTCCATTTTAATACAACACATGAATAAGGATCCTCCAGTACCACAGAACCTCTACAGCCTCACTGAGAACCAGAACCACACATTATACCAACGAACATCCATCAGCATCAGTGGATGTGGCTCTACCAACCAGGACCTGAAGATCCTGATTCACATGGGTCAAACCAGGTCATAAAATGGAGCTGAGGTGTGTGTGTGTGTGTGTGTGTGTGTGTGTGTGTGTGTGTGTGTGTGTGTGTGTGTGTGTGTGTGTGTGTGTGTGTGTGTGTGGTGGGTGTTGGGTCCTTGGGGGCATCCATCAGGAAGTGGGTCAACCTTTAAGTGAATCAAGTTGAATTTACACACACACCACACACACACACACACACACACACACACACACACACACACACACACACACACACACACCTTACCTTAAGCCTCTATATAAACTGTCTGTTACATCTTCATTTACAAGTCAAATCCAGATATGTAAACACACACATCTTGAGAGGATGTAGTACCAGACTGGGCATTCTTCTGTTCAGGAGCAGAAAGGTCCAGAACGACTTTTCGAGGGGGATGGCGGGTCAGAACCAGACTTTAAAGAACCTAGCAACCATTTGGGTCAGTGGAGGTTTTGCGGTTTTATAAAAGGTGAAAGTGATGTTTAAGTTCAGGTGGGTTCACTGAGCGGAACAAACCCATCACCTTAATCCAATTATGCACCAAGATTGAGTGTGTGTGTGTGTGTGTGTGTATCATGCCTTCATTAGCCCAGTAAAATGCCGTAAGCAGGAAGACGATGTAATACGTTTGCTCCAGTTGTGTTCCCAAAGGGGACAACAAACGCACACTCAAACACACACACACACCAACATTCTTACATTGTCTCTCTCGCACACACACTGATAAACGCTATTCCACATTTTAATACAACACATGAATAAGGATCCTCCAGAACCTCTACAGCCTCACTGGGAACCAGACCCACAGACACACACACACACACACACACACACACGTTTAAATGAAAATCAAACGTCTCTCTGGGCTCTTTGTTCTACATCTACAGCTCAGTGGGTCAGAACCGACCTGTCTGGGTCCAGAAACTCCTGCTGGACCAGAAATGTTCCTTGATGTGAAGATAAATGACATCATTGTTCACCGATGCTTTTCACCGTTGCACCAAGACTTTCACTTGATCTTTTAGCTTTAGTTTGGTCTCATTAACAGATAAAAACGAACCTAACTCTAACTTAAACTAGTTTTAACCTAATTCAAATGAATCCTAACCAGCCTAACATTTAAAGGCACACCAGGCTACTTTTTAATATTTTCAAATCATCTTCATGAGCTAAAATGACTCTTTACAGCACTAATGAAAGGCCACTCAGACCCCCACCACCAGTCCAGTTCCTGTTGTTCTTAGAAAAAAGATGGAGCTGACATACCTGGTGCTGCAGTCTGCTCTCAGCTCATTTCCTGCATGTTTTAGATCATGAACACAGCTTATTCGTTTCAGTTATAGGGATGAACCGCTCCTCTAGATCCAAATGAAGGCTGGGAGCCATTTCAGCTGTTAGATTAAAGTGTTAAAAAGACAAAAGCACAGCAAGGACTCGAGTTTCACTTTGGCTTTGACCACAGATAATTAATAACGGACACTAGGGGGTACTAAAAGCAAGCTAAATTGCCAAGTGTGCGTTTAACCTCTAACCTTAAACCTGACGTCTACAGTACTCAGCATGAACGAATTTCCAGAATTTTCCCAAGGCTGGTTTCACTTGTTTAACTCCATAACATGAAATTAAGGTTAATAATATAACAGATCACAAAATCTTCAGTTTTACTATAAAAGGTTGAAGCAAAAATGAAAACACCCCACAACAAAAACAGCTACATCTAGTATTTTGTATGACCGCCATGATTTTCAAGGACAGCACCAAGTCTTCTAGGCATGGAAGGAACAAGATGGTGACATACTGCAACATCGATCTTTTTCCATTCTTCAAGAAGAACCTCTTTTAAAGCCTGGATGCTGGATGGAGAGTGATGCTCAACTTGCTGCTTCAGAATTCCCCACAGGTGTTGGACTGGGTTCAGATCAGGAGACATACTTGGTCATTCAATCATCTTCACCCTGTTCTTCTCCAGAAATGCAACAGCAGCTTTAGATGTGTGTTCTGGATTGTTGTCGTGTTGGAAAAGTGCACGACGACCATGTGCACGGAGTGATGGCTGCATCTTCTACTTCAGCATAGAGCAGTACATTGTTGAGTTCATGATACCATCAATGACATGTAGCTCGCCCACAGCAGCAGCACTCATGCAGCCCACATAAGGACACCACCACCACCATGCTTCACTGTAGGCACCATGCATTTCTCTTTGACATCCTCACCTTTACGACGCCGTACAGTTTTGAAACCATTAGTTCTAAAAACAGTGATCTTTGTCTCATCCCTCCAGAGTCTAGAGTCCCAGTAGTCTTCATCTCTCCAGCACGGGCTCCAGCTAATCCTAGGTGTGCTTTTTTGTGCATGGGCTTAGAGGCTTCCTTCGTGGACGATACCTATGCATGCCATTCCTCTGCAGTGTGCGCCGTGTGGTGTCACAGGAAACTATCGCTCCAGTTTGGCTTTCTGCTGCATTAGCTAACTGCTGAACTTGCATGGAGATTTTGTCCAACCCTTCTCATCAGAAGACGCTCCTGTGGAGAAGTTAACGTCTGTGCACGGCCCTGACGTCTCTGTGAGATGATTGCACTTCCATCTTTCTTAAATCTTTGGATCACTTTTGCTACAGTATTCTGACTGATATGTAAAGCTCTGCTGATCTTCTTGTAGCCCTCACCTTTTTGTGTAAAGAAATTATTTCCTTTCTCAGATTTTGTGACATGAGGAGCCATTGCTGACAGCATGAAATGGGAAGGGCTTTTCTTTGTTAGGTAATGCCCTTTGGCATCATAGAAAATGTTGATTCTGAAAGGAAACTAAAGGTTTTCTGACAAATCTATTGGGGTGTACTCATTTATGCTGAACACTGTAGGAAGACCACCCCATCCCAGAGGGCCAGTGTCCAGCATGTTTTAGTTATTCCCCTGCTTTGACACAGCTGACTTTAATCAGCAGGTGATTATCAGGCTTCTGTTGTACAGGTGATTCATGTGTGTTGCAGCATGAAACACCTTCAGCATGCTGGACACTGGCCCTCTGGGATGGGCTTGTCTACCCTTGTTCTACATGTTATGGACACGTGACACCTCAGATGTATTTAGAGTTTTTTTTCCAACATGTGAAAGATGTATTTGTTGTTTTAGACCTTTCCTGTCCACATTTTACTAATGCTAACTAGTCCAAAACCAGTGGTTCTGGCACCAGTCGTCTGTTTTCACTTGTCCTCCTGTGATTAGCCCACAGCTGCTCTGGACACACTAATTACACCCACAGCACGCTGTAACTGGGGTAACAGCTGACTTTCAGTTGTACCTGAACCTGTTGGAGCAGGCAAACACTCCATCTCGACCAGCAGGACCCCAGTGAAGTCCACACCCGAAAAACCAGTTAACCAATTAGAGTTATTATCTTTCACTATTGTTAAGGATTGAAGATAGTAAAATAACCTAAAGAACAACTGGTTTATTCAGTCACCAATAAACTATCGTTCTCCAAATTAGGATTCACAAGAAATGTGGAAACGTTTGCAACAGTCATTGAGCTGAGGTGATAAAACTGTACAGAAACGTGGAACTTCAGCATGTTCTCCAGGAGGACAGGTGGACGAGGAAGAAAGAAGAGGACAACAAATAAAACACCTTTAGAGATTGAAAAAGACCTGTTAGAGCTCGAGGATGACACATGAGACAGCGGAGGACATGTGAGACAGAAATATATTAGGAGAAAACCAACAGACGTGACCAACTAGAATTCCAGGGTGACTGGTTAGAGGTGATGGACTCACCCTTTTGAAACAAGAGAAGACCTTTTAGAGCTGACGGAGGAATTGCTAGGGATAATGGACCAACCAGGGACAAAAAACAAGCCTTTAGGTATGAAGTGTTACTCATTAAAGATAATGGACAGTCTGTCAGAGACTATAATTAACCAGTTAGAGAAAATGCTTGAAGAGAAGATGGACACCATAGAGTAGACACCTAGATGCTAGACACCGTAAGGAAAACTCATTATGAAAGCAAGGACCCAAAGGACAACCTGTTAGGAATGAAACGACACGTTAGAGACAGAGAGATGACCTGTTAGAGATGATGGACGGCCCCTTTAAGACAAACGATTACCTGTTAAGGACAATCAGAGACAAAGTTTAAACTGTTAGAGATGATGGGAGACTAACTGGACCCATTAGGCCCTTCAGATCCATTATTCCCATTAGACCAGTTAAACCCAATACCCGCTAAACTTATTTGACCCATGAGACTTGTTAGACCTATTTAACCCATGAGACCCTTTTGACCTGTTAAACCCCATTAGACCAGTTAGACCCATTAGATCAACACATTCTCACACCCAAAGCGGCTAAAACTGACGAAGGGTGACCAAACGTTTGTTTCCGACGCGTTGGGACCCCAAACACGTCGGGAGGCAACGTGCTGTGCCTCTTTCTGACGCCCGTAGAGAAATGGAGATTTCACCGACATTTGACCTCTAACCTGTAGTGATTTAACCTTCCCCTCACCCCCATCCTAACCTTAACCCAGTTTATCGTTATAAATTTTCCATTAACCGTGTTTCTGAGGAGCGATACAACAAGAAACAACGTTTTGCATGCACAAGTGGGTTAAGGATAGGATGGGGGTGAGGGGAAGGTTAAAATGCAAGAGGGTACACGTCACAGTTTGCTAAAATCTCTGTTTCTCTATGGAAAGAGACGCTCTGGCACAGTGTGTCGCCGGCCGACGCGTTTGGGGTCCCAACGCATTGGAAACAAACGCTTGGTCACCCTTCGTCAGTTTTAGCTGCTTTGGGTGTTAGAATGTGTTGATTAGACACATTAAAATTGTTAGCCTTATAATAGTCTCATTAGACTCATCAGACCCATTAGACCTTTTAGACCAGTTAGACCCATTAGACATGTGAGATCCATTAGATCAGTTTGACATGTTAGACCAATTAGATTCATGAAACCAATTAGATCCATTAGACCTATGAGACCCGCTAGACCAGTTAAACCCATTAGACCCATTAAAACCATTAAACTTGTTAGATCTATAATACCCATTAGACACATTAAACCAATTAGACCCGTACCCATTCAACCTATTAGACCCATTAGAACTTTTAGACATGTGAGATCCATTAGATCCATGAAACCAATTAGATCCATTAGACCTATGAGACCCGCTAGACCAGTTAAACCAATTAGACCCGTTAGAATTGTTATCTCCAGCAGCTTACTCCCCAAAAACCAAAAGAGTTGGGTCGACTGGCTCCAATGGTTCTGATTGGTCTGGGAGGGTCAAACACCACCTCCGTATAATTTTCATCAACAGACAATATTGTGAGAGTGAAGCTCATCACTAACAAAACCTTGACCCCGCCCCCTTGACCTCTTTTTGATCATGTGACCAGTCACAACCTTGGAATTCAAGCCATTCTGAGACCCCGCCCCCCATCACTCATACACACAATGACAAAAGTCAAACACACACACACACACACACACACTAAACCCAACGTTCATGCATTTTGCCCCACAAACGGGCCTCTGGGTTCTGTACATTCACCCACCCAAATTAAAAGTCCTAATAAAAAACCTGTCAATAAAATCCTAAACCTAAAATCTTTTCACTGCTAGATGTTTAATAAAGACTCACTAATTAGATTCATGACAAACTGAAGATGATGAATTTTTATGAAATGAAGTCATTATTCCTCACTTCATCTCCTCTTGAGACTTTCTATTCCATTTCTGTTCTATTAGTTATTTTTGTTCTTTTGGTTTGTTTTCTAATTATTTTTCTAATAAGTTGATCAAACTGAAACGGTAACATTATTTTCATCCATTTAAGTTTTTATTTATTTAAATATCAGACCTCCAGATGAGACCTTTTATCTTTACTATTTTATTTTCAGATATTAAATTGACAAACTTGCAGTTTGGTTTAATAAACGTGTCTATAAAAATGGCATTATTTCTTTGTGACTCATTATGTGGAGATTTGTATTTCAGATATCTTTAAATTGTAATTCTGTGATTTTTCATTTTGGGGATAATTAGTGATTATTTTGACACCGAGTTCCTGTTTAGCGATAATTGGTTTATTTCTTTGTTTTTTTAGGGATCATTTTTAAATCCCAGTCTAAGGTTGCTTTAATTGGAGACAGTATTTAGTATCCTGTTAGACCAGATGTTTGTGTAGTTTTGGCCCATATGGGCCTCCGTAGCCGCATAACAGCAGGTTGTGTCTGAATGTGTGAACTTCCTGTTAATGAGTCTGTGCTCGTTTGCTCTCAGACAGAAGTCAACAGCCACGTTAACCTGTTTGATGAAATGATCAGCTCGTCTTCCTCAGCGCATATCCAACATCATTATCCAGGAGAGAGACAATCTGTTCCCACTCGCCCCGTCTCTAACGAGCATGCTCCCATCATCCCTCACTCCTTAATTAGTGACGGGCTCCGCACTTTCTGCTAATAGACTGAACAAGGCGGAGAACGAGGACTATTAGAGCAGCACATGAACCCCACATCACCGTCCTGTTGGACTGTTGCCCTGAGCGCTGTTTGCAGGCTATGATATAAGTCCACTCTGGACCAGTTCATTTTGTACCAGCAAGTCCAGTCCGGACTAGTGAGTCCACTTTAGACTAACAAGTCCATTCTTGACAACAAAGTCCACTCTGGACCAGGGGGTCCATGGGGATGCTCAGACGCCTCCAGTTTATGGACATCAGGGTCCGGTCACCTTCTAGATCCTTGAGGACTTGTCTGAAATCAATGCATGTATGGGTGGGCGTTCATGCGCACAAGTGTGTGTTTGTGTGTGTGTGTGTGTGTGTGTGTGTGTGCGTTTGTGTGTGTGTGTGTGTGTGTGCATGAATGCATGTGTGTATGCGTTTGTGTGTGTGTGTGCATGAATGCATGTGTGTGTGTGTGTGTGTGTGTATATGTGTGTGTGTGTGTGTGTGTGTGCATGAATGCATGTGTGTATGCGTTTGTGTGTGTGTGTGCATGAATGCATGATTGTATGCGTTTGTGTGTGTGTGTGTGTGTGTGTGTGTGTGTGTGTGTGTGTGTGTGTGTGTGTGTGTGCTTGTGAACTTGGTTACACACACACACACTCAGGCTCCACCTCTCACCTGAATAAAACCGTCTCAAACTGTTTCTCACAATGAAGCAGAAAGCCCTGAACACGGTCTGTCAGGCGCCTGCCTGTAGAACACAAACACGTCTGAGCTCCCCGCCGGCTGATCTGTGAGAATCAACAGGACGAGCCGTTGCCGCCAACAGCAAACGCACCGGCGATAACTAGGTTACAGTCTAGGAGACATTTCCTGTGAGAACGCTGCAACCCGAGAGAGACCAAGGCTCTCTGCAGACAAGGCCTTCATTCATGTGCAGCTCCTGTTTTAGGGATGAAAATGTGTTTATGGCTCACTGCAGCAGCAGACAGCAGATTGGCCTTCATGCTGCTAATAGAAGCAGACACACTGAACCCAGAGGAAACCCAATTTTGGCTGCCGTCTCCTCACATCCTATTCCAGACTCGGTACCAGCAGTAATTAAAGCTGCAAGAATTAAATAACTGTCTGTTACAGAGAGCAGAAGAGGAGCTAAAGATCTGATCTAATTAGGTCTGATCCCCCCTAACACCCTCTGATTCTCCCTGCAGTGAATATCTACCTGCATGTTTTTGCAGGCTGAGGTCAGAGGTCACATGCCTAAAGAGGGGGGCCGGCTGTTCCAGGGTGTAATAACAGTTATTACATGCTAGAGGCACAGCTGCTGTGATGGACGCTGCTGAACTTCTGCTGAAACCCAAAGAAAAATGTCCAACATCACCGTAGGGCTAAAACGCAACAGAAGCAGAAGTGGATCTAAAAACAGTTAACATAAACCAGATGCAGGAAGGTTTTGGATGCAGGTTTCCGTGGTAACCACTAACTTCCATCACTGAATGAAATCACTTTTTATCTCATTTCAGAAATTTTACAATTTGATTGTTGAGAATTTTTATTTTTCCTTCATCAGACTGGCTACACGCGCTCGTGCTAACGCTAGCAGATCTCATAGGATGTTTCTAATGATGCACCTTAACCCCATAAGGATTAGGGGTCGTTCACTCATTTCAGGCTTCATTTTCCCTGAAACTCCCTGAAGATCTGTTTTATTCATTGAATTCATCTTTTCTGCAAGTCAAACAGCTGATTGTGGATAATTAATCTGAAACCAGGCTGCCCGAGGATGGGTAGTCAGGTCGAAACATGCTAATTACTGTTGGGTGTGTTTGGGAACATTTAAAGGCTTCTAGGGTTCAGGTTCACCACAGACCGACCTGAGTGGATTGAATCAGTAAACAAATAAACAAAAAAAAACCAGACAAAACACAACTGGATCTATGAATCTGAGATGGAGAGGAGCTGCAGCCCTGCCCAAGCTGTGGCAGAGCTGATTTTCCCAGAGCTAGATTTAAAAGTCTGCTCCTCCTGGAGCTGCACATCTTTAATGTGTCTGAATTTCTGGGTCCAGTTCACCGCAGCAGGCTGCTAAAGTGGGTCACAGCCTGGAAGAAGAGCCGAGAGGTCCCACAGCTCGTCCTGAGCAGAAGTCCTGATTCAGGACAATGATCCACATCTGGTTTTCTGAGGCCTGCAGAGGGCGCTGCAGCCGCATGACCGGATCCTTTTAATTTCAGCTTTTATTTGTCCCAATAAAGTGATGATTTACTGTTTAATGGACACCAATGTGAAAGTGAGGTGATATTTAAATGAATCTGTGGATTGTAAGTAAATTATTGCTGCTGTGTTCGTGTTGACAGCAGTTTATTACACTCAGGTTATAATTACTTTAACGAGCCTGTAAGTCTCCCACTTCAGCCCATTGATTACTGGCTTTTATTCTGAGGAAGTAAAAAAAAAAGTTTATCACAGCTCTCTGCTGCGTGTTATGAGGACCCCATAAACCAGCGTCCTGACAGAACGTCCCTGCATGGCTCAGACATTTCAGCTCCACTCAGAAATATCTCAGGCTTCAGTTCAGCTCAGCTGCATCTTCGGAGGACAAACAAACGGATGTTAGATGTTCTGATCTGCATGTTTACAGAAGAAAATATCCCCAACCAAGGTAAAAGCTCAGGACACTCATGAATCTGCTCCTCCCAACACAACTAAAACCATGAAAGATGATTTTTGTGTGAAAGCATAACAATCAGATAGCCCCATCTCCCTCAGGTCTGGGGAAACTTTCTGACTTGAATATGTAAAAATACAAACAGCTTTGTTATTGTTATTATTATTGCCTGTACTATATAAAGTCTGATGTTGGTTACCAGTGGTTGTAATAAAGCCAAGCCAGTCGGCTAATCCCCCCCCCCCCCCCCCAAACAAACTTCTTTGCAGACGACTCTGTTGTTTAAATTGGTGATGTACTATTTAACAGCAGGAAAAGAAGCTGTAAACATTTCAGATTAAAAGCTCTGTAATTTGGCCTTGTGCTTTTATTTTGGCTGAGCCATGACCCCCTGTTGTAAGGATTTAACAACATTAAACACATTATTATTGTTGTATTAGATTTAAAGTGACAGTGTGTATTTTCCCTGGTGATAGGGGGCAGTACATACCTAAATCATTGCAAGCAAGCATTATTTTTGTGTTCAAGTTAGACTTTGCCAACGGACGGCCATTAGGGTCAAAAATCCCTGAGAGTGCAACCTCCAGCTACACAACAATCACATCAGACTCCCTTTTATCACTGGCAACGAGTGAAGAGGTAAATGTGTAAGACATTTATTACTGGTAAAAAGTTTGGAAACATTTGTTACAAATCTACGGTGCCCGTCTGGTGACACTGAGGAAAAAATATAACTCGTGGCCACAAGATAATTAATGCGAGGTGGCCACCACTTGTTAATGCAGTCCCACAAGATATTAATGCATGGCCACGAGATCCCCCCCCCCCCCCCCCCCCCCCCCCCCCCCAATTGTCACCAGACGGGCACCATAAAAATTAGTAAATATGTGTTTTGTCCTCACGGGCTTCCGTAGAAGGAAACATGGCATTCAATATGGCGTGGCCCAGAGACTTACACCCGTTGACCATGTATTTTAGAACAGATTTTTATGGTTATATTTTATGAAACATCCAATATTTTTCTACAATTGGACATCTTTTTAACTCATTTACAGCATTTCTGTGGATATTTCCAGAGATTAATGCAAAAACTACACATCATCACTTTAATTCTGGTTGGCCGTGAGCGACACGCAGCAGAGAGCATCATGGGAGTTCATGGTAAAGACTTGATAAACACTACGTAAAGAGTCAGAGCTGTTGTTAGATCGTTATTCCAACCAAGAACCAAAGAACAGATGAGTCTGAGCTGCAAAACCCTTCTGCCTCAGGTGGTTCAAAGATCTGCTCGTCCCATTCCAGAACACCAAACGGTGGAGGTCTTCTGCAGCGTGATGATCGATCCCGACCCCGCTGGCTGCCACAAGACACTTTAGAAATCCAATCCGGCCTTCTGGCTCAGTGGAGCAGGGCCTCCTCACCAGCTGATCAATTCAACCTCTTCAGATCATTAGGAAATCCATTTGCTGCCCTGAACATTTGCTGATCCACGCTTTGGGACCAGAGAGAAGCAGCTCAGGTTCTGCTCTAGGTTTCTGGACTCAAAGTGAAATCAGAGGAAATCTAAAACTCTGATTCTGATCTTCAGACTCAAACAAAACCATGATCATTCCACCCCATGCCGGGTTCTCTCTGTGTTTTGCAGTATGTTGGTTTTATCGCCACCTGGTGGCTTAACATCATTAGGTTACCCATCGTTGGAACGTTGGATGTATCTGAAGTAAGGTTACCAGTAAAAAACACAGATTTATTTCTGTTTTGTTTTCTGGTCCATAATTTGGGACCGTGTCGGCCATTTTGTGCGTAAAAGTTCTAAATGATTCAAATGAAAAAAAGCTTCATTAATCTCCTCCAGAGTCCTCGTGTCTGGGTCGATCTGTGGGCAGGAAGGATCTTCTAGGTTGCAGTAGGACTGAAGAAGTCTTTGAGGATACTGGTGTTGAATCAGTGTCCTGTGAAAAGGTTGAACAGGTTGTCCATCAAGTTCCTTGTGTTCTAAGGCATTGTCCAATGTCCAACCAGCTCTAGAGGCTCCAGAGCTGTCCCCAGTCCCCAGACCACAACCAGCCTTCTTTCTGAGCTTCTTACAACCCACTGGCTCTGATGCTGCTGCTGCCCCAGACCAGACTTAGAGGACCAACCAAGACTAAATCTAACATGTATAAAATCAGGAGGACGGGGGCGTGGAGGTATTCTACTCAGTCGTGTTTTTGCATTCATCTAAAATAACACACAGCGACAATGATCCAGATTTCGATTTTGTCGTCTCTCTACAAATTCATCATTTCAGGATTACATGGAGGAACGTCGCATCGGACGCTGTGTTGGGAAAGGTTTAGGGGAGTCAGAGTCACACTCATGGTGGTGATCGAGGAGTTGGATGTGGTGGAGGTGTTTGAGGTAATGCTGGAGCGGGTGGGTGGGTGGGGTGGGGGTGCTGGTGATGGAGGGAAAGGAGGTGGAGGTAGTAGAGCCATTCCAGGGGGTCTCCCCTCCACTACAGCCCAACATGTGGTCATTCCTACAGCTGTTCTTGTTTAGGTTTGGTTGTGACGGGGTGGTGGTGTGTGTGTGTGTGTGTGTGTGTGTGTGTGTGTGTGTGTGTGTGTGTGTGGGTGGGTGGGGGTTATTTGGCTCGACAGCCATTCTCAGGACGATTATCGCCGCTTGTTGCAGCAATTGATAATCTCTCAGGTAAGCAGCTCCTATTAGAAGAAGCTGTCCTCCCCTCTCTCCCCCACTACTACCCCCCCCCCCCCCGCCATCCCTCTATAATGGATGGCCTCAGCACTCGCCTTGCATGCAGGAAAGGTTTAATTAAATCACAGTCCAATCATAATCCATGTTGTTAATTAAACTGGATAATTTATAAGTACAAAAGAGGGTATTTATTAGCTGCTGGTGGCAGCGGCGAAACGTGCATGCTCCTCGTGCACGGACAGAGCGCTCACACAGTCACTGCCTTCCAACCTTTTACTATTGATGCCCCCCATGATTGATAATGAGCCAGAGAGCGCTGTACTATTTGTCTAATGGCGGTGCAATTAAATGGTCCTGTAAATGAGCCGTGCCTCGTTTCATCCTAATCTATGGAAGTTTGATTGAATTTGTCAGCACTAATTGAAAAATACTGCTATTTAATGTCTGCATCACAGTCACAGATCAGGCTGCTTTAATGAGATCCTGTCCCAGTGACCCTGAGGAGGAGGAGAAGGAGGAGGAGGGGCAAGAGGCGCTATCCATGCATGTCCTTGACTCTGCCCAGGACAGAAGGGGGTTTGATGGGGGGTCAGGGGTCAGTGGCGTCTCTCTGCCGCTGGCACCGATGAGCTTTTTATGAATTGATGAGGAGGTCGTTACAGAACTCATCAGAGGGAGTTCGGTGTCAACAGAGGAGCAAACATAGAGATTTAGAGTCCAGGGATGAGAGGAGAGGTAACGTAAGAGACCCATCAGCCCTGCCAGAATCACCGCAACAGGAGAAACCAAAACAACAGGATACACAAATAAAAACAACAGCAGTTTCCATCCATCCATTGTCTGAACCCGCTTGTCCATGTAGGGTCGGGGGGGGGGCTGGTGCCTATCTCCAGCGGTCAACGGGCAATCAGGCGGGGTACACCCTGGACAGAGAGCCAGTCCATCACAGGGCAACACAGAGACACACAGGACAAACAATCATGCACACACACACACACACACACACACACACACACACACACACACACACACACACACACACACACACACACACACACACACACACACACACACACACACACACACACTCACACCTAAGGGCAATTCAGACAGACTAATCAACCTAACAGTCATGTTTTTGGACTGTGGGAGGAAGCCGGAGTACCATGCACAGGGAGAACATGCAAACTCCATGCAGAAAGATTCCAGGCCGGGAAGCAAACCCAGGACCTTCTTGCTGCAGGGCAACAGCTCTAACCACTGCGCCACTGTGCAGCCACAACAGTTTATTAGGTTTTATTTGTTTCTTGTGCGTTTTCTTTTGGAGTTGAAAAACAGGAAATCAATTCATCAACATTTAAATTAACTTTCTTCCGAGGAAACAATTTATATTGGTTTAAAGGTGCAGGAAGTAAGGATGGCATCTTGTGGTCAAATCTGGGTACTGCAGCCCGTGGTTCAAAACAACCAGGTCTTCTCTGAGCTAATAGCTTTTGATATTTTCAGAGTGGACAATTTGCTTCCAATTCATTGTTAGCATTACTAGATCAACATTAGCCTCCAGACTTCTTTACCTGATATTTAGCTGATTATTAGTTAAAAAAAAAACAAAGATGCTGTGTCTTGTTAGGAGTGTAAGAAATCACTTGTGGGTCACTCCCGTTACTGGCTACATTTTGTTGGTGCTGTTGTCGAATTACGGATGCTGCAAAGCAGTGTTTGCTGGTGCAGACTTTGCAGCCCTGCAGGCTAAAATGTGATTGGCTATGGAACCAGGAAGTTTGGAGGTGGGACAGATTGTAAACAAAGACTATGACCCAGCCCTAATACTCGCATTTCCACCAATGTGCCCTTTGATTGCGTGTTCCCAACCAGGGGTGCAAGTCAATTCAATTCAGTTTATTTATAAAGCGCCAAATCACGACAAGAGTCATCTCAAGGCACTTCACAAAGTAAGCATTCCTATACAGGTCGGTTCATTAAGCCAATCAGTAAAGTTTCCTATACAAGGAACCCAGCAGGTTGCATTGAGTCACTGACTAGTGTCAGAGTCCTTATAGCAATCCTCATACTAAGCAAGCATTTAAGCATTTAGCGACTGTGGAGAGGAAAACTCCCTTTTAATGGGAAGAAACCTCCAGAGGATCCTGGCTCAGCATAACACCATTGTAGCTTCTTCTGGGAGAAAAACACATAGAGAGAAAATAAAGTTAACAGCTGAAATAGCAGAAATAATGCAATTAGAGAGAAGTGGTAGAAGAAAGCAGTAGAGTGTGAAAAGTGGTCAGTGTATCCTCCAGTAGTCTAAGCCTATAGCAGCATAACTACAGAGATAACGCTGGATAACTCTGGAGGCATGTTGGAGGCAGGGTAAGGGAGAAATTTAAGGTTTTCACCTGCAAGGCTATAAATGACCTGTAGCAACTGAAGGTCATGCCCCATGCCCTCATGGTTCTGTCCTTAAAAGGTACCAGTTGGTGGATGAGCTTTTCTTTTCCTGGCACTTTTTGTGGAACAGTCTCACTGAAGCAGACTCTCTCTATGGAGGTTTGTAAAGCCCTCCCTCCATGAGCCACTTTACTGGTTTAGTTGGTGTTTTTACTCGGTATAGTTACTTTAGATCTTAACTATAAGAACTCCTCAGCTTTTTGTCAAAAATTAATTTACAAATAAAGTTATCTATTAATATTACATTTAATCCGACATGTATGGTTTATGTTTGTCCTCCCATGGGGAGGAAAATAAGACCTTATGCAGCTGGGATTCAATCCTCTAACCCTCTTGCTTCTAAGCAACAGCTCCACCACGCAGCTGCATCAGAAAAAATTAGATCAAAATAATAAACTTAACATGAAGTATAAGAGTTTTTGCATAAGATTTTAAGATGAAAATCACTATTTTCTGGACTGCTGATTCATGGTCCTCAAGGGCCTCTGTCTAGCGTGTTTCAGTCGTTTCCCTGCTCCAACACACCTGAGTCATTGTTTGAATCACTGATTCAGAAGAAGCCTTTTAATCACCTGCGGAATAAAAACAGGTGTGCTGGAGCAGAGAAACATCCTAAACATGCTAGATAGGGAGCCTAAGCCCAACAACTTCCGGACCACGGGTCCCCGGAAGAACGAAAAAATTAATGCAAGTCAACGTGGCTAAAACACTATTTTCTAATTCTGCTTATGTGCCATGGATTTCACTTATGATGTCCGTGAATTTTTAAGATGCATTCTGATGCCAAGAACACACTTATTTGGGGGGAACGTTATTTGAGGGATTTTGTTAAAATAAGTCCAGGACTACAAATGCGCAAATACGCAGTGACGTCATCTAAGCAGACACGGAGAAAATCAGAGGAAAAATGGCTGTAAGTTCAGCGAACTTGAAATTCTTCCTTCAGGAGGAAACAACCACTATAAAACTAACCATTCGGTAAGTAGCAGCTACGCTAGGGGAGAGGAGATTCTGTGGTGACATCATATATGCAACGTGCCGATGTCTTGTTTGTAGTTGTGTTAATTGCGAAGTTTTATAATCTGATAAATCTCAAAGTATGTGACAGGCGTGGTCGAAACACCTATCAATAGTTTTCACCCAAAGCATCAAAAAGTGACGATGGGTGACGAAGCATTTGTTTCCGACGCGTTGGGTGCCCCAGCGTGTGCCAGAGCATTGCTTTCCGACGCCTGTGGTAAAACGGAGATTTTAGCGAACAGTGACCTGTACCCTCTTGCAACTTAACTTTCCTCTCACCCCCATCCTAACCTTAACCCACTTACACATGCAAAAATGTAATAGATTTCATTTTGTAAATGTAAATCTTCTTCATACTCCAGGGGTACCACAGGGTTCAGTGCTTGGACCAACTATTTTTACTATATACGCTTCCAGTTGGTAAAATCATTAGACAGCATGGGATAAACTTCCACTGTTATGCTGACGATACTCATTTATATCTAGCCATTAACTTTGATGAACCTAATCAGTTAGTTAGATTACAGGCTTGTCTTGAAGACATAAAAAATTGGATGACTCTAAACTTTTTGCTTTTAAATCAAGACAAGACGGAAATTCTCATTTTTGAACCAGAAACCCAGAAAAGGAAATTGCTTAGTCAAACACCTGACCTGAATGGCAATAAATTAGTCTCCAAGAACAAAGTAAGGAATCTTGGTGTTATCTTTGACCAGGACATGTCATTCAAATCCCACGTTAAACAGGTTTGTAGGATTTCCTTTTTCCACCTTCGGAATACTGCTAAGATTAGAAGCATCCTTTACAGGAGTGATGCTGAAAAACTAGTTCATGCATTTATTACATCAAGACTGGATTAATGTAATTCATTACTCTCAGGAAGTCCACAGAATGTAGTTAAAAGTCTTCAGCTTGTCCAAAATGCTGCAGCTAGAGTTCTGATGAGAATTAAAAAGAGAGATCATATCTCGCCTGTCTTAGTTTCCCTACATTGGCTGCCTGTTAAATTCAGAATATCCTACTTCTCACATACCTGATCCTTCACAGACCTGATCCTCCATAGACCTGATCCTCTGTAGACCTGATCCTCCATAGACCTGATCCTTCACAGATCTGATGCCTTCAGACTAAGGTTTCATGAGGTATCTGTGTTACATCACAACCTCTCCACCAATCACAGCCGGGGGGAGGCGACGTCCCTCCGGGGAAGACAGCGCAAGTAAACGGAGGAGAGCGGGATTTAAATCCAAACTGTTTACCGACACAAAGTGGGCAGCACCCACACACACACACGCACACACACTCACACACACACAGGGAGACGGCTCAGAGCAGGACTGGAGATCCGGTGTCCCAACAACCCTTCAGTTGTGACTGAACGAAGTGGATCAGCGTGGGACGTGTCCTCTCCAAAGTGCGCGTGGAGCATCACGGAGCAACGGGGAGGCTCGCGACCATTCAGGTTCATTTCTTTATTTTTGTAGAATCCGCTGGTCTTTGGTGGACTCTGAGTGGAATGTTAGACCCTGGTCCTGTTTCCAGTCCTCTGAGCTCCGGGTGACTCCCGGGACTCTCCAAACCTCCAGCGGGACTCCGTTCCTTCTTCTGGTCTTCTCAACCCTCGCGCCTCCTCCCGGTCTCTCCAGACCTGCAGCCGGTCTTATGAGCGCAGCCTTCGGTCCGTCCTTCATGGTGATGCAGCGGCCGCTCGGAACCAGCACCGCCTTCAGCATCGACTCCCTGATCGGACCACCACAGCCCAGTCCGGGACACTTCGTCTACACCGGGTACCCCATGTTCATGCCGTACCGATCCGTGGTGCTCCAGCCTCCCCCTCCGCACCCCCCGGGGCTGCAGCAGGCACTCCCGGCCGGACACCCCACACACCCGCAGATCCAGAGCCTGCAGAGCGGGTTCTGTTCCGGTCTGACCCAGAGCCTGACCCAGGGCATGGCGCTCACCTCCACCCTTATGGCCTCGCTACCTGGCGGGTTCTCTGGATCCCAGCAGCACCAAGACGCAGTCCGGAAGTTCGGTTCTCAGGCGCTTCATGCGGTCTTCGATAAAAGTCAGGACCGGTTCGAAGCAGAAGACGGAAAAAACTTCCTACCGGGAAAAGAGTCCACGCTTCCGGCCTTCCACGACACGGACACACCTGTCCAAACGTCCACAGGTAGGCGGGCTAACGATACCGGGTCCAGAACCAACAGGACTTCGACTCCTGTGGTTCGGGACAGAACCGAAGTCCAGTACGGATCTGAATGAGTTTCATGTGGAGGCCAGAAAATAATTAAGATTATTAATTTAATTCAAAATTGTTTTACAAATTAAATCTTCGCACGGTGATGTCACATGTTATTATTATTATTATTATTATTATTATTATTATTATTAATAATAAAATAATAATAGTAAGAATAAAATAATAATAACAACAACAGTAATAGGTTACGTTTAGTGTCTTTTAATTAACGAACACCAGTTCCGTTGGATCACTTTATGTAATAAAATAATTTTGTGGAATTTGTTTAAATTAAACATCCACACACACGCGCTCTCACACGCACGCGCGCGCGCACACACACACACACACACACACACACACAGAGGAAAAGGCAGAGACATTCAGTGTAAATATGAACTCCCCGCTGAGCGGGTTGTGGTCCGTTCTGGTTTAGAACCGGATCAGAACCTGATGTTAACAAAACGTTTTTATTTTGTAACTTAAAATTTTAGATTTATTTACACACAAACAGAAAAAGTTAAAACGAAAAGTTCTCATCTGGCTAACTTGTGTGTATGCGCGTTCGCGTGTTTCTGTGTGTGTGTGTGTGTGTTCAGGCCGAGCTCCCGGTAAGGACTCCCCCCGGGAGGAGGACGGAGGCCGGAGGGACGAGACCTACCTGGACAGTGACCTGGACTACAGTTCTGACGACAACCTGACGTCCGCGTGCCACAAGGAGGACGGGGACGTCGGCGGCGCGCTGGAGGACGGGCCGCTCGTGCACGGCTCCTCCGGGGGCGGCGGGTCAGCGGCGGGCCGCGGTCAGTTGAGCGGCGGAGGGAAGAACCGGCGGCGGCGGACCGCGTTCACCAGCGAGCAGCTGCTGGAGCTGGAGAAGGAGTTCCACTGTAAGAAGTACCTGTCCCTCACCGAGAGGTCCCAGATCGCGCACGCGCTCAAACTCAGCGAGGTGCAGGTCAAGATCTGGTTCCAGAACCGGCGCGCCAAGTGGAAACGGGTCAAGGCCGGTAACGTCAACAACAAGTCCGGGGAACCGAGCCGGAATCCCAAAATAGTGGTTCCGATTCCGGTGCACGTGAGCCGCTTCGCGATCCGGAGTCAGCACCAGCAGATGGAGCAGGCCCGGCCCTAGGCCCGGTCCAGTTCGGGTCTCAGGGAGACCGCCTCTAGGTTCTAGCTTCATTCCTAAGGTAGTGGACGACATGAAGCCTCTGAAACGGAACCAGAACCTACGGACAGGAACCACTAATCGAACCGGACCGATTTAAACTGATCCGAAGTCCAGAAACGAACCGAACCGTTCTGTTTATTTACAAGTTTTAACTTTTATTGTGCGGGTTTTAAACCACCATCCTGGAGGAGTTGTAAACCCCGAACCGGACCAGAACTCATGTGTTTGTTGTTTGGACTCAATCAGCTGATTATTTATAAACTTCTGAGCTGATTAAAGACGTCATCTGATCTCTGGTTGTGGGTCTGAATCCGGACCGGAACCGAAACGGTTCCGTTTAATTTCTGTCCTTTTAAAGGCCTCAAGCTTTAGAATTATTAAGTTTGTTCAATAATAATCATAATTTACGCTTCAGACGGAGTTTTATTCTGAGTAAATTTAGCTTCAAACAACAATAATAAAATAAAAAACAAACAGAATTTTCACCTTTTCATTAGTTTAAAGGTTTGAAACGGATACTTGGGCTAATTTAGAAAAAAAAAAAGACCGGAACCGTTTCAGATCAACAGATAAACATTTAAAAATTAAAGTTTAGCAATTCTTTTCACATTTAATTCTTCAGATCTTAATAAATGTATTTTTCTTTAAATAAAAAACATTTTCCTAATAAAATCTGAGAATAACACAAGTTCTCGCGGGTTCCAGAATCTTTTATTTTTGTATGCAGTTCTGAAATGAAATGCGCGCTCCCAAGAGAAAAGAACATAAGGTGCGCGCGCGTTAGCGTCTCCTCTCCTGAATTTAATGGAGATAAATCAAAGTGATAAAACTTACCCGGACTCTGTGACGTCAGCGCATCTGTCGCTCTTATGATCTTTGGTTAAAATTTTTTTTTTCCAGAAAACCATGCGCGTGAGCGGCGGATATTTCCGAAAGAGCCAGCTGTGTTCTTCCGGTCCCGCGCATCTTCAACGGTCCAGAAGCATTCTGGGTTAAACAAACCCGGTTCCAGCCTCTGGTCGGTGACAGAGGAGCCGGAACCGTCCGGAAACTCTGGTTCCGGTTGACACGCGCCGATTATCTGTGCGTAATAACGTGGGGCCCGTGGTGCCACCGGTCTCATCCAAACCCTCCAAATGTACAGTTTACGTATTAAAGCTGAACCAGTCAAACTGCAACCGGACTAATTAGAATTTTATTTCCCTTTTAACTTAAACCCAAAATGACCCTCGGACCGAACATTTTGAGCCGGAAATAAGAAAAAAAAAACGTTTTCAGTGCAGAACGATACAATATCACAACTTCATAACTGTTTAATATTTATTAATAATAAAAAGGATTATAATAATTAGTTCATATAGTCTGAGTGACAGCAGCAACTTCCACATAATGTCAGGTTGAGATGAACCTAGTCCAGGGTGGTGGGGGTATGATGATGATGATGATGATAATAATAATAATAATAATAATAATAATAATAATAGTAATAAAGCTGCTGACGAATCAGACATTTTTAAGTAAATTATTTATAATAAAACATGTTTTCCTCTCCACCCGTGTCACACACACCCCTGAATTTCACAACCTAGCTAATAGATGAACAATATAATAATAATAATAAATAAAAAATCTTGAGTGATTATTTTTGTCAAAAGCCCCAACAGCTGATCATCCAACATCCAACAGATAGTAAGGAAAAAAAGTCACCCCTCCCAACTTAAACCTAACATCTGATTGGTTTAAGGTATCTTTATTTATTAGAAGGAATGTTAATAAATATATAATAAAGTTCAGATTAAAAGAGCACAAAACACAAATTTAGGTCCAGCTTTTTCATGTCGGTTCAGCTCAACCCTCATTAACAAAATTCTATTAAAATACTACCAGATTTTAATAAATCAATTACAAGAAATATGTGTATATAATAAAATATAATAATAACATATTTCCAGATTTAAGATATAAATGACCACACTATCAAATGATCTGAATAATATTAAGGATTTATGAGCATAAATGTTCAGGTAATCAGGACTTATTGCATAAATTATCAGAATTTCATCAGTTTTAAATAAAAACGGGAACAAAATAGCGAGAATGACAAGATAAAACAGGAATTTAACATTCTACAAAAAAAACCATTTCTTCACTCAGAGCTTATATTAATTCTTCTTTGTCTTTATTGAAAATGACACATTACAGCAGACAACTCTGCTTCTGTACAGCAAACATATTAACAACAAGTATAATATTAATAATAACTATAGTAATAATTAAAACAACAACACGTTTGGATGATAAATCAGGACAACAGTAAAACTGGATGGATTTCTATAAATAACATGGAGGTAATGGAGGTGAGGTAAGAGTATGAAGCTGGACCGTGTGTGTGCGCGCGCACGTGTGTGTGTGTGAACAGGTGGTAATCATCAGGCAGCAGCATCTGGTTCATCTGAGCCATTAAAACCCGAACCACTGCTGCTGCAGCAGAGGCGGTTCAAACACAAACCAGGTTTTACTGAAACGCCAGGAGGAAGCTAAAGCTCGCTAGATGTCTAAAGTAAGCTAATGCCTGCTAAACACCAGCAAGAGGCTAATGTTTAATAAACACCAGCAGGAAGCTAGCATTCGCAAAAAACCAGGAGGAAGCTAATGTTCGCTAAACACCAGCAGGAAGCGAGTGTTTGCTAAATGCCAGCAGGAAGCTAATGCTCGCTAGATGTTACAAGGAAGGTAACTCTTGCTAGGCTTCAGAAGGAAGCTAGCATGCAATATATATTAGAAGGAAGTTAATGCTTGCTAAACACTGAAGGAAGCAAACACTCACTACACTTCAGAAGGAAGCCGACACTCGCTAAACACCAGGAGGATGCTAATGCTCGCTCAATTCAAGGAGAAAGCGAATGCTTGCTACACTTCAGAAGGAAGCCAACAATTGCTAGAAGTTAGAATGAAGGTAAACGCTAGCTAGGCATTAGAAGAAAGCTGAATAACTCAATAAATTACCAAAACGTCCCATAAGATTTTCCACGTTAAATGATGTGAAGTATTTAATTGTTCTCTCTGAAGGAAAATTTGCACTTTAATGACTGCAAATATCAACTGTCTCCATCAAAACTTTTCACTGCTAGCTAGCTAGCTATGGAAATAACACAGCAGTTTCAAGGGTGAAATTTTAAGCTTTAGTTTGGTTTCAAAAGAAATGAAAACAAATAAGCAACCAGAACCCAGAAAAGTTAAAAAGGTACGTAGGCTAAAATGCTGCTTTTTCCTTTTTCCGTAAGCTGAGTCCAGCTAACCGCCAATCCAAAAGCAGATGTTGGAAACAGGTTCTGCTCCCATAAATTATAATAAAAATGCAAAGAGTTTTTTACTCTAAGATTATTGGTTTTCTAGAAGCTTCAGATTAAAACATGCTAATTTAACACAGTTAGAAACAAAGTTGCTGTGTGGTCTGAATGATCATTATTACGTCTCATTACTGGTAGAATTTTAAATAAATAAACTTTAAATTCCAAAGTTACTACAAAGTTTTTAAACGAGTTTAGAGGGAAAGCTGTAGCCACAAGGAGATAAATCTGATTTCCACTGAATCAGGAAAGACCAGCTCCATTAGCTTCACAGCATTACTCCTAAAAATTAAACATTGGTTCTGGTTAGGAGTTCCGGTTCTGAGGGACTGTGAGAAAAAATTGAGAAAAATAAAAGAAACTTTAAGGTTTAGAACTTCTTCTGCTTCTACTGTAAAAGATCTAATGTCTGGACGGAAAACGAGTCTTAACGTTGGGTTGAAGAATAACAAAAAGCTACAGAATAAATACAAATGAGATGAGATTGCAGAAATACAGGAAGTACTAACCCAAGGTACTGGAAGAGGACGGGGTTTTATTTAAAAAAAACATTTTATAGAAGAGAAGAAGCCCTTCTTAGAGATTTACAGTGACTCTGATTGGACTGGAAAATATGAACTGATGTTAGAACACCTGAAGAAGAAAACCAGTTCCCTTATTTCTACACTGAGATGGTTTACCTCAGCACTAAGTCCAACTATGTCAGTCTGGTTCCATTTAACCATAAAGAGCCCCTGGATCCAGATGGGCCATGGTAGACAGTCTCTGGTCCCTAAAGGCTCTGTACATTTTATGACTTTGTACAATGAGGGATCACCACTGGTCCAGCAACACATCCAGGTAAATATATACACCTGTAGAAAAACACCAAGCACACCTAAAAACTGATCTCTGTCCTCTAAAAACATCAACTGAATTCCAAAACAAGGTCACAGAGATTACCGGGGAAAACCAAGGGGCAGGTTAGGAAAGGTGAGACAATGCAGGTGAGAGTCCCAGAGGAAAGGGTATTGAACCGGACGATGATGGCATTAGGACGTTTGTGTGGCGAAATGTTTTTCTGGGTTCCAAAGAAGATTGGAAGGGAACAGGACGTGGATTTAGATAGGTTGAAGAGGTACTGGCCTTCCATTTTAAATCTGAATGTGTCTAATAAATACTGTTTAGTGTAGACAACAATTCCCAGCAGACTTTGCTGAAGACTCTCCCAATTGAAGCATCACCAGCTCTCCGACTTCCTCCAATAGGGTGGCTATCAGAACATGTAGGCGAGGCTATCAGCAATGTGGTGACTCCAAAATCGATCTCCAAACTGACTTGTTTACTGGTGAATTAGTCCTGGTCAAGTAGTGTCCTGGTCACATGAGTGCAGAACTCCCGGTGCTGCTGCAGCTGTTATTGCGGTTGATGTTGCGGCGCGAGAGGTTAGGTGTGGCAGTAAGTGGGTAGCGATCGTCGGGGCATCCGTACTGAGCCAGGACATCCATGCACTCCTGACTATTGGCCAACCGTGCATAAGCCATAGCGCTGTTCCCATGGGCATCCCTCGCCATCAAGTCCAAGCCATACTGAGGAGACATGGAGACATGTTTCAGGTCCCACATTCAGGTTTGACACTGGCTGTTCTTCACCTGAACAGGTAAGCTTACCCAGACAAGCAGTTGCACCATGACAACACTGCCCTTGTGACTGGCCAGGTGCAACGCGTTGCAGCCCTCTCCATAAGTCTCATTGACTTGCTGCCGAGAGCCGTGGGCCAGCAGCAGGATGACGGAGCGGAGGTCTTCGTCGGCCATCGCTCTCAGCAGCTGCTGGCCTAAAGAGAAGTCGGAACATGACGGCGGTGCCAGAAAAAGACGCTGCTCATACTTGGCTCGGATCCAGCGCTCTCGTTCCTCCCTGAAAGACAGAACCCAGGGACAAGCATTCTCAGCATACGGTGACATCATCAAATTTCTGTGCACAGTTGCTTCAGAACGAGACGGTTCAAATTCTGGCAGAGGCTTTTCTGTAGAGTTAGCATGGTCTCCCCAAGAATTTAAGGGTTTTCTACCACAGACTAACATCAAGCATGTTAGGTTGACTGCAAATGCTGCCTCACTTTCCAGAAATTTACAATTCACACTTTATCATGCACCTAAGTATGTGTAATAGTACAATTTTCCCAACTTAGGTCTTACGTTCTATTGGGTTGAGATCTGGTGTGCTGAATAACAATGTTGGTTGCTTTTGACGAGTTTTAGTTGAGCCTTCTTTCTCTCTTTACTCTCTGGTCACCACAGCAAATTACACACAGCAGACACTAAAGATAGGCCGATAAATTGAGCCAATATTTACAATATGTAGCACATTTTTTACTATTGGAATCTGTCAATTTATCTCTTTAGTAAAATTGATTAAAAAAATCTGTGGGCAGCCTGCCACCAGATTTTATTTACATGTTTATTTACCTTCCTGGAAAACATCTGATGAATGTGACAATGAGTACTCCCCTAGTGATAGGGGCAGTACATACCTAAATCATTGCAAGCAAGCGGTATTTTTGTGTTCGGCACAATCCCAATACTTGCTCTGCATCCTGCTGCCTTCGGCAAAGTGCACTTGGAGGAAGTGTGCAGTAAGGCTTCGAGTGCGTGGTACACAAGTGTTAAAATAATAGCCAAACTGGGATAGGGAGCATTACGTCATGGACCGCAACGCATGCCAGGATGCTGTTCGCTGTGGTACTTTTTTAAAAGAACCTTTATTAACAACTTTCAAACAAACAAATATTTGAAATATATTTACTTTCATTGCTGCTTTGTCTAAAACATTCAGAGCATCAATTACTCATCTTA